>NC_069666.1:13678194-13981388 GCF_027244095.1 Hemicordylus capensis | reverse complement strand
ACTCTCAGTGGCTACTAGAGTAAGGATGGCTATAGGCCACTTCCAGGTTCAGAGACAGGATGCTCCTAAAGACCAGTTGGAGGGGAGCAACAGCAGGAGAGGGGGCATGCCCTCACCTCTTGCCTGCGGGCTCTCAGAGGCACCTGGTGGGCCACTGTGGAGAACAGGATCTTGGACCAGTCAGGCCTTGGGCCTGATCCAGCAGGGCTATTCTTATGAACTGTTCCATAAATAGATACCAGCCTAGTTGGATGAATCTGAGGGGGCCGAGTAACCCTAACCTTGTTTCCCCCCTCTCATTTCCTGCCACCACTTGTAATTGCACTGCTATAATTCACCTACTAATTACTATAATTACTGCTATCATTCACCTACTTTTGCTGCACGAACCCAGCTCAAAACAACCCAAGAGGACTCAACCCTAACCCAGACAAAATTCCATTCCAGCCGTATCATTCAAAGGCTTCTTGGGCGCAGGATTATGACTAACATTACAACTTCTACTAGCCCTATTTCCCCCCCTAATCTCCCAGGGGATCCAGAAAACCTTTCCCCAGCAAACCCACATGTTACGCTACCACACATCACACCAGAACGGTACTTCTGATCTGCCTATGCTATCCTATGCTCTGTTCCCAACAAGTTAGAGAACAGAGCCGTTCCTTGCAGATGGGATTGGGGAGAGGAGGGGCGCCTATTAAGAGATAGATTACCTGGAATATTTTCTGACAGTTTTCTGGGTTTGATGACGAGCTTCACTCCTCCTCCAAAGACCGCAGCCCACATCCTATTGTTCAAGGGATGTGCTGCGAGCCGAAACAATTCATTGCAGGAGTTAGTCGCCAGGGCGTGGACCAGCAGGCTTAGGTAGACGGCCACGACAGCTTCACACAGCAGGACGTTCAGCTTCGGCTGGTCCTCATCCTGGGCTGTATTTAAGAGGTTTATGAGCGAACTCACGCCTGCGGAGACATGGGGCGGGGGGGAGGGAATGCTGATGAGCAGACTGCCTCTTTCATGTTCATTATACATTTTATACACAAAGACTGCCAGCAAATCAACATTAAGTACTTTTGAATGGGGCTGCAGATCAGTGGAAGAGCATCTACTTAGCACAATCATATGCCTGTTAAAAACAAGGCCAGAGGCAGAGAGCCTGATCATGAGCCAAGCCCCGAGTGCACCTTCCCCAGATTCCATCCCCAGGAAGAAAAACAGTCCTATCCAGCTGGGGCTTCACTCACGATCAAGCTCTCTGCCTCCGAGCTTATTTTTAACTGGCCCACAATCGAAAACCAGGAGCCTGCAGAGCTCCTGAATTAGGGTAGATCACGTGAACTGCTCCTGGGGCTTGTGGGTGCTTGTCTACTTTCATTTCCCATCTACTTGGAACTCAGCATCCTAAGTTCCCTCTCATCTCTATCATGCAGCAGCCTCTATAAACTGAGCAACGGCCACAGCTATTCATGGGTTGGCAAACCCACTACAAGCCACCATTTCCAATTCTGGTTTGCTAGTCGATTACGAACAATGGTGGAACATAGGAAGCTGTGATATACCAAGTCAAATGGTTGGTCCATCTAGCTCAGGGCTGCTAAGCTTTGGCCCTCTGCAGATGTTGGCCTACAACTCCCATAATCCCGGGCGATTGGCCACTGTGGCTGGGGATTATGGGAGTTGCAGTCCAAAAACAGCGGGGCGGGGGGGCTAGGTTGAGCAGGCCTTATCTAGCTCAATATTGTCTACACAGACTGGCAGTGGTTGCCTTCTCCAAGGTTGCCTTCTCCAAGGTCTCTCCCAGCCCTATCTTGGAGATGCCAAGGAGGGAACTTGGAACCATCTGCAGATGCTCTAAGGGGAATGTTTTACAGTGCTCACACATTTAATAGGAACATAGAAAGCTGCCACATACTGAGTCAGACCATAGGTCCATCTAGCTGAGTGTTGTCTACACAGACTGGCAGCGGCTTCGCCAAGGTTGCAGGCAGGAGTCTCTCGCAGCACTATCTTGGAGAACCCAGGGAGGGAACTTGGAACCTTCTACACCTCCCAGAGTGGCTCCATCCCTTAAGAGGAATATCTTGCAGTGCTCACACACCAAGTCTCCCATTGATATGCAACCAGGGCAGACCCTGCTTAGCTAAGTGTGCAAGTCATGCTTGCTACCACAAGACCAGCTCTCCTCTCCCACTGATATGCAACCAGGGTGGACCCTGCTTAGCAACGGGGACAAATCATGCTTGCTACCACAAGACCGGCTCTCGTGGTCTTGTGGTCAATACATGATCAATGCAGACATCATGACTAACCCTCATTAACCTTCGCAAGATGTTTCAGTTGAGCCTCTGCAACTGCAAGGCACTTGCAAGCGTACAGCTGAGATATGTTTAGGATAAATAACTTTTCTTACCAGGCCACTGGGCAGGCAGCGAATTTGGAGTTGCGTGCTCTTCAATGCTTTCTGTCCTCAGTCGGCGACGGTCACTCAACAGGAGTCCTTGATAAACCATTCCCGTAAACTGGTTGGTTTCTGTCTGAATGCTAAAATACACATGATGTTTTTTCTTAATGTGAGATTACATATCCAAGAGAGTTATTGTGAATTTACAGCTTAAGATCTTGTGCAAAAGTAAAGATGCCACTTGGATAAAACAACAGTACAGTAATCATGTTCTTTTTTCTTAACTGGATAAAATGAAAAATGGTTGTGCACATTCTTACTCAGAGATACACAGTGTGTAATTAACTTTTTACACATATACAACTCTAATACTAAAATATTATGGACAAGAAAGCAAACATACCCAGTTCTATTGATTTCAGTGAGAGAGTTAGAACATGCTTAACTCTTTTATCACTAGAATCAATAACAGTTAGAGGTGTCTAATGAACTATGTCTTCAGTCATAAAAGGAGACCAAGCTAGATTTGTCACATGATATGGGGGGCAGGGGTGGCATAAGTAACTTACCTATAGCTGTGGCTGTCACACAGTGCTTGGTATATAGATGCAGAGAGGGAAGCGGCCAATGAATAAAGAGTATGCACCTAAAGAAAAGCAATTTTTAAAAAAATCTGATTTTAGGACTATGCACTGGTGCAAAGGAGTGCTGTGCCAAATTTTATTTCAGTGCAAAAGTACTGTTTACGGGAGTGGGAGGTAAATGGTCTGTAACAGAAAATGCTACTTAAACCCGTTCAAGCATTTTGTTCGCACTCGTTCACAACCTTAGTTTTGCTATTTAAGAATAAAACAAAAGGGAGGGCTAGTCTTATGGCAGCAAGTATGCATTGTCCCCTTTGCTAAGCAGGGTCTGCCCTGGTTTGCATTTGAATGGGAAACTACATGTGACTACTGTAGAATATTCCCCTTAGGGGATGGGGCCGCTCTGGGAAGAGCACCTGCATGCTTGCAGGCAGAAGGTTCCAAGTTCCCTCCCTGGCATCTCCAAGAAAGGTCTGAGAGAGATTCCTGCCTGCAATCTTGGAGAAGCTGCTGCCAGTCTGTGTAGACAATACTGAGCTAGATGGACAAATGGTCTGACTCAGTATAAGGCAGCTTCCTATGTTCCTATGATTTTCCACCACTTGATCAGTGCCATATGTCCCATCAGATTTGACTGCCTGATCATACTGGCCATGTACAGAACCTAGGTTTTGTGGGTGGGTTCACTGAGGCGTGTGTGGAGAAACATTAATGCCTGCCAAAGGTCTCAGGTTCCTAAGCCATCCACACAATCAGAGCCTCATATACACTGGGGATGGGGCTGGAGCTCAGTGGCAGAGCATCTGCTTTGCATGCAGAAGGTCCCTGGTTCAATCTCTGACATCTCCAGATAGGGCTGGGAGAGACTCCTGCTTGACGCCCTGGAGAGCTGCTGCCAGTCAGTGTAGACTAGGGATTCTCAGCATTGGGTCCCCAGATGTTACTGGACTTCAACTCCCATAATCCCTAACCAAAGGCCACTGGGGCTAGGGATTATAGGAGTTGAAGTCCAATAACATCTGGGGACCCAACGCTGAGAATCCCTGGTGTAGACAGTACTGAGCTAGATGGACCAATGGTCTGACTTGGTATATGGCAGTTCCTAACATCATTCCATGTCATCCATGGCCCAAAGGCTAGGATGGGATAGGACCACATCTCAGTGGAAGAGCATCTGCTTTGCATGCAGAAGGTCCCAGGTTCAATCCCTGGCCATCATCTTCAGGTGGGGCTGGGAAAGACTCCTGCCTGAAACTGTAGTGAGCTGCTGCCAGCCAGTGTGGACAATACTGAGCTGGAAGGACCAAGTGTCTGACTCAGCATGAGGCCGCTTCCTGTGTGGCTAGGTTTCTTGGGTTACCGACGCGCAGACCATCTCTCACTTCCATTTTGGGAGATCGTCTCGCTGAGAGGTCATCGCATTACCTTGACATCTTCAACATTCGGATGCGGCGGTGTTTTCATCTGCACAATCGTGTGAAGGATATCGTGGATGTGGTTGTTTAAATACAGCACAGGATTGGCTATCACGGTTTTGGTGGAAGCAATGCTTGCCGAGAGCAACGGCAGCGTGGTGGGCAGCGGGAGCGGGGACTGGAGCTGCTTGACTGTCGTTTCCTGGGGAAACAAACCAACATCGGAACAGTGATCACAGAATTACTGAGCGCTGCATTCACACACAAATGGCAGCTCAAACACGCAGTGCAGTTGCTCCTGGCGTTTATATTCTTATCTACAATGGGGAAGAAAATCTCTTGTACAGTTCATGACTCTCTGGTTTCATATTTGGTATCCAGGTCCAATACTTCAGCCCTAAACCCACTGATATGCACAATTTTTCTTCCCACCTTTGGGTTTAAAAAAAAACCAAGAGTCAAAATGACTTAGCCTACCATACTAGAGTACACAAGCAATCATCAAAACATGGGGACAGCCCATTAAGTGAAATGCGAACTGTGGTTGGGGCCAGCCCTTCCCAACACTTCAGTCTTGACAAAAGCCCCAATTCACAGCTTGGGAGGGTATGTTGTAGGTAAGATCTTGAATGGAGACTAAGCTCCTTATAATTATATGTCACGTAATGCCCTGTGTCATCAATTGTTTTGATGTTTTGTGCTTGCTATGCCTTTTATAAGCTTTATTAAGAACCTATGAGTAAGTCAGGCTCTTAATAGAAGAGTTGTCTCTTGAGTTATATTAATACCCAAGGAACATGGACCTGGCAGTAAAAATTGCTGGATTAGAACCTCACACACACACGTGTGTGTGTATTGATTGATTGATTAAGTGCCGTCAAGTTGGGGGCTCTGCTCTGGGTGCCAACAATGAGGGAGGCTCGGCTGTCGTGCACGCAGGACAGGGCCTTCTCTGTTGTTGCCCCCAGACTCTGGAATGCTCTCCCGGTGGCTATTCGCTCCTCAGTCTCCATCACAGCTTTCATAAAGCAAGTTAAATTGTGGCTATTTACCCAGGCTTTTATATGATTGTCTCTGCTGCTGCTCTTTGTACTCTGTATTGCTTTTATGCTTGTGTTTTAAATTTTTAATCAGATTTGTTTTATATTGTTAGCTTAATATTTTAATTGTGTCTTTTTTACAATCTTGTTTTTAAATTTTGCTGTAAACTGCCTTGGGATTGTTTTAACGAAAGGCAGTATATAAATTTAACAATCAATCAATCAATCAATATTTTTAAAAGGTGCATGGTTTAAAAGGTGCATGAGCAGCAGACTTTTAAGACTTTATTTAGGCCCCCTTATTTTCCGTCAAGGTCAGCTGCAGGCCACATGGGCATTTGAGTGGCCCACTCGGCTCTAGAACCTCTATGAAGGCAGGCCTGCAGAGAAAGACTCAGAAGGAAAGCTTGCCTTACCTGCTGCGATTCTTGCAGCAGAAATTTCAGCTCCATCCTGACGGACGCAAGACCACCGCCTTGGGCCCCATGAAGGCTGCAGTAGCTGAGGAAGACGCGGAGGAGAGCTTGGTTCCGCTGCAGCCACCACTTCCGCCGCTCGGCATGCTCGCGCTTCGCCTGCAGCCTCCGCCTTTCGATCTGATGCCGCTCGTAGGAGCCGACCTCCGGCTTGTCCACCACCTCCTCATGACCCAGGAGGTCCCCGTTTATTTTGCTGTCGGCCTGAGCGTAGTCCTTGCTGCGGGCCTCATGGTTACAGATCTCGTGCAAGGCCGCGATTTCTTTCTCCAGCCAGTTGTAGAGCTGGAAGCGGAGTTTCCCGCCGTCAACTTCGTAACCGGTGGCCAACGTCCTGAGTTCCGTCATGAGGATTTTCAGGCAAGCCCTGAATTTCAGCTGTTCGGCAATCACATCGACTTCCGTTGCCTCTGGGTCCACTTCCTCCCCTTGGTCAGCGTCTGGGCTTTTCCCATCTTGCTTTTTACTCTCCGGTTCCAATTTGGAGCTCTTCATCAGCAAACCGTCCTCCTCTTCCTCTTCGTTGATGTCTTCACCCCAGTCAAGTTTCAGCGGCTCTTCTTCAAAGGTTATCGCTGGCTGACTCCAGTCAATTAAGGCTATGGACTCTGTATTGCTTGTCACGGCTGACGGAGTCACTGATGGCTGTGACCAATCTACAGTGCTGCCTTCACCTAATGTCTTTGGCTCCAATTTCGCGCCATTCTGCATAGTGAGACTGGGGCTCTTTTCCTCTTTCTTGATAAAAATATTGGATTTGCTTCTTATTTTCGGAAGCTTGGAAAGGACTTCAAGTGCCAACACGGGACACCCCACTTTAAAATGAGCATTTGCAGTAGTGAAAAAGAGCTTCCTCTCAATAAGATTGATTTGGTCGACAAAGCTTTTCTCCGCTTGTAAACCTACGGTGGCTGAAGGTGCCTCAGGAGAGCAGAAATTTCTTCTCATGAGCAGGGGGTGGGTACGAAGGTAGTTGTAGAAACTGAACACTATAGGATTGCAGGACTTGATGATGACTAGAGAAAGCAAATGTTCAATAAGACAGGTCAACAGTCACTTGCAGAGATGTGGGGTGCAGAAATGTCCAGAAAATGCTCCCATGCTTTATTTTCTAAAGCAGGTCTTATGGTAGCAAGCATAACTTGTCCTCTTAGCTAAGCAGGGTCCGCCCTGGTTGCATATGAAAGGGAGACTAGAAGTGTGAGCACTCTAAGATATTTCCCTTCTCAGGGAATGGAGCTGCTCTGGGGATGGAGCCTGCTCTGGGAAGAGCAGAAGGTTCCAAGTTCCCTCCCTGGCTTCTCCAAAATAGGGCTGAGAGAGATTCCTGCCTGCAGCCTTGGAGAAGCTGCTGCCCGTTTGTGAAGACAATACTGAGCTAGAAAGACCAATGGTCTGATTCAGTATATGGCAGCTTCCTATGTTCCTAAGATTTTTCTCCTTGACTACTTGAAAAACCTTTGATTAATCGGGGGTCCAGCACTCGCGATTTTGTGTATCCACAGTCAGGTAATTAACACCTGACCTTGGTATACGTGGGGGGGAGGAAGAGGGGAAGAGTTAAACCCACGTATCCGTTGGTCGGGGTGGCCAGAATGATCTTGGAGGTCATTTTTGGCCACCATTTTGTGTTTGGGAGCCATTTTATGGCTCATTTAGTTGAAAACTACGGGACAAAAACCACAACATTCAGCTGATTTCTGGCCCTCTGGACTACTCTGCAGCATGGTAGGGCACTTTTGGGGGTGATTTGGAGGGGGGAATGGGGGCAAAACCCATGAGTTTTGGCCAATATTTGGCCATTTTGAGCAGTCTGGAAACTTAACCTTCCAATTCCCATAGCCCTAATGCCTTGTTATTTGCGGATTCGCTATCTGTCCCCCCCCACTCCCATGGAATGGAAACCCCACAAAATAATGGGGTTCTCCTGTACAGTGACGGGAAATTAATATGGTGGTGTTCTAGTTTTGATATTTTTACTGCATAAATAGGTAAAACAACTATTATCAGGTAAATTTGTAATCTTTTGAGGGGGAAAAGATTAATGCAAATTTTATGGAAATGAGGAGGAGATGTGTATGGAAAAGATTTCCAGGGGAGGGGGATATCGGGAAAATTTTCAAATTCAAATTTTTTCCAGGCTACCCACATCTCTGGACAGTTGTAATACTGCTTCAGAAAATTAGAACTTACTACTTTACAAAAGGTGCTAACAAAAAGGACATGAGAGAGAGAGAGGGAAAGTGAGGTCTCTGCATCTGACGGGCAAAGGATTCCCATCTCACCTGCTACCAAAGTCAGTTTTTTGTCCATATTCACTTGGCTACTGGACAGCCACCCATTCTATCTCTGGACTGTCTTCATTCAGGGAAACCCACAGTGCATGTTCATGCATACCGTGTCCCATCATGCAAGAGGAGGGAAAAGCCAAATCTCTACACACTGAATTCTCCACGTTCAGTCAGTGTTCTTCAAACTGTAGGATGAATCTCCACTAGGGGTGAGTGAGATACATCCCTAAGGGGTGGGTCCATAGCTCATTGTCAGAGCCCTGGTAGCCTGAAGTTTAAACTGGTTTTTAGTCTGTATAATCCGGAGGACCGCCTTTCCCACCGATGAATCTGTCTGTCAATTAGGGTAATCTCCAGAGGCCCTTCTCTGCATGCCCTGGCCCTTGGGAATTGTCACAGGGTGATGGCACCCAATCTGGGGGACTCTCTTGCTAGGCATTTTTACCTGGCACCAACCATGCTATCTTTAATGTATCAGGCAATATACAAACTATTCTCTCTTATTTTTAATAGATTTTACTTGGTTGCTAGCTGCCATTTTAGCTTGCCGTGTGTGTGTGTGTGTGTGTATATAAACATGCCTTAATTCTAAGTATTGTATTCTATTGAATTTTATGGAATGTTGTGTAAGTCAACTCAAAGACTTTTAAAGTCATAACTGTGGAATATAAATACCCCAAATAAGAAATAATTTCACCTCCAAGCCTTTTCCAAAACAATCAAAGTTTTCCCAAAGCTGGATTTACCTGGATTTTCATCGTCTTCCTTTGGCGTCTGTTCCAATAAAGTGTCGAGTGCTCTAGTATATTCTTTCATCACCCAGTAGGCGAGGCTTCGTAAGAAAGGATCTGGGTGCAGTCGAAGACAGCTGAATCCAGTTCCATCTTTCTCGCAGCCCAAAATCCTCTCATAAAGGATGGCTGTATAGGTGGAGGAAATCTCAAATTCCGATTCGTATAAACGAGCAATCACCATTGCCAGCTGGATGTCTTCCATTTTCTCAAGACATACCTATGACACAGAGCATAGTCAAGGCTCTCTAAATGTATTTTTAAAAGACGTTGTACAGGCCATTGTTCAAACCTAGTGACGACCTGTGCAAACAGCAGCGACAGAGAGACAATCTTTGTTATGGTCTATGAACCAGCAACCAAGAGATACAACAAACAGCAACTGGTGTAGTGGGTAGAGTGTTGGACTAGGACCGGGGAGACCTGAGTTCAAATCTCCATTCAGCCATGATACTAGCTGGGTGACTCTGGGCCAGTCACTTCTCTCTCAGCCTAACCCACCTCACAGAGTTGTTGTGAGGATAAACATAACCATGTATATAAACTGCTCTGGGCTCCTTGGAGGAAGAGCCAAACGTAAAAATAAATCGTTTCCCGCCCAGTGAGAAGAATTAAGGTCAGTAGAAATGTTCTTGGATGGTCTGATTTAGATTGGGGCACTCGGGGCAAAAGCTCCATCTTGGAACTCCTTCAAATTTTACCCAAGAAGGACGGACACATCTGCAAGTGCTGTTGCTGCCATATTCAGCCTCTGGTACTAGTCAGTTTTATAGGGCAACTTCTTCAGAAATGTGTGGGCTGTTACTGTGGTACAGCCTTTGCAAGCTCCATTTTAAACAACGGAGTGTCTCTGGTATCCACAGGATCCAAATATGGACCTGCGACAAAAATGTTGGAGTACAGGTGGAGCTCAATATTCACGGGGGTTCGATTCCACGGCTGTATCGCAGATATGGAAACCGCAAATATTGGATCCTTGATCTCTATGGGATTGTGGAGGTTAGGATCTCAGTTGGCCATTTCCGGCCTAAAACGGCTGTAAATCAGCTGATTTTCACGGAGGGGGGGAGGTGTCTGTTGTTGTTTTGTCTCTGCTGCTCCCCGCAAGTCACACTGCACCCCTCAACCGGCTGGAAATTGCCCAAAAATTGCCAGGTGTGTGTGTTGTCGTCATCTGCTGCTCCCCACAAATTGCACTGCGCCCCTCCACTGGCTGGAAATCAGCCAAAAATCATGGGGTGTGTTGTTGTTTTGATGGGAGCCATTTTGTGGCACCAATTCCTAAAATGTTAGGCTGAAATGATCTCCGCGGTCATTTCCAGACACCCCCAACCTATATATGAGGTTGATGTGTTTTTCGTTTTCGCATATGCCGAGGTCAGGTGTCAATTTCCCGACTGCAGATATACAAAACTGTGGATAACGAATCCACGAGTAAGAAGGTCCACCTGAACATACTTGGTGAGTATGTCTCTCCTGAGCCTGTTGGGCAAAAAAGTCAGCAAGACAGACGGGAGTCTCTGCTGTAACTTTATGTTTATTTGGTCTGCTTGGGTTTTTTGTGGGGGGTGGGGAGACACTAGAGCTCAGTCCCAGCTTCTTTTCAAACCCCTTCCTCCTCAGAAACACAAAGCTGTGGAATAGCTGGCGAGAAAACAAAACAGTTTTACACACCTTTCCCCCTCAGAAGCAGAAGGGGCTGTGACTGTCTCGAGGGAGCATTCTTCAAGCTCAAAAACTCCCCAGTCTTTTTGTTCAAGCCCTCCTTCCCTCCTCTTCACTACAGAATAAGTAGCTTTGCCCACCTGCTCGTCTGTCAACTCCCCTCTGAGTCCACAAACATTCCACCCCACTGAATTACCTTGGGGTAGTTTGGGTGTCCCCCCTGCCCCCACTTTATATTCTTTGAACACCAACATATCTGCGGGTCGCCCCGAGTCTGCGGGTACCTCCCACTCACCCACAGGGGCTCCAGTTCTCCACCTATACACATCATAACATTTCCTGCTCTTTCGGAAACAGATATAAGATTTAACTGCAGAAAATGCTGACGATTGCCAGCTGCAATGTATGTGTGTGCACTGAATAGGTTTCTGTTAGTAGCTTATACATTATGCTTGTTAGTGAATACCTCTATAGCATCCTTCAATGAGCCCGCTAACAAGAAAAAGGCAGCAGACTGTTCAAAGCGTTGTTTCCCCAGCAAAGCAAAGGCATTCTTCAAAGCGGCTCGGCGCCATCTATCCTCACTGAAATTATGGCTGAAGAACTGTGTCATTTTTTCATCATGCTGAGAACTAGGTCAGAAGAGCACGGAAATCAAGTTAGCTACATTAAGGAAGTCGGGGGGATTTAATTCTTGGAGCAGAGAAAATATTAGAGATCGGCTCCTTGAATGGGAAGCCGGTAGAGACGCCACTGACGTAGTCTTCAGAGTTCTCATCCTGGTACCGCCATTCTAAGAAACACAGATGTCTCTCACAGTCAGTGTTCCCTCTAAGGCGTGCACATGTGCACACTCTCAAGTTTGGTTTTTTTATGTCCGCTCAGTTAATTTTAGTTTTCACTGAGGTTGAATCGGGAAGGCACCATTCTCAACGCACACATGCACGCACGACCTTGATACTGCCACCCAGAACAAAACTCATTTTGCACAGAGATGGAAAAAATTAGAGGGACCATTGCTCACAGTATCTAGTTAATATTACCAGTGTACCACTGAGGAAGGCTTTTTATAACTTTATGTTTCCAGACTATGCCCTCAGAAGATCTCGAAGTGAGATTTCGCAAACTCCTAGTGGAACAGCGCCTTTGTCCGGAGGGTATCATCCACTACGTCCTTTATTGCCCTATTTACGATGTGATCAGGGGAAAACACTGATGATCGATAAACTTAAGAGGTCAGATGCAGAATGTTTGAGCTATCTTGTTGTGGATGTGATTCCAGATGTCAGCTGTCAAGTGGCCACCTGCACTATGCTTTCTTTTAAACTCAGAAAGAAATTTAGAGTGTGCCGTCAAGTCAATTTTGACTCCTGGTGCCCACAGAGCCCTGTGGTTTTCTTTGGTAGGATACAGGAGGGGTTTACCTTTGCCTCCTCCTGCACAGTGTGAGATGATGCCTTTCAGCATCTTCCTATATCGCTGCTGCCCAATATAGTACCAGCAAGGATTCAAACCAGCAACCTTCTGCTTGTTAGTCAAGCATTTCCCCGCTGCACCACTTAAGGTGACTTAGAAAGAAGTTTACATGTTCTAAAATGTAGCTTTGGTTTCAGTTCAACCAAACTGATGTAACTTTTCGGCATGTTATATTTTCTTCTTTTGTGTTATGCTGTGTGGTCACAACAATAAACTTATTACTTGCTTACATTAATGAGAACATCTGCCAGATGTTAAGTAGAACATCTGTAATTTGTACCAGTGTTCCCCTCTATTATGCATATGTAGCTTCTGATAATATGTAGACTTTTAGATACTTTAGGTAGACTGTAGATACACATATGTAGCTTCTAGTAATAGACATAAAGCATTTTATTTATTTTTGGACTCTAGGGTAACGACAGGAGGATAAATATGCTAACAATGTCAGTAAGATTTAAAATTCAGCATCTACACAATTTCTAATAATGAGTTTTCCTGGGCCACGTTAATGGAACCTACCGAAAGAGACCCCACACAACGGCTTTTTTCTTCATCGCAAGGTAAAAAAGGGCAGCATCCAAAGCATCGTTATTCCTCTGAAAAGCTGCTTTTGCAACCTGAAATATATTTTAAAAAGAAGCTGACATCTTGATCTGCATGTTTGACATGAAGAGAGACAAAGGGGCAACTTACGTCTCATGTTAAGAAGGTCATTAGAGCCCATCGCCTAACGTAAGAAGAAGAGGCCATCGCTCAGTGGTATAAGGTAGCATCTAGCTGAAAGACCAGGCTCAGCTTACCTTTTCCATGCACCTGCGGAGCGTGTTAATATTTCTAACCCACCAGCCGATGCCTATGGCTCTTAGTTCAGACCACTGGGGGTCCCCTCTTTGAATGGCAGGAATCATGTTGATCAACTCTTCCTCAGCTTCCGAATGAAAAGCCCAGGCAAAGTGGCATGTAGACACACCTAAACAATGATAGAGGATAACTGCCTTTACTAACTGATTTAAAAAACAACAAAACATACCAGTTTTGCTGTTTGTGTTTGCATCAGTGTTGTTTAGCGTTGTACATTTGTTTTTATAAAGACATTTAAATTTAAAAATTGGAAGAGAGCGAGAGAGCAGGATACCCAGCACAAAACAGATCTCCTCACCGGAGATCTTCTTTTCACTGCCATTTTTGAGAAGGTAAAAGATGGCAAGAATCCTTTCTGAGCAGTAAGACTTACTGATGAAGACTGAAGACTTACACAAACAGCAAAACCTAATACTACAAACCCCAACTGATCAATCCATCCAAAACTCGAATATCGTCTAAAATAGGAAAACCACCCCAATTTTCCCAATTAGTGTAAAGAATAAAATCTGACCCAATGATCTAGTGGTAGCAAGCATGACTTGTCCCCTTATCTAAGCAGGGTCTGCCCTGGTTGCATATGAATGGGAGACTAGAAGTGTGAGCACTGCAAGATATTCCCCTCAGGGGATGGAGCCGCTCTGCGAAGAGCAGAAGGTTCCAAGTTCCCTCCCTGGCAGCATCTCCAAGATAGGGCTGAGAGAGTTTCCTGCTTGCAACCTTGGAGAAGCCACTGCCAGTCTGTGTAGACAATACTGAGTGAGATGGGCCTATGGTCTGACTCAGTAGATGGCAGCTTCCTATGTTCACATAAGATGCAAAGGGCTGGGTGATCACACCTGAACTGACTTCAAAGTTGTACCCTCTCATTTTAAGAGGGAACATCCACCTTGCTCCTCAACAGTCAGTGTTCCTCATGGAACCATCAAACGGTCCACACTTCCTTGTTGAATTCCTCGGGCTGTTGTATCTACAGTTTTGTGGGTTTGTTTAACTGTATGTATACTGGTCAATAGCCATAATAAAGATTTTATTTGACTCCAAGAATACAAAATGGAACATAGGAAGCTGCCATATACAGAGTCAGACCATTGGTTTATCTAGCTCAGCATTGTCTCCACAGACTGGCAGTAGCTCCTCCAAGGTTGCAGGCAGGAATCTCTCTCAGCCCTATCTTGGAGATGCTGCCAGGGAGGGAACTTAGATGCTTCTGCATGCAAGCAGGCAGATGCTCTCCCCAGAGCGGCCCCATCCCTTAAGGGGAATATCCTACAGTGCTCACACATGTAGCCTCCCATTCAAATGCAAAGCAGGGCAGACCCTCTTAGCAAAGGGGCCAAGTCCTGGTTGCTGCCACAAGACCACAATTATTGCTGAAGCTTAAAACCAAGAAGTAGGTATTACCTTGATGGAGCAGCTGGACGCGGTATAAAGGAGGGAGCGACGTCAGAAGGCAGGTGTGTAAACGCGTAGCTAATAAATACCGCAAGCCACACTCATCTAAGGTGTCTCTCCCTGCAAAATACAAACACGCCTTTGGCATGTGCAGGCACAAAATACTGGGACACAGAACAGAAAGATGGGCACCTGAAGGAGCGAATACAGACACATACAACTGCACACATCTGCTCCGCTGTCAAGGCATATTTATTGAAGAAATTTCAAAACGATGTCTCGCCGCAGGCAGGCAGGCAGGCAGGCAAGCAAATTATTATTATTATTATTATTTTGCATTTATACCCCGCTCTTCCTCCAAGGAGCCCAGACCGGTGTATGACATACTTGAGTTTCTCTTTCACAACAACCCTGTGAAGTAGGTTAGGCTGAGAGAGAAGTGACTGGCCCAGAGTCACCCAGCTAATCTCATGGCTGAATGGGGATTTGAACTCGGGTCTCCCCGGTCCTAGTCCAGCACTCTAACCACGACACCACGCTGGCAAACAAACGAAGCAGTATCATTCCTAACGTAAAAGCATCCTGCGCATATATTCTTGAAAAGTTAAATTGTTGCCTATTATCCAGGAATGTGAAGCTAATGCAGCCAGGGCGGGGCAGGGGGGTGATGAGCCATTGGGCCTGGGAGGTAGCGATGTACAGGGGCCGGTTTGAAGGTGGGGTGGGACAACTTTAAGGGAGGGGGGAAGCGGAGGGAGGGGTAAGTGCGCCCGCCCGCACCCTTAAAGCTGCCCCCCACACCTTCAAGCCTCCGAACTGCCCAGTGTTTGAACCTGTTCAGAGGCTCGTAAAAGGGCCTCCGAACAGGTTCGTGCATGTCCCTACCGGAGGTTGAAAAGGTGCCCCAACGCCCTCCCATGGCACCGCCCATGATCCTCCGTGCGCCAAGGGAGAAAAAGAATCCCTCTTGCCCCCACAAGGAGCGTCTCCTCCCTCACCCACCCCGGTTACACCTCTGCCATGCTTGTGAGTTCCCCAGATCTTCGTGAATATTTGTACACGCTAACATATCCTAATCTTTTATTTTTTAAAAAATCCAAACCCAGGGGAGCATGAATTACACACCAGATATCTACCTGAGTAATGTTTATCTCTGTTTTCGTCAAGCTCAGTGCTTGTGGTGGCCACAGTGTCTGCCAAAGCAACCAAGAACATTTGCTCCAGTCGAGTGAGTCCTGGCAAACTCGAGTGCATCAGATGGCTTGAAAGGACACTGGCGTGTTCCCGGCCAAAGCAAGTCGGCCCATACTGAGACAGATTAATGACTTTGGATTTATGCTCTCTCCTTTCCGGCTCAAAATCAATGAAGTCGTCGGTGGTGACCGGCTGCACCTGGAAGAGGTCCGAATACTGATCGTCCGTTTTTCTTTTCGCGTGATCGTCCCGCCCTTTGGGCCCTTTAGTGGCTTCCTCCATTTTGTACGTGGAATCCTGATCCGCCGCCAGCAAGGCATACAACGGCAGCGGGGGAATAGAATCGATCTCTGTGTAGTCCCGCGTGCCATCTTTCCCAGTAGCGACTGCATCCTTGGCCGTGCTGCCGCTTACACTAATGGTGCGAGAAAGATGCCGTTTCGAGCCACCATCCGCAGCTTCGGGGTCTTTCACAATGGCAACTTCCCCCGCAATGCATTTCACTAAATGCGAAAGAATGGCTTTTGCACGGCGAACTTTACCCAGATCCATCAGCTCTAGAAGCTGGGTGGGGTGATACTGCGGAAGAGTCGGAGAAAGGACATGAGCTGCTTCAAAAAGGCCGCCATCTTGAATCACAGTGGGAGTACCAAAGACGTCATCCAGAAGGCCTCCTCCCTCAATTATGCTGGCCTTTTTGGCAAGCAAACTCATCTTCATTGGATCCTGAAAGGGCGAGTCTTCAGTCAGGAACCCATTGCTGTCGCCATCTCCTGATTTCATGGCGTGTTTCCACTGTGCATAGACGTGCATTTCACAGTCCATCCCCACCACCAGGATGCCATCTCTTACCCAAGAGAGAGAGACAGGCAGGGAAGGGGTACCATCTACGGAGGAGACCAAGTCTATCGATCTCAGCAAGACCCATTTGGACTTGATCCCTTGCTTGATGCTACCACCTAGTGGTAATGTAATGACAGCAACACTCTCTTTGCTGTTGGTTTGTTCAGGCACGGTGCCTGAAAGCCGGCCATACATGAAAATATTTGCACCCACGCCCACTGTCAGTATATGCGAGCCGTCTTCTTTCGAAACCCAATCTAAGTGCACCAGATGCTTGATGTTTGGCATAAGATAGTGGTCCTTATTCAAAAATATATCCGATTTGCTGTATACAAATAAGTTACTGTCAACGCTAACTCTCGAATCCAGGACACTCCCGACTTTAACTAAGTCGTCCAAATGGATCGTCTGCTCCAACACCCACTCCGATCCCCCTGTAGATTCGCATTCAAATATGCAGACATGCATAGAAAAGTCTTTGGAAACGAATCCATTATGCTGCACAGGCTGCTTGTATGCTACCGCTAAGCGCCCGGTATAGGAACAGCTCACAGCAACTGGCCTTCCCACGATGCACACTGTGCTGCTGTCATCTCCTCTCTCGTCATTCATTAAAGGCCACTTTTTCCAGCAATAGCTCTCCTTCCGTTCGCCTTTGCTGTTCACGGCTGTCTCTACAGAACACCTCCAGAAGCGCACATTGTTATCCGAACAGGACGTCACCAGCAAATAAGGTGCAAGGCAGACGGGGTAGATTGACGAAGAGCTCAAGTGCCCTGAATTGATTCAAAAGAAACCATTCAGCATTTGCAATGTGGACATTTAGGCCCAGTTCAGACGTACAGGTTACCTGGAGTTAAGCATGGCCAAGGTTTCAATTCTTCTCCAAATTGCGCCGCAGATGTTCACCAAACTGGGGCCAGCCAAACTCCCGTTGAAGGAGAGGGGAGCCCCTCCCTACTGCCCGGCTGCCGAGGCACATCCCCGCCCCACCTCCATGATCGGAGTTTGGAATAGGCACAAAACCATGGTTATAGCTGAGTCAGCATTCGGGCATAATGCTTTGGCGGCAAAACCCTCAATTGCTGGCGGCCAAACTTAAAGATAACCAACTGGAGTTTGGCAAGGCAAACCGGAGCTAGTTTTTGGCCCGTAACCATGGTTTTGTGCATTCGGGCGTACTGCAGTTACAACCTTGGCCAGCTAGAATTGTGGTTATCCTATACATCTGAACTCAGCTTTACATGTATACAATCACGGGGTGGGGGGATGACCCACACATGGATACTTCCTCACAATGTAAGCAGCATTGGGGGGAAGGGGAGGGCAGGAGAGAGACTGGGGCAGAAGGTGGGGGGAGGGGGTAAGAAGACTGGGGCAGAAGGTGGGGGAGGGGAGGGCAGGGGAGAGACTGGGGCAGAAGGTGGGGGGAGGGGGGAACCGTTGGCCCCAAAGAGCACACAGATGCTCTGTGTGGGGTCAGCTAGTATTTATTATTTATCATATAGAGATAATAATATTTATATAGAGTCTATCCAACTGTTATACCTGCAGAAGGAGTCGCTCTTACGACTTCTACACCAAACGGGAGATCCAAGGGGTAACTATAGACAAGGCTGGAACTCAAAATAAGTTTGCTAGCTGTCTGAAGATTAGCGACGGATGAAGAACGGGGCAGGGGCGCTGTGCCAGGTGAGGTATCTGGAGAAGAGTCCACCGTCTGTTGTCCAAGTACGGTTAGCTGGTTTCCCAATGACAACGCTTCAGCAGGTTTTGCTGAAAAGAAACATGCACAACTAGCTTCAGTGTGTGTAACAAGATACATTTAAACACACACACACAAGATACATTTAACACACACACACAGAGATTTGTTTAGATATCACATACCAATTTTTGCTTTTAATAAAACAAACAAAAAAACTTTGAACAAGCCTAAACTCACTGGACAACTCTGGGTAATAGCAATAGCACTAGCACTTACATTTATATACCGCTTTATAGCCAGAGCTCTCTAAGCGGTTTACAATGATTTAGCACATTGCCCCCAACATTCTGGGTACTCATTTTACCGACCTCGGAAGGATGGAAGGCTGAGTCAACCTTGAGCCCCTGGTCAGGATTGAACTTGTAACCTTCTGGTTACAGGGCGGCAGTTTTACCATTGCGCCACCAGGGGCTCATCATTTATCTCTCAGCCTAACCTACTTCACGGGGTTGTTGAGAGGACAAACGTGACCGCATACACCACTCTGGACTCCTTAGAAAAAGAGCGGGATATACAGTGAAAACTAAACTAAATAAATCCTAATGAAAATATTTTGAAATCCATGGCCTCAATGAGTATTTAACTCAGCTATTTATCATTCATTCATTCATTCATTCATTCGATTTCTATACCGCCCTTCCAAAAATGGCACAAAGAAATAATAAATAAATAAGATAAGATGGCTCCCTGTCCCCAAAGGGCTCACAATCTAAAAAGAAACCTGAGATAGACAGCAGCAAGAGTCACTGTGCTGGGGGTGGAAAGGGCCAGTTACTCTCCCCCTGCTAAATAAAGAGAATCACCATGTTAAAAAATGCCTCTTTGCCAAGCTAGCAGGGGCCAACTTGCTGGTCTAGGACCATAATAAAGATGATTGATTGACTGACTGACTGAGTGTTGGGTTGTGCCCGTTAATTTTGCACACAGACTGTTTAAAATTTACCAAGAAGTATGCGTCACTGAAATGCAAAATATAAAGAGGTTGTTCTCACAGCTAGGGATGTGCCCGAACCAGTTCGGTGCCTCCTTAGGGAAGCGCCAAACCGGTTCGGGTGCCGGCATTCAATCCAGTTCGGCAGGGCGGAAGTTGGTTCCTTTTAAAAGCAGGTAAGCAGGACCTTACCTACACCTCTGCCGCCCCACCGCTTTTCCAATGTGCTCGCTGTTCAAAAGACCGTGCACGGATATAGCGCTGCTCCCAGCTCCTCCGTCGGCACACGTAGCCTGCAGGTATGGTCCTGCTTACCTGCTTTTTAAGAGGAATCAACCCTTGCCCTGCCTTACTCATGCACATCCTTACTCACAACCAGCCCTACATGAGAACTGCCGGGATCAGGACCGACCCAGGTGCTCATCCGCCGGGTAGCCTGGGTTTTGTACCTGGGCTAAAAATGAGGGAGAAGGGCATAAGCGCACCCTCCTACCTCACTGCCCGGTCGTGTGAACACTCAAGCTTCCATAGAGTCAAGCAGGGGGTCTGGCAGTGGGGAATGCACCATGCTCCTCGTGCAGTGCATTGTGGGATTCCAGAGAATGCAACTGGGTTTCCCCCATCTTCCTCGCTGCTCCAGCACAACTCGCGGACCAGTCATATGGGTGCATAGCAGGGCCAGGAGCAGTGAGGATCGTGTGGCGGGAAAAGCGCCACCAGCCCTCCCCAGGCCCAGCAGCTAAGGTCATGTCAACGACCTTAATGGCCAACACCCAGCACAGCGTTGCATGCCTGTAACGCTGCGCTGCAAGGCAGCTGTGCCCTCCAAAGGCAGGAGCAGGGCCGCGTGGAAGGGATGGTTGCGCAAGCAGCGTTTCCACAGATAGTCCCACTCGGGACAATGGGGAGAGCCGCAGAAGTGCTGCCTGCACAACTTGCACAGCCCCACGTTACAAATATGTAATACTGCAGGGGATGGTGGCCAGTGGATTTCTGACATTTCAGATACACAACCCTCTGCCATCAAATGTTCGTACATTTCACCCAAGGCCTGTTCACATGACAGATTGGGGGTGGGCTGGAGGGTTAGAGAACCCCTACACCAGTAGCAGCAGATGATTTGAGCCTCTATTCGGGTCAGTAAACTCAGGAAACACGCGATTAAGCCAGGCAAGGCATCTGTTGCTGAAATCAGGAGCTGCAAGCATGGAAAGTCCCCCAAAGGTCTAGGAGGCCTTCCCAGCATGCTTAGTAATGCCAGCAGATTGGAAAGCTTCATGACATCAGCAGCTGCCCTCTGATTGGCCACAGAGGACCAGGAGGTGGACCCAGCCCTGCTGAAGTCCAACTACAGGATCATAGAGTGCACTTTGCAGAGTGGCACCTCCACAATGGCAGCTGCTATAGCCACAGTTCTCTATTGTTTCCAGGCTTGCTGGGTCCCGGTGGTGGGATTAAAAAAAGGTTAGTGGATGCACATGACCAGGAAAGCAAGCTGGGAGGGCTTTCCTCTCCTCCTACCTTTGTTAAGAGCAGGATGCAAAAGCTAGGCTACCCTGCTTTGAGCAACCTGGGTTGGAGGGATTTTCATGAGTTCACACTAACATTCAAACCTGGGTAGAATGCCTCCTACCTTGATTTTGATTAATGTGTGAACAGACCTGTTGACTACTATGCAGTAATTGGTTTACAGCGCAGGAAGTCCAACATGTAAATGAAGCTCTTATTTATTATTATATTTATATCCCGCTCTTCCTCCAAGGAGCCCAGAGTTATGTTTATCCTCACAACAACCCTGTGAGGCAGGTGAGGCTGAGAGATGCGTGATTGGCCCAGTTACCCAGAGAGTTTCATGGCTGAATGGGGATTTGAACTCGGGTCTCCTCGGTCTTAGTACAATGCTCTAACCACTACATTACACTACACCGGCTTTCCATACCAGCGTAAGTTGTGTCACTGATGAATGCCATCCTATGCTTTTAAATGATCCTGAAGATCCTTCTGTTTTTATTCGCTGCTTTGATTGTCTAGTGGTTTTTTGTTTTGTTCTAATGTTTGGAAATCTGTTGTACTGTTATTGTATTTCACTTGTTTGTAAGCCACCACAGGGGCTTTTTAAAGTCAAAAGCAGAATTAAAACAATTAATATCTTACGACAAACCTTTTAAAAAATCTTATTAATTTTAAAACTTATGACTACGGTAACATGCATATTTATCTGGGAAACTTTAACTCACCTAAACATGCTTGCACAGATTTAAGATGCAGGTGCCACATGTGAAGCGTTGAGCAACCACTGGTGTCTTTTTCAATGACCACCAGATAGAACTTCTCCGAGAAAGGTGGGGGACGATAACCTGTTTTGTGCCAAAATCAAAAGCAGTTACTGTCTTGATAAAAATGCCCGTGATATTTTACTAAAGACTGACTACACGTAATATGAATACAAATACGACAAACATTTATATACCTAAGTTCTTTTCAACGGAAGTTCCCAAAGCAGTTTAGATAGATAGATAGATAGATAGATAGATAGATAGATAGATAGAAGTTCCCTGTCCCCAAAGGGCTCACAATCTAAAAAAGAAACATATGACATGTCAGCAGCAGCCACTGGAGGGATGCTGTGTTGGGTACGGATAGGGCCAGTCACTTCCTCCCCTGCTAAATCTAAGAGAATCACCACTTGTAAAAGGTGCCTCTTTTGTTCAGTTGGCGGGGTTAGTTAGTTAACAAAAAGCATTGGCCATGACTTTGCTTTTCAAAAATTGCAATACTTTTACATTTTTACCAAAACTTGAGAGTCCCGCAGCAGCAGAAGTGGGTCTGTACCACCTGCATTTTGCTGCAGAGAATGTCAGCAACTGCAAATCCAAAAAAGCTTCCAACTGTGATATACATATTTGGAAGAGGACAGCTCAGATTTGAAATTCAACCCCGCATGCTGGATGTGGAGATTTAGCTCACGCTTTGCTGCCTCAGGCTTGTTGGTGTCTCTTGCTTCGATGCTGGCAAGCACCAAAGATGAAATCTCAAACGGTCAACACGACTCAATACTAAATACCCGTAAAGGGTTTCCCCAGGCTCCTTCTTGTGGTAGGAAACTAGGACTTTCCGATACATCTGGATCGGCTCAGTGTAGCTGATTCAGAGCCCCATGGGCACCCCAAGGTATTCGGCAGAACCCCTGACTTCTAGGCTTCTGTGCTAATTTAAACAGAGGTATGTAGGAAATTGACTTAGACAGAGTCGGACCACTGGTCCATCTAGCTCAGTACTATCTACCCTGACTGGCAGCACCTCTCAGAGGTTTCAGGCATGAGGCTTGCCTGGCATCTCCGACCTGGAAATGCCAGGGACTGAACCTAGGATGCCTGCATGCAAAGCAGGTACTCTTAGCAACACAGGAAGCTGCCATATACGGAGTCAGACCATTGGTCCATCTAGCTCAGTATTGTCTTCCAAGACTGGCAGCAGCTCCCCCAAAGTTGAAGGCAGGGAACTTGAAATGCTCTTCCCAGAGCAGCTCCATCCCCTCAGGGGAATATCTTAGTCCTCATGCATGTAGTCTCCCATTCATATGCAACCAGGGCAGACCCTGCTTAGCAGAGGGGAGAAGTCATGCCTGCTACCACAAGACCAGCTCTCCTCTTCCCTCTTCCACTGAGATATGGTTCTTCCGCAGTAATTTAGATAAATAACAAGCTGCCTTACATAGAGTCAGACTCTTGGTCTGTCTAGCTTAGTTTTGTCTTACACTGACTGGCATCAGGAGTTTCTTCCAACTTCCAGGCAGGAGTCTCCCCCAGCCCTACCGGGAGATGGTGCCAGGGACTGAATCTAGGACCTTCTGCATGCAAAGCAGATGCTCCACCACTGAGCTACAGTCCCATCCGGCATGGTATGCAGTGTGTCTACATCACGCTGTTTTGCAAAGCTGCCATCACTCCCACAATGTGGAAGAGCCTGCTGGTTCAGGACAAAAGGTAAAGTGTCCTGTCAAGTAGATTTCGACTCCTGGCACCCACAGAGCCCCGCGGTTGTCTTTGGTAGTATACAGGAGGGGTTTACCATGGCCATCTCCCTCACAGTATGAGATGATGCCTTTCAGCATCTTCCTAGATCGCTGCTGCCTGATATAGGTGTTTCCCATAGTCTGGGGAACATACCAGCGGGGATTAGAACCAGCAACCTTCTGCTTGTTAGTCAAGCATTTCCCAGCTGCTTTAAATTACCAGCAGGACCTTTCTCAATCAAAAACGGAATGCTGCAAAAACAGAACCTATCCCCTCATGCTTTTTATCCATTTTTTGCTTTATGACTGGATCTGTGGACTACAGGTACATTCTCCAGGAACTATTAATTGCACCCAGAACGGCTCTGACGCGATACCTTTAGATGGCTGGAAAAATATCTCCGTTTCTTTCCGTTCCACTTCTTCCTTGTGCGGCTTGTATCCCAAAATGAAGTCCTCTTGAAAAACATGAAGTAGCTGAGTGTTTGTCCCACACTGGAAGAGAGCGTACGACAATCATCAACCATCTTTCCAAGTAACGGGAAGACATCATAGGAGCTATCACCGTGCCTGTGTTTTAAATCTGGTTTAAGCACTGAAAGAATGGATGGTGTTTTTCAGAAGAGCTTAGGGATTGCAGATATATCCACTGAATGTGGAGACATCAAGGGAGGTTGGTCTGAGGGCGCCACCATCTCATCTCCTGGCAAACAAAAAGGCAGAGCCTTCTCTGTAGTTGCCCCAGGGCTATGGAACAACGCACCTCCTGCTGAGATTAGAGCTGCTTCATCCCCGATGGCATTCAGGAAACAAGTGTAAACGCATCCCTTCAGCCAAGCTTTTTAGTTGATGCTTTTAGTTGAATTTTATTGATTGTTTTAACTTTATACCACTATTCAGTTCTGTGTATCCACAGGGTGTCTAATATACACCCACTTCCAGTCTCTGTGGATATTAATGGGTTAAAAACCTACGTATCTGCGGTTCCTAGAAAGCCAGAAGTGACCATGGAGGTCACTTCCAGCTGCCATTTTGTCTGCAAGAGCTCAGGAAGAAACAGAAGGAACCATTTTGTGGCTCATTTATTGGGAGGTGGGGGCGTTTCCCATTTTTTGCGGTGGGAGGGGGGGTTTCTGTCATTTGGTGGGCAATTCCTGGGCATATGGAGAACCCGGCAGTTCTCATGTAGGGCTGGTTGTGAGTAAGGATGTGCCCTCAGCTCTTGCCTGTGGGCTTCCCAGAGACATCTGGCGGGCCACTGTGTGAAACAAGATGCTGGACTAGATATGCCCTCAGCCCGATCCAAAAGGGCTGTTCTTATGTTCTCATGGGCCCCCAGGCCTTACAATGAAGAACACTAACATATTGTAAGTACATCTTTCCAAAACACATAACAACCATTTGTAATATGACAAACATCTTGATGATTATTGGCATCATTGATCAGTGGGAACCAGCAAGTGATGAAAGTGTCGGAATGAGAGATTTCAGGAGAGATGTGTGAATGTTAATTATAATCAGAGTCCTGAGTGCTAGGGGTCACTCATACCATCTTCCATCAATTAGACATAATTCAGTCACATTTATTTCAACGGGACTCAGTCATAACAAGCTGTTCCCAGACTGTGCACAGAACCTGGCAAAAATACCATTGGTTTTTAGGAATGATCTCTTTTCGCCTGAAAACCAGCTATGAGATGGAATTGGCAAATACAATTAAATGCCCCACATAACGATTAACAAATTATTTACCTGGTCAGTTATGGCATCTAGTTCAATAATGCATCCAGGTCGAGCTGTTGACTGCTGGCTCACAATGTTAAACACTTCACCAATCAGTTTCTAAGAAAGAAAAAAGCTGAAATCAGTTATTTGCACTTTAAGCTAATTGAGCCAATTGATATTCAGTTAGTTTAGCACTTTCACCCCAGATCCTCATGATTCTATGATAAGGATGGATCTGCAACAAAATGTTGCAGTACAAGCCTCGTGAGCATGTGTTATCTGAACATACTGAAGGATTTAGACAACTTTCCCCACAGGAGCAGAAGGGGCTGTGACTGTCTTGAGGGAGTATTCTTCAAGCTGAGAAATCCCCCACTCTTTTTCTTCAAGCCCTCTTCCATGCCTCCACTACTGAGTTTCAACAGCTCCACCTACCTGTTAACTGCCCTCTGAGTCTGCAAACATTCCACTCCATCAAGAATGCGGCATTTGGGGGCAGGGGTTGCCTCTTTAGGGTCCCCCTCCTTCAGATTTTTGTAGAACTGACATATCTGTGGGTTACCCCAAATATGACAGTACCTCCCTTTCGCTCGCAGATGCTCCAGTTATGCATCCATAAGGATCATAACATTTGTAGCTCTTTCAGAAATTGATATACTTTATCTCATTATTTAAGAAAATAAAGTGCAGCCAACATTCTCTCACGGTTTGTTCATTTTATTGAAATTTACTCCTATCATATCAATTTCATAAGAAGCCAGTGAGCCCTGGGGAATGTCAAAAAGGCACATTGTGCAGCAACCTTGCTAAAGCTAAGAAGGACTGTGTCTGGCCAATATATGGAGACTGCCTGGGAACTCATATGTATGCCACTTTGAGTCCCTTCATGGCAGAAAGGTGGACTACATATGTAATAAATACATCTATTGACAGAATGCTATCCAATGGTGAATGCCAGTAACCAATCCACACATGAACCTGCCCCCTTATCCCATGATTGCTAAGTTTACTCAAGAGCCTTTGGTGCGGAACTTTGTCAAAAGCTTGGAAGTCCAAGTATACTATATCAACCGGGATCACCTTTATCCACATGCCTGTCGACCCTCTCAAAGAACTCCAAAAGGTGGGTGAGACCAGATTTACCTTTGCAGAAGCCATGCTGGTTCTCCTTCAGCAGGGCCTGTTCTTCTATACACTTAACAATTTTATCCTTGAGAATGTTTTCCATCAATTTGCCTGCAACAGACATTAAGCTAACCGGCCTGTAATTTCCCGGATCCCTTTTTGAAAATTGGTGTTACACTGGCTAATTTCCAGTCCTCTGGTATGGGGCCTGATTGTAGAGATAAGTTATATTTTTTTGCAAGGAGGTTGGCAATTTCACATTTGAGTTCTTTAAAGACTCTCGGGTGGATGCTGTCCGGCCCTGGCAATTTGTTAAGTTTTCCAGAAAGTTAAGAAGCTCATCTCTCATCACCTCTATCTGCCTGAGTTCTTTAGCCTCTGTCCCCGAGAAGCTCGGTTCAGGCACAGGTACACACTCAGTATTCTCAGATGCAAGTAATTCGTTTAGCTTCCCTGCAAACTCCATATCCTCCTCAATAATCCCTTTCACTCCCTCATCGTCTCATGGTCCAACAGCCTCACTGGCAAGTTTCCTGCTTCTGATGTATTGAAAGAAGTTTGTTATTCCCCTAGATGCTTTTAGCTAAATGTTTCTCAAGTTCTCTTTTCACATCTCTTAAATGTCTCCTTGCATTTATTCTGCCAGAGTTTATGTTCCTTTCTGTTCTCTTCATTTGGGCAGGACTTCCAATTTCTGAAGGACGTAATTTTCCTTCATAATATTTATTTTTTCACTGCACTCCAAATCAAAGTCCTTTCTTTCATGTGGTACATAAAAATGTCTCCACATTATTATTATTATTATTCACATTTTATATCCTTCTCTTCCTCCAAGGAGCCCAGAGCAGTGTACTACATACTTGAGTTTTTCCTCACAACAACCCTGTGAAGTAGGTTAGGCTGAGAGAGAAGTGACTGGCCTAGAGTCACCGAGAAAGTACCATGGCTGAATGGGGATTTGAACTCGGGTCTCCCCAGTCCTAGTCCAGCACTCTAACCACTACATCACACTGGTATTAGCATAACACTGATTGCAGTGACACTTTTAGAGCAAGACTGGAATACAAAACTCTGGCCTATTCCTACACCGAGCACCACAAGAAAATACCACAGGAAACTCACAGAAGATCCAGGGTCACTCAGTTCATCCAGAAGTTTCCGCGCATCCACCACCGCTTGGTATAACCTCAGGTTCTTGCCATCAGATGCAACAAAGCAAGCACTAGCGGAATTGCAGTACGTACCTGATTTAAAAACATCAACAGTTGGGCATTTAACATCTGCATAATTATTGCTGGAAAGGCAGCAAGTCGTTTCATTATGTTCCACCATGTGACAAATTAAAGAGGGTTTCTACAGTGCCATAATTTACAGCTTTGAGTATGAAAGAGGGTTTTCTTTCTTAGCACTTTTTTTTGCTATTAACAGAATCTCAAATGACAGAAAATCAATCAATCATATAAGTATCACTGAGGGTCTGACTCGGTATGTGGCAGCTTCCTAACACATTGCACAACACTCACCGAGACAATAGCTAGGAATCAGGGTTGGAAGCCAGGCCACGTTCGAGAAAGCAGAGGTATGAAGAGAATTAATGCGCGCCAGTTCGGACACTCCTCCCGTGTATGACAACGGTCCGATGGGATCCACACGCCACAAGATGAGTTCGCTATAGATGGCATTCGGATCGTGGAATGTCCGAGTTGCCGCATTTCGGAGCTGTTGCCTGGGAGACCCTTTCTGGTGTCTCATGGGGTCCACGATTCTATTTAAGCCGTCGGAGTCCCACGGCTGATCCGACTCGGGGGTTAGCAAAGCGTTGTGATGGGAAGAGGTCAGAAGCAGCGGCAGCACCGAATGGCAAGCGAGGTCGTTGAGGTGGAACCGGTGCCCGCAGTACCGAAACTTGTGAGTGACCGTATGCACTGTGGTGAAAGCAGACTTGTCGGCAAAAGAAACCGCCCACTGGTTGAGGGAGCCATCGATATGTTTGGAAACCATCATCACCGTGGGGGCAGTAATGTTCACGCTGGAACTGTCCTGGGCACAACTCGGCCTCCATCCAGAAAGGCTATAGGAAATGCTTGCCCGCTCCTGCAGCGGTGTGTTGTCGACTTCGTCTGTTGAGGCCGTCCAGGCATACATCATGATGTTTTTGCTAAGCGAGCTGGCATCACCCGATGGAAATGCAACTGGAATCTGAGAAGAAAAGGTAACCTGGGAAGGGACAAATGGGAAGATATGGTTCTTTGTTTCATTCATGTTCTGTTTTTAAAATCACAAATATCAATGCAGATTACAACACTTGTATAGGTACAGCACAATAAAAAAAGGCAAAAAATAAACGTAAAACAATTCAAAATGAGTGTTAAAACAAATAGTACTACAGGCAGATCTCGGTATTCGCTGGGGTTCCATTCGCTGCCATTACCGCAAATAGCGAAACCGCAAATAGGTCATTCGAGTCTTTGTGATCGCAGGGGTTAGGTTCCCGGAGGCCCAAAAATCTTGCAGAAAATGGCCAAAAAAAAAAGAAAAAGGCAAAAACCGTCAAGTAAAGTGCCCTGCTGTGCTCCACAGGCCTCCAGCAGTCCAGAATACCCCCCAGAAGTCTGAATTTTGCCATTATTCTGTAATTTTTCAAGGGGAAAAGGGTTTTTTTAAAAAAACTGAACAAGCCACAAAATGGCTCCAGAGCTCAAAATGGCACCCGGAAATGACCTCCTCCAGCCACCCCTCAACCCACGGATATGCGGATTTAATCCTCCCCCACCCCGCATATGCCAATGTCGGTTTTCAATTCCCCAACCATGAATATGCATAACTGCGGATGCTAGATCCATGGGTAACCAAGTATGCCTGTATTTTTAATAGGTATCCTCTCATCATGTATCTAAAAACCTTACTAGTTATAAAGTATTAGACATCAACATGTAAAATTAGTATATATTGAGCAGGTTCTCATGCTCCGTTTGATGTCAGGTCAATGGAAATCCAATGGAAATCCAAAATCCTGAGGCACATGCACGCCTGTGGAACATGATGCGAGAACCCAGGAATGACCAGCTATCCTCGATTCACACAGCGGGAGACTAGGATGAAGCTAAGATTAGTCTTGATCGACAATCTTAGCTTCATCCTACTTTCCCGCAGAGGCAAACATGAGATTCCTGGTAATTTCCAGGTTTTAACATTACACTTTGCAGAACTGCACTCACTTCAGGAATCTTGGGTTCCCATGTAACTAACATCATGTGGAGAGTGTGTGTATCTACCAATATATCTAAAAGCATATACCACGATTAAACCAGCCCCCACGGGGCTCTTGAAGTAGCTGAACACATATTAATAAATAAGGAATTTAAGAAATATTCTACCAAGGCATGCTTGGTATGCCTTGCTCATTTTTAAAATTTTAATCTGCCTTTATCATGATTTTGATCTTTTTATGAATTTCAAATGTTTATATTTTGTATTATGTTTTTAATTTTGTAAACTGCCTTGAGATTTTATATTAGGCAGTACAGAAATTCGATAAAATAAATAAATAAATAAATAAATATTAAAAAATACTAATTAAAAATAGGAGATGTAAGAATAAATGTACCTGAACTTGTCTAAAGATCCCTGGGTTATACTCATCCAAATATTTCACATGCCACACTAAAAAGGTACCATCTACGGGATGAATGGTGAAGAGCATGTCTGGGTTCTTGTTCCATTCTTTAAGCAGCGTGTCGATTTTACGATCTAACAAAACAGTAGGCAGTGGAATCGGCGCTAGAGCTGGTGACAGGATTTTGGGGCTCCCCTCCCGCTCTCCATCTTCATGTTCTGAGGAACCTGTTCCCGTACCGGTCTCAGATTCCCTATCTAGAGACAATTCTGAAACAAGAGACGAGATTTGTTAGTCACAGCACATTACAACAAATATTTACATACCGCTTTTCAACAAAAGTTTCCACAAAGAGAAATAATAAATACACAAACAAGATGGTCCTCTGTCCCAAAGGGCTCACAATCAAACGTAAGACAGGCACCAGCAACAACCACTGGAGGGATGCTGTGCTGGGGATGGACAGGGCCAGTTGCTCTCCCCTTGCTAAATAAAGAGAATCACCATATTTAAAAGGTGCCTCTTTGGAGAGGGAATGGGACAACTCGCCACGGCCAACCTGCCACCAGTCAATTGGACGCGGCCAACTCGCCGCAGGGAACACCACAACTCCACCCCCGCAAGCCCGTCCTGTCACTTTAGGTTTCAATCCAGAGGACACAAGTTCGAGGGAGGCGAGAGGAAGCTAAATTCCCACCTACCACCCACCAAAGCATGTCTTTCACATTCTGCAGTGGAAGAAAGACTCTCTCTGCATTCCTACCTGTGGGGTTGGGCCTCACGAGAAGTGAAATGTCAGGGGCGAAGCCTGCACCAGAGCCTTAGAGCAGTCGAGCTGCCATTTTCCTCCTCATATTGCCCCTTTGCCGGTCTCCCCAAAACTCTCCCCAGAACTCAGCAGCCAAGTCTGCTGCTGCTTTGGGGAGACCTGCAAAGGGGCAATAGGACGATAGTGACGGGGTAGGGCAGCTGGCTGGAGGGCCGGGAGTTAACGGCGGTGGTGGTGGCGGGCGGGCAAACGGCAGCGCCAGACGGCGGGAGAGCGAGGAGGCAATGGCGGTGGGTGGGGAGGAGGCAGCAGAGGCGGGCGGGGACTGGGAGGAAACTGCAGCGGAGGTGGGCAGGCGAGGAGGAGGAAGGAAACAGCAAAGGGGGCAGGCAGCCGGGCGGGAGTGGGGGCGGGTGGGAAAAAGCTGTGATGGCAACAGGCGGGGGGAGGAAGGAAACAGCCGGGCAGGTAGAACTAGAGGTGCAGATGCTCTGCGCCCGGCCCAGCTAGTTTACTAGAATTGCGGTAAAAGACGGTGCTACCTATTGGCCGCTGCACTCTAGCAAAGAATCAAGATGAAACCCAAATTATTTATTGATTTGATTTGATTTAGATACCGCCCTTCCAAAAATGGCTCAGGGCAGTTTACATCAAAACAAGAACAATTAGAATCAATTACCCATTAAAATCAAACCTAGAGTATAAGGAATCTGCAGCTATGGCCTTACATGCTGTTTCTCACGTCTATACTCAATTTCAAGCACCAGGAAAAAAAACACATTTATACTACTGACCATGATCCAGTTTCATGTGCAAGCCTCTCTCTTTCTCCTCCTGTTCCTCTACATCATCAAGATCCTCTTCGGCCTTTTTTGTTTGCTGATCGGCAAGTTCTCGAAGATGCTGCATAAATATTTCAATTGAGGATGTAAAATGGAATTCTTTGTTGTTCAGCCAGTGGACTACAAAGCCTTCATTTCCTTCATCTAAATTAAACGCTGTCTTCACCAAAGCGGGTGGAATGTCTGGAGGAAACCAAATCAATTTTTTTCCCCAGAAAAAGAAAAAGAAAAGGTTGGTCTTGAAAAAAAGATATTTAAGAGGTAAGCTCCCACAAAGCATATAAATTATGTTTGCATATAGCAACATAAAGCAAAAAGGGTAGATGGCATAACCAGTGTTAAACAAACAAACAAAAACACACCTATGAGCTAGTTAAGACAATTCTCCAAACCTGGGGTAGGCAATCTTTATTTATTTATTTATACTACATACTAGAGTTTCTTCTCACAACAACCCTGTGAAGTAGGTTAGGCTGAGAGAGGAGTGACTGACCCAGAGTCACCCAGCTAGTCTCATGGCCGAATGGGGATTTGAACTCGGGTCTCCCTGGTCCTAGTCCAGCACTCTAACCACTACACTATGCTGGTGTAGTGGCAGGGGGGTGATAGGAGTTAAAGTTCAACAGCTGGAAAGAGAAGCAGGAAGTGTTCAAGGTGGTGGCTTATTACGGATGCTCCAAACCACAGTTTACTGATCAAGCATCCTCCACCACGTGGCTGGCGCTGATGGCAGAGGATCAGTAAACTGTGGTTTGGAGCACTGGTAATGAGCCACCGCCTTGGACACTTCCTGCTGCTTCCCTTTCTTCTGCAGCATCACTTACAGCAAACTAGAGTTTGCCGCAACATTAGAAATGGGAAGCTATAGTTTGTGCTTGCTTTCTAAACTAGAACCAGAACCAGAATTTCAAACCACGGGTTCTAACTGTGGTTCGGAAGGTTAGCATAAATCATCGTTTGCCAGTTCTGATGTCACAGCAAATGATGGTTTGTGCTCATCTGCAAAAATTGTGCACAAGAGTGGAGGAGGCCACTTGCAAGCCTACAGCTTGTTTCTGGTCCTCCAAGCCAGGGTCTGGTGCAAGGCTGCACAGCTTTGGCCCTCCAGTTGTTGGTGGACAACTCCCACAATCCCCAACCCCAGTGGCCAATAGTCAATAGCTCATAACAGAGGTATGACAGTTAAATGTATGTATGCCAAAACAGGATAGAACAGGACAACATTCTTACACGAGGGGAAATGTGGAATTAACATTCAAACATTAAAATGTTGGGTCAGTTCAGACATCACAGAGAACCACGGTTAATTTTAGGTTCTGCCCGACATCCCAGATTGGGAGCCATGCTCCCCACGTCCCTGCTTGCACAAGCCTTGGGAGAATTCTACTTCAGATGGTGGTTAAAAATAAATCAAGATCAGTCAGGAGTCCAAAGCACCCAATAATGTTGCTCGAAATAAACTAAGATCTGGACCCAAGATGGATTTCAGATTTTGATTTAATTCAAGGAAATGAATAATTCAAGAAATTGATTACAATAAGCCAAGATGGTTTCTTTTTAACATCAAAAGTACAATTTCTCCAGAGTTCATCTGCACATCATCCAGGACCAGGATTCAACCACGGCTCTGCATGTTGCCTGAAATGGTCTGTACATTCAACATGCACAAAATTCAAGGAAGCATCTCAGCAAAGAGGAAGCACCCATCACCCCCACTGGGCATTTTCATACCGGACAAACTATTACTAGGCTTCAAAGGCTTATTTCACCTGTGGTGGGGTTAATGCTTGCTGCTATATGGAAGTGGCAGAGCACATTTGCATGGTGTGAAATGTGGCGCTGAACTTCATGCATTCCAATCTGATCAGGCAAATCTTCGCTGTGAGTAATAAGCACTGAAGATCTTCGCTGCCCCTTTCTCAAATTTTTCAAGTGATGAATTGTCTAAAAGAGTTGAGAGACAGAACAGGCATGTTTAAAGTCTAACAGAAAAATAGTCTAGTGTTTCATCACAAGAATTTACTAATGCAAATTGAAAAGGCAGCCAACTAACCCAACACACACACACACACACACACACACACACACACACACACACACACACCCTTTAAAAATACTTTTTATTTTGGCATTGTCACAATACAAAAGAACAAAGTTGTCAAACAAGAATACCACATTTACCTGAATCTAAGACAAGTCCCACTCCAATTCTTTTCTGTTAAGTGTAAGTGTGTGTGTGTGTGTGTGTGTGTGTGTGTGTGTGTGTGTGTGATATTCAGATTCCTCTTTCTTTTGGGTAAAAAACAGGTATGACCTGTATTTAACATCTATCTTTTAAGGCACCATCTTAAATTCAGAGCTGCCTTCTATTTCAGTACATACGGTAGTCATCATGATCAATAATGTCAAGTGATGTATGTTATCTTTGTATATCAACGAGCCTTTTGTTTGGCTTTTTAATAAATGAAGTTAGATTTCAAATGTTCTGGTTTAACCTATCCACAGATTTACTGACGTGATTAGATGGGAAATTGCAAAACAATTGTCCAAGACTTCATCAGTAATTTTTCCTTGGTTTGAATACCTAGAACTTCAACAGGTACTAACTTCAGATCCTTCTCCTTTTCTAACTGAAGCAACTTTTTAAAGTTTGACACATTCCTACGAAAAGAGATATGTATTTTACAATATTTGTGCAGGTACACACAACTGCCTGTAAGTACTTATAAATACAACAAATATTTATATACCACTTTGCAACAAAAGTTCCCAAAGTGGTTTATTATTATTATTGTTTACACAGTCAGACAGGTGTTATTGACTGGTTTGTTTTATCCAGACATCGAGTCCTTCCCAAGGACCTGGGATGCCAGAATTTTATTGTCAGTGTTGTTGCTGTTATAGATATTATCGCAGAATATAGGCTGTTCCCAGTAAAGTTGCTTTTTGTAATTGGCAAATGGTGATTTCTGTGGCCCCTATGGTGTTGAGGTGTTCTTCAAGGTCTTTTGGAACTGCATCCAGGGCGCCAATTACCACTGGGATTATTTTGGTCTTCTTCTGCCACAGCCTTTCAATTTCAATTTGTAGATCTTTGTATTTTGTGATTTTTTCTATTTCTTTTTCTTCTATTCTGCTATCCCCTGGTATTGCTATGTCGATTATTTTAACTTGTTTTTCTTTCTTCTCGACTACATTATTATTATTTATTTACACAGTCAGACAGGTGTTATTGACTGGTATTATTATTATTATTATTATTATTATTATTATTATTTCGATTTCTATATCACCCTTCCAAAAATGGCTCAGGGCAATTACACAGAGAAATAATAAATAAATGAGATTGATTCCTGTCCCCAAAGGGCTCACAATCTAAAAAAGAAACATAAGATAGACACCAGCAACATCTCCTGGAGGGATGGTGTGCTGGGGATGGATAGGGCCAGTTGCTCTCCTCCTGATAAATAAAGTTGGTTCGAGAGGAACTGGAGATTGCGGGGAGAATGTGCTCACATCAGGTGTGACGTCTGAACCTGCCCAAGTCAAGTCCTCAATCCTGGTTACCCACTTCCACTTTAATTTTACCGACTTTGTCAAGCCAATTTCAAATCCTAGTTTCAAGCGGGTGCAGAAAGTCAAACACATTTAAGGCAGAAGTGGGTAACCGGGATCGGGAACCAGACTTGGGCGGGTTCAGATGTCATGCCCAAGAGGAACATGTTCTCCCCAGATATTCTGGTTCTTTTTGTACGTACTCAAGGATGGCTGTTTGAGCCCGCCCAAAAGTGAACCTCTGGACTCGGTTGATTTCACAGTACCTCCAAAGCATGCTGGATGTTGTCTTTGTGTCTTCCAGAGCGAGAGAAGCTGGTGCTGCCGCTAATGCTAGAAGTGCTGGTCTCACAGATCTGCTCTCCCATCAGACTGTCTTCGGGTAACAAAGTCTCTGCCCACAGGCGGCAAACACCATCATGGCATGAAGTAAGTAGCACATTGCAAACTGAACCCCTAAAGACAAACACAGGGATAATTTCTTGGAGCTGAACGTTGCACAGAATTGTGGTAGAGCAGAATACTTTACAAACCTTACACTTCACGACAAGTCTTAGAAGGTTATTAGTAACACTGTTTCATAATACAGGCTGTAATACTGCCGCAAGGCAAGAAACCTATGGGGAAATGTGGCTTAGGTTCCAGAGTGGAGGGAAAATGCTAAAGCATGGCTTAAACTGTGAAATTACTTACTGTGACATGCTCTGCGGGCTCTGTATGTGCCCAGGAATGTATTTATTTATTTATGTATTTTAACATACTTTTATACCGCCCCAAACTCACGTCTCTGGGCAGTTTACAATAAGCAAACAAACAAAAAGTTAAAACAGTAGTTAAAACAAAATAAACGATATAGTAAAAGTTAAAACATTACAACTCGAATTCTAAAACAACATTTTAAAATGATGCTAAAACTGTCAAAACGATGTTAAAACTGACAATTAAAAGCCTGGGTGGATAGGTGCATCTTTAAAGACTTTTAAAAGTTGTCAGGGGTGGGGAGGCTCTTATTTCAGCAAGTAGCGCGTACCAAAGCTTTAGGGTAGCAGCGGAGAAGGCCCGTCCCCAAGTAGCCACCAAATGAGCCAGTGGTAACTCCAGACGGACCTCTCCTGATGATCTCAATGGGCGGTGGGGTTCATAACGAGAAGACGTTCTCTTCAATACCCAGGGCCCAAGCCGTTAGAATGCCCTTCAAAGTACGAAATGCCACCCCCCCCCCGAAAAATAGCAGGAAAATCCATTTTTAAAAAAAGAAATAAGCCACAAAATGGCAAGCGGAAGTGACCTCCGAGGTCTCTTCCAGCCCTCTAGGAACCATTAAAACCACATGTTTTAACCCTTTAGTATCCACGGATACTGAAAATGGGTGTCAATAAGACACCCGCAGATACACAGAACTGTGAATAGCGGTTCCACAAGTAACAAGGTTCACCTGTATGAACAACTAAGAGAATTCACTCACTGTTGTTCTTATACCTCTTAGCCCAAAGGTTTAAACATTATGGGCAAGATCCAAACAACAGTGTTGCTAGTTCAAGGGCATTTCACAAAGCAGTTTGTGATACAGCAGGGCTACACAACTTCATTCTTCCTGCAGATGCTGGACTACAACTCCCATCGTCCGTGTATATTGGCCACCATGGCTGGGGCTGATGATCCAAAAACAACAGGAGAGGCAAAGTTGTGCAGCAGTTGTGAGGGGTGGCACCAGTTGTTAAAAGCAAAAGAAAAATTAGAACTCTTTCATCGAACTTCTACCAACTCCTTGTGCAAGCCTAAAGTTAAAACCCTATGCATGCTTCTCAGGGAGCAAGCCCCACTGAGCTTGGTGGAACTTATTCATAAGTAAACAGGCACAGGCTCTAAGTAGCTCTTTGGATCCTGGCCTGTGATTCTGCACTAGGGGTGTGCATGGACCGTTTTGGAGCGGTTCGGTCCAAATTCGAACCACATTTGGACCGAACCACAATATGCGAACCAGTTCAGTCGAACCTATCGGCTGGGCCAGACAGTTCAATGAATCCGCTCAAACCACTGTGGTTTGCGGCGGTCCAGTCTGCAATCGAACCAGTTCTGTACATCCCTATTCTGCACTACATGCATCACTGCTACAATACACAAAACAGTATTTTTCATCTCTCTCTTACATGCACCTGGTAATTCAGGGGTGGCCAACCTGAAACTCTCCAGCTCTTGCTGGACAACTCCCATCATCCTCAGCCACAACAGCCAATAGCCAGGGATGATGGGCTATGCAGTCCAACAACACAGGAATACAGGGAGCTGCCTTATACTGAGTGAGACCATTGGTCCATCTAGCCCGGTACTGCCTACAATGACGGGCAGCCACTGTTCCCTCTAAGGCGTGTGCATTTTTGGATGTCTGCTCAGTTCGTTTTAGATTCTGCTCAGGCTGAATCAGGAAGGCCCCACTCTGAATGTAGGTACGCGCACACTGCCTTGATACTGCCGCACAGAACAAAACTCATTCTGCATAGAGATGAAATAAATTAGAGGGACAACTGCTGGCAGCGGTTACTCCAAAGGGTCTTTCTTTCCCAGCCCTACCTGAAGCTGGCCGGGATTGAACCTGGGACCTTCTGCATGCAAAGCAGATACTCTACAAGTGATCTATGGCCTCATCTTCAAAGGTGGCACACATTTATTTTATTTATTTATAGACTGCCCCATTCAAAGGCTCTGGGAGGTGCACAACAAGTTTAAAAAGACATAGAACACACACCATCTAAAACACACAACTGGGTCTCCAGGCAGACAATGACCTCACCAAGACCTGCTTAGCTTCAGCAAGGTGGCTGTTTCATGTGCCCTTAGACCATACTATGGAACCCAACAACTGGAGAACCTCAGCATGGCCACCTCTGCACGAATTCATAGCACATGCAATGTAAAACTGAACACCTACAGAACTTCTACAGCGGTGCTGCTCAACTTTGGCCCTCCTGCAGATGTTGGCCTACAACTCCCATAATCCCTGGCTATTGGTCACTGTGGCTGGGGATTATGGGAGTTGTAGTAAAAAAACAGCTGGGGTGCGGGTGGGGGGGAAGCTGAGCAGGCCTGGTCTATAGAGTCCACATTTTCCCCATTAAGACCAGAATGCTTTCTGGTCACATCACTCTCACCTGGGCATACACTTGCTAGTTTTTCGCCACGAAAATCCTGTCACCGCTCGAGGATGCGCCAGATACACAAAGGCAAACTGAATGGGTGCAAAGATTTTCTTTTGTTCATCGCCCTCTTGGGGTAGGAGAGAGGATTTCCAGCCGGTCATTGGATACCAGACTTTTAAGAGACAATCGTCCTAAAGAAACCAAGAGACAGCAAGTTGGCAGTGCTCATTTAAAAATGCAAACATAAACCACGGGGACAATCTGGTTTAGCACTAAAACTCAGAACCAGCCGTTTCTGGCCAAAGCAGATGCAAGGAAGCAGATCCACAACTATTTTAAAAACAAAAGAAAATGTAATAACAGCTGCGTGGGGGAGCAAATTCGAATCTGGGCAGAGGCACTGTCACCCCATCAAAATCCCCACTACAAGCTTACAGGCTGTTGTGTGAACTCACCCATCGTCTTATTTTGTTCTTAAGGAGTGGTTATTTGTAGAATGCCATTTTTAAAGCTGTTTCATTTGGCTTCATTTATCCCCCACATAAGTCAGTAGTTATTTATTTAATTTATATACTGCCTGACTCCAAAGGCTTTAGGCATTTCACAAAAACAAACACAGCACACACAAAATAAGACAAATTGTTAAAACAATTTAAAACATTCAAAGATTACTAAAAGCCCGGCTAAAGAAATGTGTCTTAAGGGCTCCTTTAAAGGCTGGTATTGACGCTTTTGAACTTTGGTGCTGGAGAAGACTTTTGATGATGAGGACAGCCAGGAAAACAAACAAATGGGTCATAGAACAAATCAATCCAGAATTTCCACTCAAGGCGCAAATGACCAGGCTCAAACTATCATACTTCGGACACATTATGTGAAAATCCAGCTCCCCTGAGAAGCCCATAATGCAGGGGAAAGTTGAAGGAAAGAGAAGAGGACGACCAGCAGCAAAGTGGATGGACTTGATTACAACAACAATGAATGCACCACTGAGAGATTTTCAAGGCCAAGTTGAAGACAGATCATCCTGGAGAGAATCTATCTATGTGGTCACCAAGAGTCGACACTGACTTGATGGCACTTAATCAATCAAATATATTAAATCACAAGGACCACATTCCATTGCCCAGGAATGACTACAGAGAAGGCCCACTCCCAAGTCACCGCCAAATGTGCTGGTGGCATCTAGAGACAGACCTTTCTCAATGAACTTAATGTGCAGTGGGGATCATGCAGAAGGAGGCGCTCCACCAGGTAACACGATCCTAAGCCATTTTAGCGCTTTTTATATTGTGAGCCCCTTGGGGAAAATAACTATTCTTTATTTTATTTATTTATTTATGTGGCATAGATGTACATCACCCAAAACTCACCCCTCGGGTTGGTTTACAATAAAACAACCGATTAAAAACTAAGGTTAAAACATTAAAACAATTTAAAACCATGCTAGATACTAAAAGTCTAATTAAAAGCCTGGATGAAAAAAAAATGTCACTATTAACATGTGAACAAATTACTACAAGACACTCTGAAACCATGAGATAGAGCGGGATCTACACACTTTGTCACACTCCTCTTTTTCAGTTTTCCATTCAGCAGATTTCCCAGATGGTGACTTTACTTTGCTTCACCCTGGGGAGGAGGAGTGTGCGTTCACATATCGGCCAGATTTACCCTGAAGCCTGTGTGATATGTCAGAGAGCATTCCATACATGATTCGGGTTTCCCCCGTGTATGGGAGCTCAGCCTGATTTATGCTTGGGGTTTAAAAATCCACTTTTTGCATCAGGTTTTTTTTAGCACAGCGGGGAAGTAACCTGCCTAGAGAGCAGGAGGCTGTTGGTTCAAATCCCCACTGGTGTGTTTCCCAGAATATGGGAAAATCCTATATCAGGCAGCAACGCTATAGGAAGGTGCTGAAAGGCATCATCTCATATTGCGCTGGAGATGGCAATGGTAAACCTCTCCAATATTCTACCAAGAAAACCACAGGGCTCTGTGGTCGCCACGAGTCGACACCGACTCGACAGCACAACCTAAGGTTTGCTCTAGGATACCCCTCTCCCACGTTTAAGCCTCCTGTCTGGGAATGCTCCAGGCAAGTTACCCATATTTACCCAAAGAGAAGACGACCCTGAATTTAAGACAAACCCCTTAAAAAAGAGAAGTTAAATAAAGGCTATACCTGTATTTACCCAAAAGGAACAGCACGATGTAACACAACCCCCCACCCCCATTTCTAACATCAAAGAACTTCTTAAAAAACCCTAGTCTTGGATTCAGGTAAGTACAGTATGAATTCGCTACAGCAGATCTGACTGCCCAGCTTGGTTAATCTCTATTAATATCTTGCTCGGTTATCCCCAATTCTAGCCAAGAGGCTAAAAAGCAATTACATTGTCTATACTGAAAATATGAGTGGAGTAGGAAGGTAGGATAATAAATTATGAGACAAGATTACAGAGCTTTCAAAGTGCAGTCTAACACGAATAGCTCCTGAAAAGGGATGGCTATGCTGCAGCTGTTGGTTTTTGAAGACAATATTCTGAACACAAACACTGAAAGTGGAGCTAAAAAAACAACCTGTTTTTAGATTCATTAAAGAGGGTGATCTATGACGCGAACCTGACAGGGCTGGATACGGTCTCTAAAATGGAAACCTCCTCTCAGAAAAGGCATAAAATGGCTTCCAGGACCATCTGCTTTAGTTATTTCACCACAGAACCCTGGCACTACAAATTGAAATATACAACAGATGGAGATCGACAAAGAGGCAGCGTTTGGAAAACCTAGCTTTAGGCCAGTTCACGACCCACAAGGCTTTGGTAAAATGTACTATTAAGGGAACATGCATTTTAAAAAAAATGATACATAGATTCCTGGGGGGGGGGTACCCAACAAGAAAGGGAACAGTGTCCCCTCTGACAGGGATTCCCAGATGTTGTTGACTACAACTCCCAGAATCCCCAAGCAAAAGCCATTGCTGCTGGGGATACTGGGAGTTGTAGTCAACAACATCTGGGCATCCCTGTTAGAGGGAACACTGAAAGGGAACCTCAAGAGCACACAAAATTACTCAGAGACAAAAGCCCTATTCACACATTATGTTCAACACTCGTACAACAAGTGCACACAGGTACAGTGATTCACACATTATGCTGAACAAAGGTACTGTAGTGCTCTTCCTATCTGTACCATGCATTTGAAGGACCTGCATCCATGTTGGCTTTTGAAATGAACGCAGGTACACTCAGTCACACAAAACATGTACAAGTGTATAGACATCTAAACACCAGCACAACAATATGTCTGAATAGGGCTAAACATAAGGCTGCTTTATTTAACTAGTCAAGAAGGGTGTGGAGGAGAGCTGGTCTTGTGGTAGCAACCATGAATTGTCCCCTTTGCTAAGCTGGGTCCCCCTCTAGTTTGCATTTGAATGGGAGACAACATGTGAGCACTGTAAGATATTCCCTTTAGGGATGGGACTGCTATGGGAAGGGCATCTGCATGTTTGCATGCAGAAGGCTCCAGGTTCCCTCCCGGACATCTCCAAGAGAAAACTCCTGCTAACTTGGCAAAGAGGCATCTTTTAACATGGTGATTCTCTTTATTTACCAGGGGAGAGTAACTGGCTCTATCCACCCCCAGCACAGAACCCTTCCAGTGACTGTCGCTGGTGTCCAGCTCATGTTTCTTTTTAGATTGTGAGCCCTTTAGGGACAGGGAGTCATCTTATTTATTTATTATTTATCTCTGTAAACTGCCCTTAGTCATTTTTGGAAGGGTGATATAGAAACCGAATAAATAAAATAAACAAACAAACCCTGGAGAAGCCATTGCCAGTCTGGGTAGACAATACTGAGCTAGATGAACCAAGGGTCTCACTCTGTAGATGGGTAATCAGCAGCATTTGTGTTCACCCATAAACTTATCGGCAGCCAATGTAAGCGAGCACAGAGACCACCCTGGCTGCTGAATTTTGTACTAACTGGACTACATTCAAAGTCAGCCCTAGAGAGAGCATATTGCAGTAGTCAAGCCTGGAGGTTGTACAGCTTGTTAATGTCAGTTACATCACATCAATTCTACCTTACTGAGCTCAGCTGATAATGCAGTTCTCAAACAACTTAACAGTCACACACATTGTCTCTTACTCTTACCTTGCCAGCTGTTGCAAAATATTCACCTTCGGGTGACCATTCCATCAGATGCACAGACACTGCAGTCCTAAGAGGACAAAAGGAGTGCAGAGCATTCTCAACGTAAAGGGAAATGACTAGTTTAAATATTCCTTCCTGCAGCTCTACCACGTTGAGATAACCTTGGCCTACCATTGCCCATTTAAGTCTGCAAGCAAGATCCTGCGACAAACAGAACCAGGTAGGGCCAACTAGTTTAACTGCTGTACAACATTGCATATTTTAAGATCTACTCGTGTTATCAATGCCATAATCATCTTGAAGGTCTCGGTAAAAGAATAAAAGTCATGCTCTACTATTCCTGTTGAACCAGGCCAGCCAGACGTTTGTTGCATTGAGTAATGTTTTCCCTGAGGGAGAACACTTTGTGGTTCAAAATTCACAGGGAACAGGGCCATATGAGCATCTTATGGATGTTGAACCATCCAGTCCAGCATCCTGTCTCACACAGTGGCCCACCAAACTCCTCTGAGAAGCCAACAGGCAAGGTCTGAGGGCATGCCCTTTCTCCTGCTGTTATTCCCTTGCAACTGGTGTTCAGAGACATCCTGCCTCCGAGGTCGGAGTTGGCCTATAGCCCTCAGGCTAGTGGCCATTGGTAGACCCGTCCTCCATGAATTTGTCTAAGCCCTTTTAAATCTATCCAAGCTAGTGAACCCCTGCTAACTGGGCAAAGAGGCACCTTTTACCATGGTGATTTTCTTTATTTAGCAGGGGGAGAGTAACTGGCCCTATCAATCCCCAGCACAGTACCTCCAGTGACTGTTGCTGGTGTCTATCTTATGTTTCTTTTTAGAATGTGAGCCCTTTGGGGACAGGGATCCATATTATTTATTTATTATTTCTCTGTGTAAACCGCCCTGAGCCATTTTTGGAAGGGCGGTATAGAAATTGAATTATTATTATTATTATTATTATTATTATTATTATTATTAATAATAATAATAGTAATAACAACAGTGGCCATCACCACACCTTGTGGCAGAGAATTCCACAGATTAATTATGCCCAGTGTGAAAAAGTACTTTCTTTTGTTGATCCTAAAATTCCCGGCCTTCAGAAAGCCTCTTATGAATGCTGTGCTTTACAAATCTGTATACATCCACAGAAGTTTCTCACTATTCTGCTTTGGGACTTTCCAATAATACAGTATACTCAGAATACAGAGTGGACTATACAGTTTTGAAGTGAGTTAGGGTACGAGTGGCATGGAAATGCAGATAAATTGGAAATGTTAAAGAATGCTCTCTTTCCTACAAACATAATTCTGCCTTAACAGCCAACTCACTTGCATTGCCAGATGCATTTCCAGTCATTTAGAACGGGGTGAATTTTATCATCTTTGATCTCTGTCTCAGGATCTCCTTCCTCCTCCTCCTCCTCTAGGATATCACTAGAAGGAGGGGCCCATAATTGTAAGTAATCTGTTGCGGTCAGCAGCCTATTACCTGGAAGCAACAAATATTTAACAGAGCAGAGGACAATATTATTATTTAGCATGTGTGTTTTATTTACAACAGACAAGCTCAACTTTGCCCCCCCCCCGGCCAGCTGATTTTGGGCTACAACTCCCATAATCCCCAGGCACAGTGGCCAATAGCCAGAGATTATGGGAGTTGTAGGCCAACATCTGCAGGAGGGCTGAAGTGGAGCAGGCCTGATTTACAGTATAAATACATATTCAATAAGTGCTGGCGGGGAGTGGGAGAACCCAGAACACACATTTCTGTACACAAAGGAGATTCCACTTACATAGCATTTTTGCCATCTAAGACCAGTCTAGGAATCATGTCACTTGATGCACATTTAGTTCAGTAAAACATCCTTTTAAAAATCCATGAAGCCCTCTGGTTTCCTTTCTCCATCACCTCCCCACTGACACATAGGGTCCTGCATTTGTGGGAGGGCTTCACAAATGCACTGCCATGTGCAAGACACAGATTGGATCATGTTCTATAATGGTTACAACACCTCTCAATAAAACAGAACGTAATATGATTTTCTTCCAGATGGAAGAAATCCTTGCTGTTGAAAGAAGTCACTGAAAACCCATCTGAAGCTGAAATGGAGTCCTAAAGAATATAAGAGTTTTGCTGGATCAGGCCCAAGGTCCTAATCCAGCACTAGATCACTGAGTAGATATTTTCAGTGAGCTGTCCTCCACAAATCCAAGATCCCTCTCCTGCTCACCAATGGAAAGCTTAGGCCCAGTCAGTGTACAGGAGAACCCCGTTACTCGTGGAACTGCTGTTTGTGGGTCTGCGTATCCGCAGGTGTAAATAAGACACCCAGCCTCTATATCTGCGGATACAAAAGGGTTAAAACCAGTGGATCGGCGGATCCTAGAGGGCTGGAAATGACCGTGGAGGTCATTTCTGGCCGCCATTTTGTGTACAGGAGCCATTTTGTGGCTCATTTTGTTAAAAAAGAAAGAAAAAAAAGAAGACAGAAGAAGCATACTGCAGGTTTCCACATACCAAGCCCATATTTAAAAGTCAACTTTACATTACCTTGGGGGTCCCATGCTAAGTTGAAGGTCATTGAACTGAGGAAAAACTGTCCTGTTTTCAGCCATTGACACTTTAGTCGCTGCAGAAGACACGACAAGGAGCAAAATGTTTATTTTTGTACCGAGTTGTAAACCTGTTCTTGAGATTTTTACTATTTCTAAACTTTCATTTGACAAGATGAAGCAATTATATTGTGGTAAAACAGTGACACTACTAGAGCCGATAATCTCCATAAATTAAACACCTTTTGGTAACAGAAAACAGTCACGGCTCTGGAATGAACACAGCCCAAAATCTGCTCACACTCCTGCTGTTCTGTGTGAATAGCTAATCCTCCACATACTATTAAAGCGGAGAGGGAAATTAGCTTATGTCCCATTTTTTCATTAGAAAGAGCAACATTAAAGCTCTGTACAGAGAAAATGAAATTCTTTCCCCCTGAACAAAAAAAGACATTTAAACAAAGCAATCCTCCTTCTAAGTGAACCTTTCAAAATAGATTTTAAAAATAAATAAATAGCAAACCCTGTTTTAAATAGAACGTTTTAAAAATCTGAATGCAATTCTGAGGTCAGCGTTACTTTCCACAACAACTTGCTGCTTCTCCACTGCACTGAGGAAGTTGTGAGGGGTTGTTTGTATTTATTTATTTATTTATTTATTTGCATTTTATATCCCACTCTTCCTCCAAGGAGCCCAGAGCGGTGTACTACATACTTAAGTTTCTCCTCACAACAACCATGTGAAGTAGGTTAGGCTGAGAGAGAAGTGATGGGCTCAGAGTCACCCAGCTAGTATTACGGCTGAATGGGGATTTGAACTCGGGTCTCCCTGGTCCTAGTCCAGCACTCTAACCACTACACCACACTGGCTTTGTAGGGGAAAGGGGGCAGGCAGGAGGGCTTAATCCTTCCTCCTCATACTCCTTTGCCCTTGAAACTCTCCTCCTGTTGCTTTTTCTCTAGCCACGGCTCAAAACATATGTTTGGGCCCTTCTGGGAAAGGTCGCGATTCTCTTGTATTTAGCAGGGGGAGAGGAACTGGCCTTATCCATCCCCAGCACAGCATCCCTCCAGTGGCTGTTGCTGGTGTCTATCTTATGTTTCTTTTTTAGACTGTGAGACATTTCTATTTATTTATGTATCCATCTATCTCTATGTAAACCGCTTTGGGAACGTTTGTTGAAAAGCGGTATATAAATATTTGTCATATTCATAAACTGGGGAAGGACCACAGCTGAACACAGCACCTGCAGCATGCCTCCAACCTGTATCCTGGCATTTGAGTGGTTTGTGCCCAGAGGTACAGAGGATGACAGCTGGTCTAGCAGCAGTGAGCATGAATGGTCCCCTTTGCTAAGCAGGGTTCACCCTGGTTTTGCATTTGAATGGGTGACTACATGTGAACACTGTAAGATATTATCCTTAGGAATATCTAAGTTGCCCTGCTAACTGTTACCCTGCTAACTCAGCAAGGTAAACGTAAAGTGTGCCGTCGAGTCGGTGTCGACTCCTGGAGCCCACAGAGCCCTGTGGTTGTCTTGGGTAGAATACAGGAGGGGTTCACCATTGCCATCTCCCGCGGAATATGAGGCAATGCCTTTCAACATCTTCCTATATCACTGCTGCCTGATAGAAGTGTTTCCCATAGTCTGGGAAACATACCAGCGGGGATTCAAAGGATCCGATTTTTAAAGGATCCGAGCCCCACTCCACCAAACCGATTCGAATGTGAGCACCCGATACATTTGGCGCTTCCCTAAGGAGGCACTGAACCGTTCTGGGCACATTCCTAATCCCCATTCAGAACAGATCAACAGCTAGCAATGCCGCAATCTGCTTCAAGTAACGTACATAATAGAGCAAATACTTACACAATTTCTTTTGTGAGAATTTATACCAAGGGGCTCAAAAACACAGACAGCATTTCCGTAAGAGGCTGCAATCTGGAAGAAAAAAGTTATGCTGGACTTGAAAATGTCAGAACTAGTTTGCTGCTTATAGACACAAATGCATCTCCTACCCAGCATTACAGGCAAGGATGGCTACTTAACAGAAAGCAAACGTATAGCAACATCAAACTGGGGAGATTTAATGGTTCACAGTTGTCGTGCACTCTTTTGTTGTTTGAAGGAGATTTTGCAAAACAGAAAATGTTCATGCTTTCCCACATTCTGCAGTGTCCAGAGTGGTTCCCAATAGCATACAATAAAAAGCACTTAACTAATAAAAGGTGACTAAATTCATTAACCATCAACCCAATGCAAAGCTCCACAGGCATTTTTGTACGGAATCATCATGAAATTCCGGGAAACTACAGCTATTTCCCACACAATATGTCTATGTTAACAGTACATAATTATTATTATTTATATACTGCTTGAGCTAGATAGACCAGTGGTCTGACTCAGTATATGGCAGCTTTCTATGCCTCCATGAGGCAGCAAAGTGCAGGGGTCAAAGAAAGCAGCACTCTATAAAGCAGGTGTTGCCTGCCAAAATGACCCCCTTTCCCTCCCAAAATGTATAAAGTGTGCTATCAAGTCGATGTCGACTCCTGGCGCCCACAGAGCCCTGCGGTTGTCTTTGGTAGAATAGAGGAGGGGTTTACCATTGCCTCCTCCTGCGCAGTAGGAGATGATGCCTTTCAGCATCTTGCTATATCGCTGCTGCCTGATATAGTACCAGCAGGGATTCGAACCGGCAACCTTCTGCTTGTTAGTCAAGAATTTCCCTGCTGTGCCACTTAAGGTGCCCAAAAGGTATACCTCCATGTATTATATGCATCATGGACTGAGGCGGTTATTAAAGGGGGAAGCATGTTATAATGGGAAAACTATGGACAACCCATCTCCCAAGTGCCTTACCCTTCCTTGTTGCTGGGAGCACTCCACACAGCTGACCTGGATGTTTCCATGCTTAGCACCAGGAATAATTTGCACACATTCAAAGTCATTTGCCAGAATAACAATGTCACATCCGGAGCCGTATGCCTAAAATAAATGGGTCAAAAAAAAGAAAACAAGCTCATTGTTATGAACAACAAGAACATCATAACTTGAACAACATAATTTTAAAATGTATTTCAAAAGCATGTACTATATAAAATACATACTGGGTCATCCTCTGAAACTTGTAAAGAAATTTAGGACCATCAAAAGGAAGTACTTTTTCACAGAACACACAATCAATGTGTGGAATTCTCTGCCACAAGATTTGGTGACAGCCAACAACCTGGACGGCTTTAAGTGGGGTTTGGATAAATTCATGGAGGAGAGGTCTATCAATGGCTGCTAGTCTGAGGGCTATAGGCCACCTCCAGCCTGAGGGGCAAGATGCCTCTGAACATCAGTTGCAGGGGAGTAACAGCAGGAGAGAGAGGGCATGCCCACACCGCCTGCCTGTCGGCTTCCAGTGGCATCTGGTGGGCCACTGTGCAAAACAGGATGCTGGACTAGATGGGCCTTGGGCCTGATCCAGCAAGGCTATTCCTATGTTCTTATATTCAAGTGGAATATAAGAACTGGAAATGTTATGATCTTTATGGACACATAACCTGAGCATCAGAGAGGGAGGTACCTGCAGACATTCACAGATATGTCAGTTTCACCAAAATCCAAAGGGGGGGCGGACTAGGGAGGCCAACCCTCACCCCACACACCACCACCCCAATGCAGCTCAATGGAGCAGAATGTTTGCAAACTCAGAGGCCGGTTAACAACCAGGTGAGTAGAGCAAACAGACGTCAATGGCGAGTGAGGAAAGGAAAGGAGGATCTGAACAAACAAGAGTGGGAAATTTCTCAGCTCAAAGAATTCTCCCTCAAGGCAGTCACAACCCCTTCTGCTTCTGATGGGGAGAGGTGGCTAAAACTTTCATCATGCTCAGGGACAGGCTCAGATAACACATGCACACCAGGGATAAACTACAAAGTATAGTTGTGGGTCCATACTTGTATTTCATTATTCGTTAAGAGAAAAATCTTTGCACTGTTAAATTAGTATACCAGTTTATACAAAAATACACTAGGAAAACCAGGCTGGCTGTGGAAGGGGAGTTCCATGAAGGCAAAGCCAGAGTGGCCCTCCTGAGACTCCAAGCTCTACTTGCTATTGCCTGGAATTAAAAACAAAACAAAAAACTATACAGTCACCACAGCTGCCAATTAGCTAGAGAGAAAAGAGGGCTATTTACAGGAACTAGGAACAGAGACGGAGCCCGTTCTTAAGAGCTCTAGGAGGAAAGCTCTGGGAAAGACGACACTTCCCAGGACTCTGCGCATGCCATTCCAAAATGGTGCAGGGGCTCAGGAGGGCTCCGTTCCCCTTGAAGGAGCCCTCTTGCACTGGGCAAAACACTGCACTGCAGAAATGGTCGCATCCACATGATGCCGGGGGGACGGGACACACTGCTTTGGCCAAAGCTTCACACAGGCTCGGGTCTTCAGTAGCACCTCTCTGCACTGTGTAATAATACAGGAAGGGCATTTTGCTATGGCCAAGTTGACCAGTCTACTTGACAAAGGTTTCAGGAAAATCCAGGCTTTGCGGCCTATGAAGGCAAGAATGTGCCTTCCAAGCTGCCTCTGATATAATCAGTTTTTCAAAGAGTTTTCAAATGTCAAAAGGTGAGTCTCTTCAGAGGGCGCACCTTGGCAACTTTTTTTTTGCTTTGGGTGAGGTTCTCCATGAAAGAACTTGAGAGGATAGGACATATATTGACAGGATGGGCATAAACCACAGAAGTTAGAGAGGAGAGCTGGTCTTGTGGCAGCAAGCATGACTTGTCCCTTTAGCTAAGCAGAGTCCACCCTGGTTGCATATGAATGGGAGACTAGAAGTGTGAGCACTGTAAGATATTCCCCTCAGGGGTGGAGTTGCTCTGGGAAGAGCATCTAAGTTCCAAGTTCCCTCCCTGGCAGCATCTCCAAGAGAGGGCTGAGAGAGATTCCTGCCTGCAACCTTGGAGAAGCCCCTGCCAGTCTGTGTAGAAAATACTGAGCTAGATAGACCAGTGGTCTAACTCAGTATATGGCAGCTTCCTATGTCCCTAAGTCCCTGTCCGGTTATCTTATGAGACATCCTTTGATGTAGGGTTTCAATGAAAACACCTAAGTGCAAAAATACCTGTATCAATTGTACTTGTGAATGCAAGCATGTGCGCGCATGCCTTAGAAGGAACACTGGCTAGCTCCTAGAACCAAAGGAAAAATTGGCCAAGGCCTGTTTGGCATGTTGACATAACCCACCATAGAGCCACTCTCTCTGCCCAAGAGTTCCCTTTACCCCCTGCCAAAACCAATGTTGCAAGGAGTGAACTAACCTCAGAGGAAATTGCATCTAGCACTGCAACATGAGAGACTTTGTCCAGTTTGCCCCATCTCCTACAATCAACCGTGGGAAGGTGAAAAACCCATAATCTCCAAACAGAGTTTACAGCTAAAATCGGGGACAGGGGTTCCCAACCTCCAGTAAACTGGACTCGGGGCTGATGGGAGTTGTAGTTCAGCAACATCTGGAGGCTCCTAGGTTTTGAACCACTGATCTAGGGTTTCTATTAGAACCACGGTCACCTATGAGCAGGCTTAAAACAGGGTAGACCCTTGAAGGTTTCCTGTTCTCGCTCATAATAGGAAATCATGCAGCTGATCGGATTAAGCTACAACGCTTTTGCCCCTCTTTACAATCACTCAACAGGGTTGCTCAGTTTTGGCCCTCCTGCAGATGTTGACCTACAACTCCCATAATCCCTGGCTATTGGCCACTGTGGCTGGGGACTGTGGGAGTTGTAGTACAAAGGCAGCTGGGGGGGGGAGCAAAGTTGAGCAGGCCTGTAAGAGGAACATAGGAAGCTGCCTTAAACCGAGGCAGACCATTGGTCCATCTGGCCCATTTGAATGGGAGACTACATGTGAGCACTGCAAGATAACCCCCTTAGGGGATGGGGCCACTCTGGGCTGGTCTTGTGGCAGCAAGCATGACTTGTTCCCTTAGCTAAGCAGGGTCTGCCCTGGTTGCATATGAATGGGAGACTGGAAGTGTGATCACTGCAGAATATTCCCCTTAAGGGATGAAGCCGCTCTGGGAAGAGCAGAAGGTTCCAAGTTCCCTCCCTGGCAACATCTCCAAGATAGGGCTGAGAGATTCCTGCCTGTAACCTTGAAGAACTGCTACCAGTCAGTGGTAATACTGAGCTAGATGGACGAAAGGTCTGACTCATAATAGGAACATAGGAAGTGGTCCTATACTAATATTTCACTGCATTTCCATTTCAAAAGGAGCAACAAAATAGTGTCACATTTTGTAGTAGTTCTATGCTACTTATCTGCAGTGACCATACTTCTGGTTTAACCTCATTATAGAAAGCTGTTTTCCAGCAGATGTGATAAAGCATATGGTGCGCTCCAGAGACTTCACCCTTGACCATAACAAATGAAACAAAATAAGGACAGTTTTATCTTGTTTGTTACTCCTTTATATTCCCTCTTCAGAAAGTTCCCTGAGAAGGAAGATAAACAGAAATCCCTTTGTGTTCCAAGGTGAAAGCATGAAAGGAACCGAGAAATGATGCACCAGTTTTCCCCCACCTCCCTTAAAAAGAGAACACTTATTTGAGCATATGAAAGGTGGATTAAGACGTTACACGGATCCTGAAGTCCACGTGACCTCCCTCAATAACCAAGATGGCAAGAATCAAGTCCTAGAAGGAACGACTGAAGGAGCTGGGTATGTTTCTATTCTATGTACATTTCTTGTAAAAAAGGATAAGGGGACATCATAAGGGGACATCAATGTCTGCTGCTAAATCCTATTAATTTGTCAACTGTCCGTTGTCAAGGCCTGCCTTATTCATTGGCATCCTGGAGTGTTCCTCCTGGAGGAGAGCTGGTCTTGTGGTAGCGAGCATGAACTGTCCGCTTTGCTAAGCAGGGTCCAGCCTGGTTTGCATTTGAATGGGAGACTACATGTGAGCACTGTAAGATAGTCCCCTTAGGGGATGGGGCCGCACTGGGAAGAGCAGAAGGTTCCAAGTTCCCTCCCTGGCACCTCCCAAGATAGGGCTGAAAGAGACTCCTGCCTGAAACCTTGGAGAAGCCACTGCCAGTCTGTGCAGACAATACTGAGCGAGATGGACCAATGGACTGATTCACTGTATGGCAGTTCCTATGATTCACCCATAATGCACAAGGTGTATCCTTCCTGGTGCATAGGGGAGCACGCCAGCTCCAAAGGTGGGGAGCTTAAACCCACTGCTTTAAGCACTGAAAAGGACAAACCCTTCCCGGTGCATTGAGGGGGAAATCAGCTCCAAAAGCAGCGAGTTTAAAATCCCCGCTTTGGGGGCTGACTCTGCAAGTTAGCCATAGCACCCTGGTCAACATTCTGCAGCACACTAGTGTGTCACCGCACAGTGGCTGGGAAACACTGATGGTTGTCATGCTTTAACCTTTTTATTTGTTGTTTTTATTGTTTTGTTGGAAACCACCCAGAGACTTGAGTTTGGGGCGGTATACAAAAGTGTTAAATAAATTAAATAAAATGAGGGAAAAAAAGAGAAAAACAAAATAATTCCCAGGAAGGAAAGCTTGAGAGAAGACTGCAAGCAGATAACATATGCTTGCAGTCCCTCCTGCCCCCGAATTCTTTGCACGACTCCAGTAAATGCCACACATTCAGGTAACATTTGCTTTTTAAACCAAGATGCTATAATGCCATTGAGAAGGTTGGGGGAGGACCTCTGCACATTGGGTGCAGTGGAAGAGCCAGAAGAGGGAATGGCCTTGGGAGGGCTGGGTACCACCGAGAGGAGCAACGCCGAGGAAAGCCAGCCTGCCTCCTGCAAGCATAAGCTCTGAAGATTAAGCAGGTTCCGCAGAGCCAACAGCACGAAGCCGGCTCTGAGCACCACCCACACAAAGAGTCTGCTCTGCCTTTAGTCACGCGGCTACCTGCAAGAGAAGTTCTCCCGACGGCCAGAGAAGCCAGCATGACTTGCAGGATCCTCAACCACTAGACCGTACAGCCGCTGGCCAGGTCAAGAGAGCCAACCCCGGCTCCAGCCAAGTCGGGGGCAAAAACCCGCAGCTGTGTCCAGCAACCAGGAAAGGAAGCACAATTCAGAGGAGCACAAAAATCTCTCCGTCAATTAGAAGGATGAGCAGTGCCCAGTTTTAAACAGGAGACAGGCTTGTAGTTTTCCACTTGCCAGGAGCAAGCCAAGCCCCCAAAGGACGGACTAGTCCATGCTCTAAAAGCCAAGCTACGTTGAGATCCTGAGAACACACACAACCAGGACCTTGAAAAGCTATACACACCTACCAGAGAGAACATAGGAAGCTGCCATATACTGAGTCAGACCCTTGGTCCCTCTAGCTCAGTAATGTCTACACAGACTGGCAGCAGCTCCCCAAGGCTTCATGTGTGTACAAACTGCCTTGATACTGCCACCCAGGACAAAACTCATTCTGCACACAGATGAGAGAGAGCGAGAGAGCGCACTGCTCAAGAATGTGCCAATATAGGAAACATTACAAAAAGCAAATCATTATTTTGCTTCCTGCCCGCAACACCACCTGCTTGACTTCCTCCATTAAGTCTACCATTTCCCCCAGGTTAAACAGTCTCCCTGGTCTTATGCACAGTATCTGAGAGAGAGGAGAGCTGGTCTTGTGGTAGCAAGCATGGCTTGCCCCCTTAGCTAAGCAGGGTCCGCCCTGGTTGCATATGAGTGGGAGACTAGAAGTGTGAGCAATGGAAGATATTCCCCTCAACGGGCTGGAGCTCTGCTCTGGGAAGAGCAGAAAGTTCCAAGTTCCCTCCCTGGCAGCATCTCCAAGATAGGGCTGAGAGAGATTCCTGCCTGCAACCTTGGAGAAGCTGCTTCCAGTCTGTGAAGACAATACTGAGCTAGATAGACCAGTGGTCTGACTCAGTGTCTGGCAGCTTCCTATGTTCCTATCTCTGCAATATCCACTTGCTCTGGAATAAGTAAACCAACTAGGCAAGTCGACCCGAAATAAATTATTTGATCTCTCCACAGTGCAGCAAGGTCATTTCGGTTTGCGCAGCCAGTGCAAAAGTGCAGGGACAGAGATCGTTCTGTGCACAGCTGCCCACTGTCTGGCTCCTAGATTTCTGGGCTGGCTCCTAGATCCAAAGAACATTTGCCTAGGCCTGACTCAGCAGTATTTATTGTACTGTCGGGTTGCTTTTCATCACTCTCAAAGCACTGGACAACACACTTCTAAGACGGCCATAAAAATAATACACCCATTACAACTTTTAAAAAAGATTTATCATATTTATATACTGCCTGATGTGTGTATCCCGAGGCATAATTTAATTATAATTTAAAATACATAATTTAAAATAAAACCAACATAAAAATGGAAGGAAAAACCATAAGAACAATTTCACCGAGGGGGGGGGGGTGGCTAAACAAAATTAATTTTAAAAGCCTGGGGGGGAAACCAGGTGGATCTTAGGGGTCTTTAAAAAAGCAGAGATGGAGATTCTCTTGTTTTGACAGGGAGCGTATTCCAGAATCCTGGGGAAGCCACAGAGAAGGCCCGGCCCCGAGTCGTCATCATACGAGTCGGTGGCAACCATAACCAGATTATATAACTCCCCTGGTTATATTACGTATAATATTGCATAACAACAGTAGAGCACGAAATACTATCTTCTAGACACCCTGACGGAAGAGAACCGTCTTGATCTGCCCACAAAACACTTGCAGCAATGCAATTTATCAAACCTCCAAGGACAGGAGTCCCAAAGCTACAAGGCGGTTACTCTCCTCGCATTCCATATAAGAGACATACCCCTCTTGACCCAATTAACAGGGGGTATTATGGGTCATAATCTCACTGATCATTATCTACACAACCCAAGTAGTTGAAATGGTATGGGGTTTGCCCAATGTGAGTTGCCAGGTACAGAGAAATATTAGAAAAAGTGGCCGGGATGGTTGAAAACAAGGGATGGGAAACTCTGAAGCATCTTGAAAATGGACGTCAACATATATAGGAAACAGTCTTTAAGCTTCAACAAAAAATCACTCTCATCTCACTGTCCATCACTCCGGCCAGCCAGACTACAATAATTTGCAAGTAACATTTTCAAACACTGATATTAAATATTTCTACAAGTATTTCTCATAAGAACGTAAGAACAGTCCTGCTGGATCAGGCCCAAGGCCCATCCAGTCCAACATGTGGCCTATCAATTCACAATTATGTCCATGGAGAATTATGTTCTCCATGGACATAATTCCAAAATAACTCTTCGGGAACAGAACTCCAAAGTCCAAGAGGGCAAGAATCACCATCAAACCTGTGGCATCTTAAAAAATGAATATATTGCAGGTCCATCCGCAAAATGCACTGTATTCCCATAAAGTTGCCTTGGCTAAGCTGTTCTTAAAATCTTGAACCAGGTGGCTAAGTGCTAAGGAATTCTGAAGTCCATGAACAATTTCTGCTACATTAAAGCACGCAAGTGGTAACCTAGATACTTTGGACATCATGGACAGACACCTTGCTGGCTTCAGTGGTTTTGGAGCCTTCTGATGAGAAGCTACAGAAGACAGCTGTTGCTTATGTAGGTGAGAAACTTCACATGGAAAGAGCCTCCATCAGATGCTCTCAGCGAACGAACTACTCTTATATTCCGTACTCATGAATTTACTTAGGGCTAAGGTTCATGTCCATACTAGGCATTAGAAGCCAGGAGCATGCTCAGTGCAAAAGCAGAAAATGAATGTCCAACTTACATGAATTTATAAGTTGCAATCAGCGCATGCACAGACCTTCCACATTTTCCATATTATTTACAATTTTCAAACTAACCCACCCCTCATTTTACAAACCTTTATTTTTACTACACCGAGACGTCACAAATATCCAAACAACAGGGGAAAGTATATCCTGGCAGCATTTCTTCCAATGGGCAAGCACGGATTCCGAGCAAGGCACTGGAGTGATGCAAAATGTTCCAGCCAAAATAATCAGCTTCATGAACCGCACTGGTGATTCAGTGCAGGAGGTCCTCGCACTTATGACACAATTGGTTTCTGAAAACCTTAAATTCTGGTGAATGCCAGTGTCTGTCTTGCAAGAGATGACACTGCAGCTCAGTGGTAGAGCATCTGCTTTGCAGGCAGAAGGTCCCAGGTTCAATCCCTGGAAACCTCTCCAGGCAGGATTGGGAAAGACTCCGCCCTGAAACCTTGGAGAGCTACTGCCAATCTGTGTGGACAATACTGGGATACACAGGCAAAAAGTCTGACTCAGTACAGGACAGCTTCCTATGCACCCCTATACACTAGACACCTGCCCCACTTTAAATAGACCGAACCTCAAAGCTGAAAGACCACCAGAAACAAAGGTCTTTATGCATCAGACATCCACTGGAACAGAGTCAGCAAGAATGCTGGTCTCTTGCAGTGGGGTGGTATAGAAGGAGAGGTGAGCTGGTCTTGTGGTAGCAAGCATGACTTGTCCCCTTAGCTAAGCAGGGTCCGCCTTGGTTGCATGTTAATGGGAGACTAGAAGTGTGAGCACTGTAAGATATTCCCCTCAGGGGATGGAGCCGCTCTGGGAAGAGCATCTAGGTTCCAAGTTCCCTCCCTGGCAGCATCTCCAAGGTAGGACTGAGAGAGATTCCTGCCCGCAACCTTGGAGATGCCACTGCCAGTCTGGGAAGACAATACTCAGCTAGGCAGACCAATGGTTTGACTCAGTATATGGCAGCTTCCTATCTTCCTATATAATGGCAATGTAAAAGACTGTATTGCTGGAAGTGGAAAATCACAACCCCAGCAAAAGTCCCTGAAGCATAATCGTTTATAGCTGGGACTAAAGCAGATCACAGCAGAGTTAAAAGCAGGAGTCAAGAGATGTTGGCTCTGTTCACCAGCCAGACAAGAGCATCAAATGCTGTTCGTACATTACTGATCGTTACTTTTTTTTTGCTCGTCAGGCACCATTTTTCACTCACCACAGACAAGCAGACTAGTGTATTTCCTGAGCCCAGGTCATAAGACAACTGTTTTGCAGTTCCATAACCAGAATGATGCAAGTTTGGGGCGGTATAGAAATATGATAAATAAATAAAATAAATGTACATGCTCAAAATCCATTACTGCAAGGAATTATATATAGTGTTGTGGAAGTAAGCATGAACTGTCCCCTTTGCTAAGCAGTGTCCACCCTGGTTTGCATACGAATGGAAGACTATATGTCTGAGCACTGGAAGATATTCCCCTTAGGGGACGGAAGTTGAACCATGCAGAAGGTTCCAAGTCCCCTCCCTGGTGGCATCTCCAAGAGAGGGCTAAGAGAGACTCCTGCCTGTAACCTTGGAGAAGCCACTGCCAGTCTGTGAAGACAATACCAAACTAGATGGACCAATGGTCTGACTCAGTATGCGGCAGTTTCTTATGCTCCCTTTAGTTTCATCAGCTGGCTTGATGTTTAAAAACCTATTTACATACCACCCAAAACCGATGTCTCTGGGTGGTTTATATGTTTATAGCGAGCCTGTATTTCAAGGCTGCCTGATCTGCATCTGTGCTCATTCATTCCAAGATGATCGGCACGGCAAAGAGCACCCAGAGGAAAAGTGCTCAATGGTGCAGGCTGCGGATTATGAACTGGATTCTGAAACCCAGTGTAGTGAGAAGAATACGAGGGTGCATGGTTTTTATGAATGTCAGAAATAGCCATGGCCGGCTGATGCCCTTCGACGTCAGCAGAGCTGCATAGCAGCAGAAAGGGGAACTAGTCTAAAGCTAGTTTCTTTACTCCTTGCATTTTTTTTAAAATAGCATTTGCTGCTAAAAAGGCAGAGTTGTGATAAGACCATTTCTACAGAAAAGGGTCAGTCAGTAGGCCAAGAGCCTTGTTGACTCCAGGTCTGTATTGCTATTTTTCAAAGATTATCCTGTTCAGCCTCTCGCCAGACCTTCGACCAGCAGAATTTTCATCATGAGTTGTGCAGGCTGTTTTTGAACTGTTTCTGCCCCCTCCTCCCCCACCCCACGTAAAATGAGGTCTATTATTCGAGGAAAGCTATGCATTATTTTTAATCAATAGGAGTGTTCACCAGCAGAGAGCAAAGGAAGCATTTAAGCAGGCCAATTCAACCCCAGCCTCTCTTTTCATTACAGGACTGGCCATGGCATTTTATATACTGAATTTTATATTATTATTATTATTATTATTATTATTATTATTATTACTAATTTGATTTCTATACCGCCCTTCCAAAAGTGGCTCAGGGCGGTTTACACAGAGAAATGATAAATAAATAAGATGGCTCCCTGTCCCCAAAGGGCTCACATTCTAAAAGAACCATAAGATAGAAACCCACAACAATCACTGGAAGTACTGTGCTAGGGGTGGATAGGGCCGGTTGCTCTCCCCCTGCTAAATAAAGAGAAGCACCACGGTAAAAGGTGCCTCTTTGCCCAGTTTGCAGGGCAAATACATTTCCATTTCACTGGAATACCATATATTCTGAATTTACCAATTTCTTTTCACTGTCCTTAACGAGGACCTGGCCCCAGCCTCACACCTACAAACCAGAAGCGTGCACTTGAAACTATCAGTCCCAGGGTATTCTGGGAAAGCCTCCTGTCCTCTGTACCACCATCATGGATCTTGCATTACACCAGAAACACAAGCCTGGGGGAGTGAAGGTACAGCAGAGGCATTTATCAACCTGTGAACTAGGCAGCCCAGAAAATATCCCATGGCCGTCAGCTCTACCAACTTTGCTACACCCCAAAATTCAGAAAGCCAGGATTCCTTTGCTCCCATCTATAAATAAACCTAGGAAGAGCTTAGCCAATACTCTCCTGATCTTCATGAATAATTACCCTGGCTAAAAATAGGCAGCATGGGGGGCAGGGGGAGTCTACCACCATCCTCGGTCAACCCCACTCCCAGAGGTTGGGTTGCCAACTTTTTAACCAGACCCTATTTGGCAGCAGTCCAAATCCACAGGCTACCGTGGCTGGAAAGGTGAACCTGCTCCTTGCTGCAAAGCAGATCTCTCTTAAAGGTGCAGGAGCAGGAAAGAGGACCATTTGTGGCTCATCAGTTGGCAACCCTGTGCTCTTCTTCCATACCAGTGTCCCCATCATGACTCCAATTTAGCAGCAGTGAGGCAAAAACTCTCCCCCCACCACACACACAGAGCACCCTGTAACAATGATCTCATGCACCCTTCGGCAACATTTACCAATCAGTTGGCACCTCGCCTCATATCATGACAGTGTGTGATGCTATAGATCATATATGGTGATATAGATCATATGTCTATAGCTACAATGCTGTCTAGATCTATACACTCCCCATTATGATTGACTGATTGATTGATGAAGTGCCGACAAGTCGGTGTCGACTCTTAACGACCACATAGATAGATTCTCTCCAGGAAGATCTGGAGAGATTCTCTTCAACTTGGCCCTGAAGGTCTCTCAGTGGCTCCCCCAATTATATCCATCTCTAAATGGAATGCATTATACATACAGACAGATCTATAACACCACACACACCCCAAAACCATTCTATCCATCCCTATCTGGGTAGCATTGTATCTATAAATTGATTCTATATGAGTGCTCTGTATCACTAGATGATCTCTATCACCCCCCCCCCCCCACACACACTTGTATCTCTCTCTAGACAGATATAACGCTATCTACAGATATCCTGACAAACCACCCCCAAGGAGATACTAGTGACACCAAGGAGAAAGGGGGGGGGCCCTGTGATATCCACAAGGAGAGATACGGTGTAGTGATATATCACTCTTAGCCCCAGGGAGATCGAGGTCCAAAGGCGATCTCTCTGGACAGACACGCATTCCAGTGCAGCAACAAAGCCAGACCGAGACCCCAAATCATTTCACCCCCAACTTACTAAGAGCATCACTTTCTTTTATTTTATTGAGCCCTTAAGAACGGGGTGGTGGTGGTGGAATAAGCACCCTCCCCCCGGCTAGGGATGCATGGCCTGCCTGCAAGCAGAGCATGGCTCGCGCTCTCTCTGGTCTGCAAGGAGGGGCTCTCGGGGCTGGTGTGGATTTATCCAGGTCGCCCCCTCCCCCTCCCCCTCCCCCCCGCCGCGCGCCCCGGGCCCCGCCCTCACCGTGAAGGGGCTGTCCTCGACGCTGCCCACCGAGTAGCAATTGTCGCCCGGGTTGACGGCTCCGGTGAGCACCTGGTGCAAATGCATCGCGGCCTCCTCCAGCAGCAGCAGCCGCCGCCGGGGCTCAGCTTCTCCGCCGGGGACAAGAGGGAGGAGGAGGGGAGGCTGCAAAGCAACGGGACCCGGATGGCTTCAGCCGGGCGTTCGCTCGCTCGCTCGCTGCCCGCCGCCGCCCAAGAGGGAAGGCAGGGAGGAGGAGGAGGAGGCGGGGGAAGCCTGTGCAGGGTTTACCTCGGCTCAGCGCGCGCGCGAGAGAGACGGAGCCGGGAGGGCGCGCGCCGGGAAAGGCGCGCGCTCGAGAGAGAGAGAGAGTGTGTGTGTGTGTGTGTGTGTGCGCGCGCGCCCCCCCAATGTCCCGGCGCGGGCACCCGGGGAGGTGCGGAGCAAAGGTGGAAGGGCGGCTGTGGCGGCGTCTAGCCGCGACCAGATTATTATGCCGGACGCGCGTGCAAGCAGGTGCCCGGGCATGTGCATGTCTCGGTGCGTGCGCGAATGGCAGCGTGCGTGCGCGCGCGCGCGCCCCGCGCTCTCTCTCTCTCATTTTGCAAGTGGGCAGAGAGAGAGGTGTGCGCCTAGGTAGGTAATCTGGGGGCATGCTGGGTGACTCTGGGCCAGACGCTTTTCTCTCAGGCTAACCTACTTCACAGGGGTGTTGTGTGGAGAAACTTAAGAAGGTAGTACACCGCTCTGGGCTCCTTGGAGGAAGAGCGGGATAGAAAAAATGATTAAGAGACAAAAACAAAACATCATCCCCCTGCACACAGAGAGAGAGAGAGTGAAGTGCCACACACAGTCTTTGTAAGATGTGGGTTCTTGAGGGCACAAACAGCAACTGAACTCCGAAGAATTTAAGAGTACAGAGCAGCTATATTTACTACTACTATCTATATGCTGCTTTTCAACAAAACTTTGCAAAGCAGTTTACATAGAAAAATAAATAATGCATAAATAAGATGGTCGCCAGTCCCCAAAGCGCTCACGCAATCTAAAAAGAAACATACGGTAGGACACCAGCAGAAGCCACTGGAGGGATGCTGCGCTGGGGTTGGAGAGGGCCAGTTGCTCTCCCCCTGCTAAACAGAAGAGCATCACCACTGAAAGGCGCCTCTTTGCTCAGTCAGCGGGGGTCAGTTAGTATAATTATGCAAATATATGCATTAGCAGAAACGTAACATATTCCCATCCCAGATATTTCTTTCCCCATTCCCCCGCCCTGAGCCTCTAAAGCAGAGGTCATACTTGGCGCAGTGCAGGCTGGCATTGTGGTGTGACCACCCCGCCCGGGATATACTAAAGAGGATTTGGAGGCCCTCAGGGGGTGTTGAGGCCCTGGACTTTGGCCCCGGGGGAACAGCACCTCTGCAAGGGGGCCAGGGCACAGCCTCCACCCCCTCCAAGGCAGGGCACAGATAGTAAGTGTGGGATTATTGTGCCTGCACAGAACAGAAAGTTTTACTAGATTTAGGAGCCCCATTCAGACATTGGCCGCATTCAGACATTATGCTGTACGAGTGTACAGATGTCTGTACACATGCCTGTGTGAACGACTGGACCTTTATTCATTTTAAAAGTGAACCTGGACACGGGCCCTTCAAATGCATGGTCCAGATAGGAAGTGTACTTCTCTACTTGCTTTTGGCATAACATGTGAATGGCTGTACCTGTGTATACTAGTCTCGCTGCACTAGTGTTGAACATAACGTGTGAATGTGCCTATTATGTTGTATGAGCATACAGACATCTGTACATTCGTATTTGTTTTTGTGTGGATGACTGTACTTGGGTTTATTTTTAAAGTAGCCTCTCAAATGCAGCTAGGAAGTGTCCTGTTGTACCTGCGTTCAACATAACATGTGAATGACTGTACCTGTGTGCAGATCTGTACCTGTGTACACTGTACACTCATTGTATGAGTGTGGAATGTAATGTGTGAATGAGGCTATGGTGGAACTAGATCTGTAGAACTGTGGTTTTTAAACTACTTTTAGTGTTCTAAGTTCTGTTTTAATTTGTGTTAGGTTTGTTGTGAACAGCCCAGGGGCGTGAGTTTGGGGCAGTATACAAATACACTGAATAAATGTGTGAATAATAATACCTGCATACAGATCTCTGCATGGGGACACAGATGGTGCTGCTTCTATTGGTAGTGCTGCTGCTGTTACTTAGATGCCACTTTTCAACCAAAAGGTCTGCAAAGCGGTTTGCTGATAGGAAATGTACTCCTGTTTGTGCATTGAACATCATGTATAAATAGGGCTAGGGTCAGCCAAGGAAAATGATGGCCAGTAGACTCAGGATATATTTTCCTGTATTCACATTTTCCCTCTTAGTGTATACTGAAAGCACTGGCCACACACACACCCCATAACATCAGGAGGCCATGTGCCACAGTTAATCATGCTCTGGTAACCTCCTACTGCAATGGACTGGGCCTTGCACTGACTTTAACAACTACTTGGAAACTTCCCTGGCCCAGAATACAGCAGCTGGCTTGTTAACCAGGATTTATTATAGCATGTGTTCTTCATTGCAAGGCCTGGGGGCCCCAATCAAAACTAAGTGGGGCTCCCTGACTCATTGAGCCCTTTCTCACAAGCAGTGAGAAAGGGCAAGAGGGTTAGCGGTAGAGTTGCCATGCCCCGTGAAATTCCGGGTTTCACCTGGGTTTTAAGCATCTCGCCCAGATTGTTTCGCCCACCCAGATTCACCCAGATTTCAGATTCCATTTAAAAAACAAAACACAAGCTAAGCTCTAACCCTTGTAGAAGTGGAGTTACATCAGATCATGACCTGCTGGATCAGGCCCAAGGCAGCCCATCTAGTCCAGCATCCTGTTTTGCACAGTGGCCCACCAGATGCCGCCGGAAGCCACAGGCAGGAGTTGAGGGCATGCCCTCCCCTCTCTCCTGCTGTTACTCCTCTGCAACTGGTACTCAGAGGCTTCCTGCCTTTGAGGCTGGAGGTGGCTCCAATTAGTAGCTGTTGATAGACCTCTCCTCCATGAAGTTCTGGAGCAAACTGTGCAGTCACGATTTCTGCTCAAAAATTATTTTCAGGAAATTTGCATAATATGCAGATTAGGCATCTGGATTTGGAAAGCCGGAATATGGCAACCCTAGTTAGCAGGGAGGGAGCCTTAAAAAGCTTTCCTCCTGGAGCTCTTAAGAAAGGGCTCCCTCTCTCTTTAAGGGCCCTTTTCCAGGACTGAGCAAAGCACTGTGTTGTGTGGAAGTTAGCACAGGGGGGAATGGCTCCCACTTTGAAGGTTTTCTGCCCCCCACTGGAACCTGCTTCTTATTTACTTATGGAGGCTATTGTCACGGCCAGCGAAAATCGGGCCAGGAGAGCCTAGCCCGGTGTTCGCTGGTCGTGTAAACCACCGAGTTTGCAGGCAAATTGAATTACTCCTGCCCTTAAATCAGGTTTACAGAGCGAGTGCTCCGCAAACCCAGTTTTTAAAATCGTGTGTTGCCGCGGCTCCACACTGTGACAACTCACAAGTAGACCCCTGACTGGGAGGCTAAAAAGCAGCTTCCTGGCTTGGAGGTCTCTCCGCAAGGCCCCCGTACTCTCAAGCCCCCACCAGCTCCATGATGGAGCCAGCAGTCGTGTCCGCAGACGATGCAGCCGCCCAGGGAGGGCTTACTGATCATCTGCGAGGAGAGCAGGCTTAGCCTGCTCTTCCCACTTGATCATGAGAAGAGCCTCATTGTTTTTTCCCCTTCCCCTTTTGTTTTGAGTTTTTGTGGTAGTGGTTTCTGATTAATCTGCTTTTGGTTATTTTTGTCAATTCACTCTTTATATTTTATAGTGTTTTTATCTGTATGCCACCTTGCAGGCCATTTGTAGCCAAGGGGTGAGATAATAATCTCTTAAATTAAATCAGTAAATAACCCGAGGGAGTTCCTGGCTAAGCTGTGATTCAGACCAGAAGATTGCCACTCCTGCTTTTGAAGGCTGCAGTGCAACAAATCACACTGCATTTCACAAGTACCTTAGGAGCAGGGGTTTTTACCCTGCCTGGCTCACTCAGTAAGCCGGTAAAGGATAAAACAAGAGGTCTTCCATATTACTGCTGCATTCATTTCAGCTGCAACGCACTGTGAATAAAACCCCATGGTTGGCATGTACCAATGTTCTCTGAGACTCCAGCAGACAGTAGGCAATGAGAAATGGCAAGGAGTATATAGTACAGGGTTTATTCCAGTGTTTTTAGATTTGGGGGATTATTATTTTTAATTCTCTTACAGTCCATACATGGAAACACATGCAAATAGATACAAAAGAAAAGTACAGAAATTTCAGGAAATTGCCTGAAAACAGTTACATGGGGGGAAAAACCAGTTGCATCATACTTATACACACTGAAATTGTTAGCATGAAACACTGTGTGCATAGTATGTGCATTCCAGTGTTTTTGGAACTGAATGTGTCTAAGATGGAGTTCTCAACCTTGATGCTGAGTCCTCAACCTTGATCTTGAGTCCCAAGATGTTGTTGGACTACAACTCCCATCATCTTCAGTCCTAATGGCCAGAGGCGGGGATGATGGGCGTTTGAGTCCAGCTGGGACCCAAGGTTGAGAACCTCTGCTCTAAGAGCTTTGTCACGCAACGAGGTTCTTCTCACAAGCAGCCAACGCTGGGCTAGGGCAGCTAACCCAGTTGAGCCAGCCGGCACTGAAGCACTGACCCTGCTGGTAGACACTTGGCTGCTGCAGGTTCACATGCGCAGGCAAGGGCGGGCTTGGCTACCTTAGCCCACTCTCAGATGCCTGTGCGAACAGCCTCAACGTTAGTCAGTAACCTCTCCAAAACGTCCCCAGTTTAATTCACTGGAATGAAATGTCCGTGGACTCAGAGGACGTTGAACAGACAACCAAGTGGGTGAAGCTAACTGAACTCAGTGGTGAAGGAGAAGGAAGGCTTGAACAAAAAGAGTGGGGAATTTCTTAGCTGGAGGAATTCTCCCTCAAGGCAGTCATGACCCCTTTTGCTTCTAAAAAGGGGGAAAGGTGCCTAAATCTTTTGCCATGTTCAGGTAACACGTGCACGCTATGGATGAAGTGCAATGTTTTCGTTGCAGGTCCGTGCTTGTATTTTATATTTCCTAAAAATAAAAAATTAAAAAATGGAGGAAGAGCCATTACGCTTTCTTTGACTAAACTGTCCTCAAATGCAAAGCGGTTAAATCCGTTTGGCACCTAGCAGGGGCACACCTACATTAGTCTGCCTTCCATCTCAAGGCTGTGAGTGCACAGGAATATAGGAAGCTGCCAGATACCGAGTTACGATCATTGGTCCATCTAGCTCCATATTGTCTACTCAGTATTGTCTGCTCGCAGTCTCCAAGATTGTGTGCAGGAGTCTCCCTCAGCCCTATCTTGGAGATGCCAAGGAGGGAACTTGGAACCTTCTGCATGCAAGCATACAGGTGCTCTTCCCAGAGTAGCCCCATCCCCTAAGGGGAAGATCTTCCAGTGCTCACACATGTTGTCTCCCTTTCAAATGCAAACTAGGGTGGAACCTACTTAGCAAAGGGGGACAAGTCATGCTTGCTACCACAAGACCAGCTAACTGCAGTCTTTGGGGGTGTTCATTCACATGCCTCACTTTCACGATTCTCCTACATCGCCCGCATTTTGCTTTAACATCCCTCCTGAAGAAGAGTTCTGCAAGACTCAAAACCTTGTCGAGGCTGTTCTCACGATGGTGGGAAACCAGAGCCCAGCCATCATCCCCCCATCATGAGAACCACCAGGCTCGCGGGAGAGCCGGTAGTTCTCTGGCAGCTAACCCACCAAGGAAGCCCTCTCCTTAAACGGGGTTAACCCTGTTTTCCTGATCGTGAGTCGGCACGACTCCTCGCCATGGCAACTCATGAGGGGACCCCCACCAGGAGGCTATAAGCCTCATCGTCTACCTTGTGGTATCTTAGTTGGTCCTAAGAAACACACACACAGCCCTATTTTGGATTTCCCCCTTAATAGACCCACAAGGCTAGCTGCAGTGTTGATAGGGAAGTGGTCTTGGAATGGCATCAGCTCTGTGAATGAGATCATGAATGCTGCGTTTGTTTACAAAGGTCTTTAAAATGTTACAGGAGCAGAATAGCTTCTGAATGTGAGGAGTGGTGGCCTCCAGTCTTTGAAGATAAAAACCAAGTGAACTCATTAAGACACAGATCACATGGGGCGGCTGAGTCAATAAGGGAAGAAAGAGTTTTGCAATACAAATGCCAGCCAGTTAAGCAATGCTGTCTGCAGTGGAACACTGCAGTGACAAATTCCAAATGAACTTGAGGGATATTTGTCCGCGTTCTAAAATCTATTTTCTCAATCCTTTTAGTTATCTTGGTCTGGAGGAGAGCTGGTCTGGGAAGCAGAGCTAGTCTTGTGAAAGCAAGCATGAATTGTCCCCTCTGCTAAGCAGGGTCAACCCTGGATTGCATTTGAATGGGAGCCCACATGTGTGGGCACTGGAAGATATTCCCCACTCTGGGAAAAGCACTTGGATGCAGAAGGTTCCAAGTTCCCTCCCTGGCAGCATCTCCAGATAGGGCTGAGAGAGACACCTGCCTGCAACCTTAGAGAAGATGCTGCCAGTCAGTGTAGACAATACTGAGTCAATGGTCTGGCTTAGTATATAGCAGCTTCCTATGTTGCTATCCTTCAGCAGTTAGACATTTTGACAAAGCAAAGTGGAAGGTGGTGATCAAGACCCAACAAATGGCTCATGAGAGCCCTCCTGGGTGGATTGTCAGGCTGCTGGGAGTGGTTGATAGAAATTTTGAAACACAATAGCTGAACATGGTGTCCTTTGCAAGCCAGGGGCTGGAGCCAACCAGGCAGGATAAATTATTTGCAAACCACTCACCTTAAGAAAATACTGGACTTTAAAAAAAAAGTTTAGTTAGCAAAAATGCTCTCTCTAATGAATTGGTTCTTCTTTTTTTGGCACACAGGTTTCCCATTAGTGAGAGCACCCAATGAATGTAGCCATATCTTCCTGTACACGTGGGCAGAGTCGGGATCTTGGTGCTGAGCCCAGGTTTCTATCACTAAATGATACTCAAGCTTGCCAGTAGTCCTCATTCATGTGTCAGAGGCAAGATAGTCATCACAACTTGTGCCACTGGCAAACACAATTGGTGAAAAAAAACTCCCTGGGAAGCTTGTTCTCCGATGAGTTTTCAGATAGACAACTGCACAAATATTTGCAAACTACTCACCTTAAAAAAAACCCCACCAAAAAACCCAATTGCTTGATTTTATCCTTTACTTAGCAAAAAAAACAACTTTCACTATTAAATTGACTGAGTTGGTACAAAATATCACAGCTAAATTGCTGACAGGAGCCTGATTATTTGATCATATAGCTCCAAAATGGCATCTGTTCCTTTGGCGCCTGATTATTTCTAGACCAAATTTGTTTGTTCTGATGTTTCAAGTCATAGGAACACTCCTATAGTGAACATCACTTTACTGCAAGGATTTGCCGTCTCCATTTGCAGTCTAAAGACAGGCATTTTCGGTCCTTAAGGAGATCAAACAAGCTGTTGCAAAGGGGTATTTATAGCTCAGGCTGTCCTCCAGGAAGTGGAGAAGACCCAAAGGAAGATGCTTCCCTGCTGTCAGTTTATCAGGACATAACTTTGAAGCTTATGGTTTTAGCAGTAATTCTCACAGCAGAGCAGTGCCTGCCTGTCTGTGGTTGCAACTGACACAATTGCCCAGACACGGGCTTTACAATTTATTCCTTCCCCCACACATTTTCTTGGAACCCTGCCCCCCACCCCCATCCAACACTGAGCTAACACTTTGACCTAACTTTCTTTTTCCCCCGCAGCAGAAAAGTAACCCTGTTCCTTTCAAAGAACTCACAATGGCATTTTACCCTTTTAAACTTGCTATGGCATTCGATGTTCATTGCACTTATATCTGCATCACTCCAGAATAATCCGATTGTAAGTAGTAGATTTATACTCCCGAAAGATCTGAACAAATGTGTCATCATTCTTGTGTGAAGTCTTACCTTCCCATGTATTTGGCTAGATTGGAAAACAGAATGTTTTGTAGGGAAGAAAAGGGGTCCTTTTCCTTTCCTGGCTGATGCCAGATGGTGACGAAGGATGTGCAAAACATTTCAAGCTCAAAATGCTTCAAGCTCAAAATGGGCCGTTTCTGTAGCAGAGTGTAACAGAGCAGAAATTGAGGCTTGTTAAGGTTGCTTGTTTATTGCTTGACTATTACCAAATTATAAACAACCATCCTACTTTTAGTGAAAGATCATCGTAACAGAAAAAGTCAGTCCCAACTTAGCGTCCAAGAAGAAATGCAAACTGACCAATCATTCTGCAGAACTGATGGCTGACACGGACATTCTAAACTCGACCCTAACCCTATACGCAGATATACGTGCAATACACCAGGGGCAAGCACAAAGACAGTGTATATATACACATGGATCCCAGCAGTTTTGAGGGTTCCGAGCTCAAAACAAATCACCCTTTAAATAAAGGGCCTGTTTTGAGCTCGAAACAAAATGGCCCCATTTCGAGTGTTCCAAGCACCATTTCGGAGGGCTGTTTTTCCAGGGAGAGCTGGTCTACCGGTTGCGGTCGCTGGATAGACCAGGCCTCCTCTCCAGACTTGGCATGACGGCCCGCCTCGGAGGACTGGTCTACCCCCCCACCACACACACACATGAAATGGGTAGACCAGGTGTCTGCCCCGGACCAGGTAAATCAGTCCTCCATGGCGGGCTGACGCACTACGTCCAAGAATACCCCCCATGAGATGGGCTCTCTAGATGCCTGTCTCTGTGTGTGCTCGGGCTGCAAGAAGCCCAGGCTCACACACAATCCTGGCTGCCCTAACGTGGGGAGAGAGGTCAGTACCAGCCCAGCTGAAATCTGCCAGGGAGACGACCCTGCTCCCCACTGCACCTATCGTCTCACCCAGTCCAGTTTCTGGCCAGGAAGGAAGTGAAATGCTTAGGAACATAGGAAACTGCCATATACTGAGTCAGACCATTGGTCTATCTAGCTCAGTATTGTCTTCACAGACTGGCAGCGGCTTCTCCAAGGTTGCAGGCAGGAATCTCTCTCAGCCCTATCCTGGAGATGCTGCCAGGGAGGGAACTTGGAACCTTCTGCTCTTCCCAGAGCAGCTTCATCCCTTGAGGGGAATATCTTGCAGTGCTCACACATCAAGTCTCCCATTCATATGCAACCAGGGCAGACCCTGCTTAGCTGTGGGGACAAGTCATGCTTGCTACCACAAGACCAGCTCTCCTCTCCTGCTTGGCCGGGCTCCTATGTGGCGGGAAGAGTCTCCTAGCTAATTGGCTGCACTGACTTCTGTTGCTTGTTCTGGGGTAGAGGAGGGAGTGAATGAGGCTCCTTTAAACAATGGAGGCTGTTTAAAATAATTCAAGCTATAGGACCAAAAGATGCGATGACTGTACTGTCTGACACTTTGCTGCAAAGTTCTAGTCTGGTGGACGGGGGCATGAAAGAGGGAGTGGAAAATATGGTTGGGGGAGTACCAGCCTTCCTTTGCTGCTCCTTCCTGCCTCCATCCTTCTCGGCCACAACAATGCTGCCTTCCTTGCAATAATCAGCCACTCTTTTCATAAATGCATTCCTACTTTCCACCCCAAGGTCACTTTTTAAACAGACCAAGTAACGCGGATCTCAAGGCTTGGAAGGTGGAATTTGCTGGCCTCCTTTTAAATCAGCGCATTCTGCAACGCCGCCTCACATCCATTCCAACTGCAGTGGGAAGTTCCCGTGCTTTCCACACATTTATATAAAGGAACGGCAAGAAGGCTGCAGTATTGCAATGGAGGTGCCAAGAGAACGGCTTGTTCTCATCCTGATGGCAGCTTTAAGATTGTAGCTGCGATGCATTTCAAAACAGGCACAGCTGCCGTGTTCAGACAGGATATGAAAAAGGGAGCGCTCCTTATGCCTGTGTTGAAGATGCTGGATTGTTTGCTACGTGGCCTGTTGAGTAATATTCCATCAGGTATGACTGAGTTGAACTTTCATCAGGCTTTTTCAGCATGGCTTGGGGAACACAAACATTTCGTGAAAATCCCCTTTTGCTCTCATTTTGACCAGTGCTTTGAGATCTTGGTGGTGGCAACTGTGCTACCTGCTTCTATGGGTTGGAGATGGAGTTCCAGTGCATCGACCTTTTGCATCAACTATCCTGATGATCCCTAGGGGCATTGGGAGTAGATATAGTGAGTAAGGGTCTCCCTAGCTGTTCCTGTCTGTCTCTACTCTATGACTCCTCAGGATATAACTCCTCAGGCATTTGCTGTGATGAGTCAGAAATCCTTCCTTTCCTCTTATAGAGCAGATGGAAACACCTGTCTCTTTCCCTACCTATTCATTATGTAGTCTTTAGAAAGGATTAGGTCTTTCCTATCCAAAGTGTACTTCACCAATAAATCTGTTGGGAATTCTCTCTGGAAAAAGAGAAACCCTTTTTCATTATAGCAGAGTGCACAGAGGCACAACACAGCTGAATTTAGTCAGGCATGCATGCATGCTGAGAATGAAGTAACCTGGAGCCAGTTCATAGTTTCAAATCAATGCAAATGGTATTTATTAGAGAACTCCATTCTAGATAGGAAAGTGGGGAGTTTGGATCTCTAATCTATCTGTCTAGCTGGATGCAGATGGATTCTGCATCTCTGCACACATGGTGCAGGGAGAGGAGCTTGCATGTTGCAAGGTAGAAGGAAGGGAAGAAGAAGGGAAGAGGAAGGAAGTGGCTGGAAGGAAGGAGGTGTCCCTGAGATTAGCAATCTACATTCCAAAGGGATAGTGTCAGAGCAGTAGAGAAGGGATGACCAATGTCTTGACCCTCTAGCCCTCTGATTCACTAGTCTGTCCTCCACTGTCATTGAGACAAGAGACAAAGTCCTTCACTTCCAACAAAATCTACTTAGTATTTTAATTCTACAAGAATCTCATGTGTATTCTCTAAATAGCTGCAACAACTAAACTCTGCATTCTACTATGTAACTGGAGTGCCTAGCTTCCTTAGTGCTTTTCTAATTAATCACAAAACCCATCACAGGTAAATTACACCCTCCAACACTATGTAGTGTCATTTTTGCTCTTCTTTTTTTCCATGTCTGTGTGTCTATAAGACAAAGACACTAGAGTGAAGACTAGAGTGGAGAAAGCGTTGCTCTCACTCTGTTTTGGCTATATGATCAGATCATGTGGCCAATGAGAGCTGGCTACATGATGTTGTCTGAAGCCAAATCAGATTGAAGGCAAGAGAAATGGTGTCCATAGAATCATAGGAAGCTGCCTTATACCGAGTCAGACCATTGGTCCATCTGGCTAAGTTTTGTCTATACAAACTGGCAGCGGCTTCTCCAAAGTTGCAGGCTGGAGTCTCTCTCAGCCCTATCTTGGAGATGCTGCCATGGAGGGAACTTATTTATTTATTCTATTTATTTTTTTACATTTATATCCCGCTCTTCCTCCAAGGAGCCCAGAGCAGTGTACTACATACTTGAGTTTCTCCTCACAACAATCCTGTGAAGTAGGTTAGGCTGAGAGAGAAGTGACTGGCCGAGTCACCCAGCTAGTATCATGGCTGAATGGGGATTTGAACTCGGGTCTCCCCGGTCCTAGTCCATCACTCTAACCACCACACCACGGTGGCTACACCACTTGTATTCTTCTGCATGCAAGCATGCAGGTGCTCTTCCCAGAGCGGCCCCTATCACATGCAACCAGGGCAGACCCTGCTTAGCAAAGGGGACAATTCATGCTTGCCACCACTAGACCAGAGATCCTCCAGCAAAACAGGGAAGCATAGTTGCTCCCTGTGGTAAGTGGGGCAAATAAACAGCGCCCTCCCCCCCACCCCATTACAAAAAAAGGGCTCTCTTGCAAATTGGGTGGCAAGGTGGGAGAGCATTTCTGCTTAACCCCATCCAACGCACCTTTGCTTTTTGACGTGTTCTTGAACTCAGAACCAGAAGTGTTAAACTTCATCTTAGTTTCTTGACTGCTCCAGGTTTTTCTGCCTGTTAAAATGGGATGGTGTTTTTCTTAGCAATGTGTGGTCAGACTCAACTGTTGACAAGAATTCTTTTCCATGACAAGCCTGTTGTGCTTTTGTAGTAGGACATAGCAGCCCAGTGAAGCAGACTTTCCGAGCCCTTTCCCATGCCTTAATTCTTGCAGAATGTCACAATTGCAGACATGCACGTCCATTAACAGTATTGGTACATCTGGCAATCAGGCCAGTTCAACCTAAGGCAGAGAAGACTCATAGTTGCCAGAAGCACGATCTGGTAGCCCCTGCCCACTGCTCTGTGCATATTGCTTACCATCTGCTCACAAAGAACTGCAGCCATCAAAAGAGCAGTAGATGGTGAACCATGGAAAGACAATCTGCAGAAACTTGGTGCCAGTCAAAGCATTTTTGTTTCTCCAAAGTGCATGTTTGAAACCTTTCCTCTTTGAGATGCCCAGGAATATAAGACAGACCACACAAACTCTCTCTCTCTCTCTCTCTCTCTCTCTCTCTCTCTCTCTCTATATATATATATATATATATATAAAAATCAGACGCTAATCCCATGTGTGGCTGCTCTCGCGAGAGTTCGCGAGGGAGCGGAGGGAGAGAGGAAAGCCACGGCGGCAGGGAGCATAAGGCCAATGGACAGGCCAGTGAATAGGCAGGTGAGCGGGGAGAGAAAGCAGCAGCAGTGCGGGCAGGGAGAGAAAGCGAAGGCGGCAGGGGGAGAGAGAAGGCAGCAGCGGCAGTGCAGAGGGCAGGGAGAGAAAGCGGCAGCCGGCCAGAAAAAGCGGCTGGCCAGAGAGAGAAAACATTGGAGGAGGAAAGAAGGAGGGCTGAGAATGAGGGAGAACTAGAAGCGCAGATGCTCTGCACCCGGGCCAGCTAGTTATAATTAAGAACATAAGAACAGCCCCGCTGGATCAGAGTCAAGACCCATCTAGTCCAGCATCCTGTTTCCCAACAGATGCCTCTGAGAAACCCACAGGCAAGAGATGAAGGCAGGGGTGGAGTCAGCATTGCACAGACAGGTCCCAAGAACGCAGGCCGCCACTCCCCTGGAGCCACCCCTGACAACCTAGCCATGCCCCAGGTTTCCAGCCTGGCAGGGAGTCCCATTCCCTGCCTGGAAAGGCAGAGAGATGCTTCCCAGCCAGCACTGGGTTCCCAGCCTGCCTGGCAATACATCTCTCTGCCTTTCCAGGCAGGGAAAGGCACTCCCTGCCATGCTGCAAACACAGTGCTGACTGAAGCACCTTGCGAATGGGACTGCGTGACTCCGTGTATCTGACGTCAGGTGCAGGGTGCATGGCTGGGGCACTGGGGCTGCCGTGGCGTTACATCCAGGCTGCCAGGCGGCTTCCTACACACCTGGATGAAGGCATGCCTTCTCTCCTGCAGCTGGTATGTCGAGGCCTCTTGTCTCTGAGCCTGGAGGTAGCCTATAGCCATCAAGACTGTTAGCCATCGATACACCTGTCCTCCATGAATTTGCCTATGCCCCTTTTAAAGCGATTTAAAAATAAACCAGAGATTAAAACCTTCAAAATTTAGGAAGCTGAGAAAACTTGGGCAAAAAGATGGATTTTCAGGTGTGTTTTGAAAATGGCCAGAAATGGAGAGGATCGTATCTCAGCAGGGAGCGCATTCCACAATCTCAGGGAATGCACTGTGTGAAAATGTGCTGCTTTATCTTGGTCCTAAACATCTTGGTCATCAGGGTAGGACAAGTGTGTCCTACCCTAGTTTGGGAACTGTGCATGCTCCCATTTTGTGATGGTGTGTGAAGGGAACCACAAGACTGGAGTGGGAGGAAGTGATCATCTGGGAAGGAGGAACTGGGTCGGATGGTGATTCCTCCTACCTCAGTAAAGTGCTGGGTACGGGAGCTGGGTAGGTCAGGGCCGTCCAACCCAGCTTCGCTTTCCTGGATTATCACTTCCTCCTCCTCTGACCTTGCTGTTTGCCAGACTCACGCACAAACACCAAATGGGAGCACTCATAGCTCCCAACTAGTGTAGGACTTGTGTCTGCACTTGTTCTCCCTCTAATTATAATCATGTAACCTGTCTTGATGACAGCCGTATTCAATATCTCCCCATTCAATATGAATTAAGAAGCAGCAGACTGAATAAGGGGCGGTACAATGAAAGTTTTGTTCAGAGCATGCGTTTAGGGGCCTTTTGCAGGGCCAGGCAAAGGGATTTTGGAGCCTAATGCATAGTCAGCTTTGATTTTCATTCCTGAAATGTATGTGGTGCTACACATGCCACAGAACGTTGGGGGGGAGGGCTTTTCTACACCCCCCTCATTGGGAGGGTTGTGGAAAAATTCCAGGACAGCAGGCAGCCCCTATGGCTACACTCACCAGGGAGTTATTTGCACATGGCTTCAGGCTTCGGGGTAAATGCTGAGCGAAGCCACTTGGAATTACACTCGCGGCATTGAGGGAAGCAGCCCCTCCCCTCTGCTCTCGGTTTTTGTTTGGAAACAAGTCCACATGGCATGCATCTGCGTTTTCCTTCTAGCCAATGGCGGCCGGGGGGTGGGGAGAACTTCCTAAAAATTTGCTCCGGTGTTTTCAGAAAAAGTAGCTTAAAACCAGCATTTTTAAAAATCTGGGAATATGTCTAGATAAGCTAGAATTTGCACCACAACGCCCGGTTTGTGTGTGGAGTGGGTCCAAGAATCTCGAACGGACTCTGGGGTAGGTTTGGCTGGTGTGTGAACGCACATACTCTCTTCCGGAGGAGATTCGGGGTAGAAGTCCTGTCTGAAAAGCCTCCAGGGTGCTTTTTCACAGAGCAGGCTTTACTGCAAGTTTACTCTGGCTAACTGACTGCAAGTTTACTCTGGCTAACTAAAAGAGGCCAAAGTGATGATTCTCTTTATTGAGCAGGAGGAGAGCAACTAACCTTGTCCATCCCTAGCACAGCATCTCTCCAGTGGCTGTTGCTGTTGTCTATCTTGTGTTTCTTCTTTAGATTGTGAGCCCTAAGGGGACAGGGAGCCATTTTATTTATGTATTTATGTACTTATTTATATCTATGTACACCACTGCGGGAACTTTTGTTGAAAGTGGTATATAAATATGCATCATATTTGTATTCATATTTACTGCGAGTTCAAAGTTGACCAAAAAAAGTGATGCAAACAGTGGATTTTTTAAAACCCTAGATATAAACTGGGCTACACTCTAACGTGCAATGAAAAACCGAAATCGTGTGTGAAGTGCTCCCCGGTTGCTAGCAGGGACTTTGGGGTAAATCTGGCCAATATGTGAATGCACACCTCCATTCTAAAGGAGATGCGAGCTAAAAGCCCCATGTGAAAAACGCCCAGGAAAGTTGGCCTTGTGATAGCATACATGAATTGTCCCCTTTACTAAGCAGAGTCCACCCTGATTTCTGTTTGCATGGGAGATGACATATGTGAGCATGGTGAGATATTCCATAAGACGGGACTGCTCTGGAAAGAGTCATCCAATGGATGGAGTATTGTGCTTGGTTTATATCCCGGTTCAGCTAAGAAAACACTGAAATTGCTTGATGGGGTGAGGGGAGAGAGTCATAATAACAATGCCAGGCTTGGCTGGAAGAATGTCTGTGAAAAGGACTGTAAAATTCTTTGTACGAAGATCAAAGTGCTTTATGAATGATGAATAGCATCCTTTCTGCATGGAGGACCTTGCTGCTAACCTCGGGTGGTGGTGGTGGTGGTGGAAATGATCGGCAAATGACGAGGATGCCCGGCTGGCACCAAATGAAAAAGAGATTTTGCAGAGCTTTGACCATACGTAGGGGCACAGCAACAGGAACATCTCTTGATATGTCTGGAGCTTCAGTCACCCTTCCTAGTTCTGAAATCAAAGGCTTAGGAGCAGAACTCCTATTTGGAAGAGAATTTAAGAAGATGGTTGGAGGGGCTGCCAAAAACCCAAATAGCATTTTCTTTAAAAGAAGAAGAAGAAGAAGAAGAAGAAGAAGAAGAAGAAGAAGAAGAAGAAGAAGAAGAAGAAGAAGAAGATCAGAATGGAAGCTCGTTCATCATTTCTATTTCAAGTGCATCTCTAGGCCTAACTCTGTGCATCTGACCCCATTCAGGCAATTAGGGCACGGCACCCCACCTCATTTTCTCTTTCTCTGATGGGAGTATTTCGCAGCCCCTGGCCAAGATATAATTGACAGTGAGGTGATGCACACAATCAAAAACTCGTTCTACACAGGTTTGGTTGCTGTGTGCGCTCCTAATTTTCAGTTCTGTCGAGTCGCCTAATGGCGCAGTGGGAAATGACTTGCCTAGCAAGCCAGAGGTTGCCTGTTCAATCCCCGCTGGTATGTTTCCCAGACTATAGGAAACACTTATATTGGGCAGCAGCGATCTAGGAAGATGCTGAAAGGCATCATCTCAGACTGTGCGGGAGGAGGCCATGGTCAACCCCTCCTGTATTCTACCAAAGAAAAACCACAGGGCTCCGTGATCACCAGGAGTCAACACCGACCCAAGGGCACACTATACCTTTACCTTTAAAAGCAAGTTAGGAGGAGAACCTGGGTAGAAGTGATTGTGTGGAAGCAAGGTAGGAGGGAAAGCTACCCAGGTTTTCCTCCGACCTTGCTTCCACATAATCAAAAATTGGGAGCACACACAGCTCCCAAACCTGGGTAGAACACAGTTTTTGCTGGTGTGGATGATCCTTCCTTCCTTCCAGAGTGAGTAAAACTTTCTGTAGCCCAAGACTGCTGGTAGTCCTTTGAAATATCTTGCAGCACAACAGTGCTCACACGTAGTTACCCATACAAATGCAAATCAAGGCAGACCCTGCTTAGCAAATTCATGCTTACTACTGCGTGACTAGCTCATATTAGGGAGCACAATGGGGAAGCATCCACCATGCATTCACTCTTCCTACTCCATTGCTGTACTGTTTGGAAAGAGAAAACTCCAGCCCGGGAAGAGAAATTGGAGGTTGCTCTTCTTGTTCCCTGCTAACTGAACAAAGAACCACCTTTTAAAAGTGGTGATTCTCTTTATTGAGCAGGGGGAGAGCAACTGGCCTTATCCATCCCCAACACAACATCTCTCCAGTGGCTGTTGCTGGGATCTGTCTTATGTGTGTGTGTCTGTGTCTGTGTGTGTGTGTTTTAAAGATTGTGAGTCCTTTCGGGACAGGGAGAGATTTTATTTATTATCTATGCCTATGTAAACTTGTTCCTTGGGAATTTTTTTGTTTAAAAGTGGTATATAAATATCCACCGTATTCATATTCTTGCCCCCCCCCCCCAATCAGGCCTTTTGACATAGAATGTTGCTCTCCATGCATTGAGATCAGCTGCTTTCATGCCAAGTGATTCTTGATGATCGCGCAGCAGTTGCAGGGGGAAGATTGAGGGATATCCTTGAGCGATGCTGTGGTCTGGCATGAGCGCAGATGCTAAAAATAGGTCACGGTGCAGTTGGCGAAGGCAGGACAAACACATACACCATAACTGTGCGTTTATTATCTATGTGTGGGCATGAATATGAATGAAAAATACTTTGCCCTGTTGTGGGAACTGTGTTGTACTAGGTTATGTATAAGTGCAATTCACAAGGGACTTATTTGCCTATGGACAGTAGGCAAACCCATCCATTGGATTTAGGGTGTATTTACAGTGAAACTGTTTTTTTCTTTCGCCTGGAACATCTGGCGGGTGATTTTATCTTTGTGCAATAAAGAGGTGTTGGTGGGAAGAATTGCTTGGAAGCAATATGCGCATAGCATCGCCAGCTTGTCAAGTTGATAACATTTTCTACAGGACGACCTCGTTAATCGCGGGTCCAGAGCTCGTGATTGAATTGAATTGAATTGAACTGAACTTGACTTCTGTATACATGAAAAAAACCCAGGGGTGGGGTGGGTTAAACCTGCATATCCATGGATCGGGGTGGCTGGAAATCATCTTGGAGGTCATTTCCAGCCGCCATTTTGTTTTTGGGAGCCATTTTATTTAATTTATAAGCCCCCTAAAAGTATTTTTAATACTTAAATACTTCTAAAGTACTTATATTTTCAACACTTCGAAGAGCTTTTCAAACACCCCTGCAAATTTGGCCGCTGCGGACCCGATGGGCAGGACAACGAAAGCAAGCCCGCACACTGAAAGCTGAAAGTATTGCAATGCAATCACCTCTTTGCCACCTCTAGAGACCTTGTCAAAAACCACGACATCCATTCGCCCCCTCAGACGGTACCAACCATCCCAGCTGGCTCATGTACTCAACTTCCTGCCTGGGTGAGGATTTGAACCTGGATTTCCCAGTCCTGGCAAAGCACTCTGAGTGAGCCGTCTGTCTATCTTATGCTCACTGATCTCTGTTTTAATAGCACGTGATTCTATCAAACACTGATCATTTGGTTTCCAAAGCTGACCACAGTTCTGCACGTGCACACACACACTGACACACCCCCCCTATATATTTATTTCTCCTAGGCATACCCATCACTAATCCTATGCGTGGTGAAGCCAGGCGAGGGGAAGCGGGCAGGAGGGGAGAGAAGCGGGCCGGGGAGAAGCAGGCTGGCTGGGCCGGTGGAGGCGAAGATGGTCGTCTGTGCCTGGCTCAGCTTGTGTGTGTGTGTGTGTGTGTGTGTGTGTGTGTGTGTGTGTGTATTTATTTATTTATTAAAACATTTTTATACTGTCCAAAACTTACATCTCTGGGTGGTTTACAACAGAATAAAAACAAAACATAAGTGAAGACAAAAATGAAAAAATTAACACATCACAACAATTTAAAATTTGTAAAAGAATATTTTAAAACGGCATTAAAACCATTAAAACCATATTAATTAAAAGCCTGGGTGACGAGATACAGTATATACATGCACATACACATACCAAGGTTCTTTAGATGGCAACTTCTGCTTTATTTGCACAGAGGCGAATATTTTCACATCGAAGCAGGATGTGAAAGAGAGGCTGTTTCCTTCCAGGCTGCTTTGAGTATATTCTGAGTTGAAGAGGTCAAAGAGGCACACGTTTGCGGCAGCTTCAAAACTGCTTCCTGCAGGCATAGGTTAAGTAAGGGGCAGCTTACAGCTTCGCAAAGTTCTACATAACTGGTTCAAAAATAAAGGAGAAAGCAAAAAAGACTCTAAAACAAGCATTATAGTTCTGATCAGACAGAAATATCCTTACATGGCTACGTAATTGTTTACCACGTTGAGTTTATAAATCTGTGCGAAAGTGGAAAAGGGAGAACCTGCACCCCTTAAATATCAATAACTAGGAGGTGAGGCCTGTCGTTTACCGGGCAAAGTCATTTTACGTAGATTACACTTATAGGAAAGTTAAGAAATTACATATTTGCCATAGTTTTTTTAAAAATGAATGTGCTTGCAAAAGGGAATGAAAAGAACAGCTTCACATTTGTAGAATTTCATTATTCATTTTATTGAATAATTAACATACATAATAAATGTGGCTCTGAGAAACATTTGCTGCCTTTGGGCATGATGTCATTTTTGAATTATTGATCTGGTTGTTGAGTGTTGAAAATCTGTTGAGAACAATAACAGTTAAAATATGATCATTATATTCAGAATTGCTTTGAAAAAACAACACCCAAGCTGTTCCCCAGCATATTCCAGTGCAAAATATAGTGCATTCAGCTAATTTAAGTGGCAGGGTTGTGTATGCCAAATTTGGAATCTGTAGTAATCGTGAAATATGACTTTATTTTGCACAAACAAATCCACAAACAAACCCTTCAAAATATATAATAGACTAGCTGATCTGGCGCAGACCATCTGTGTTCCTGGTTCTCCCTGTCCTTTCCCCCTCCCTTCAACATGTAGTCTCCCATCTAAATGCAAGCCAGGGCAGATCCTGCTTAGCAAAGGGGACAATCGGTGCTCACGGTCACAACAGCACCAATCCCAGATGCAGGCCATCCCGCCCCCAGCCCAATGTCCATCTGAAAGAACAAGGCAAAATGTGAGTGCATGGAGTCTCCTTTCCAAAGCCAGCATAACGTCTAAGACTGTATCAAGTCTTTGCCGGTTAAATGGCATGGAAGTTAAGATGGGCCCCTTAACTTGCAATTTCCTTGCTTTTTAGAGCGCGAGTGAAATTGAAAGCACCATAACTCTCATTTGAAAGCAAAATTGTTTGGATTGCTGAATATTAGGATTTCAAGGAGTTTCATGTTGGCGCAGGAAGCCTTAGGAAGACTGTGTGCAGAGCCTTGAGTAAAAGGGAGATGTGATCAAAACAACAGAAGAGCGAGACTATTTTGGTAGAAGAGTGTAGGAGGAGGCTGTGCAGTGTTTGCTGTTTGCTTTAATTCTGACAAAGAAGTGAAACTGCGACGAAGCACGTCATAACCGGAGCAATAAAGGATCAGCGATTCGGTTCTGGATGGTGAAAATGCATCGTTAAAAATGACGTGGACACTGAATTAAGCCAGTTGAGCCAAACAAGCTGATTTTCACCCAAAGGAAGCTGTACATCTCACAGCAGGATGCTGTGACTTCAAGAAGGCTCTGGAGCCAATCCCGGATGGATACAAAAAGATCCAGAAGATGCATTATACAAAGGCAGATTCATTCTGTTCCAGGCATTCTTCAGAAGCTAACCAGAGGTTCCTCAATTAAAGATCCACAGTGGTGAATAAGCTTCTGTCTTCTTGTTAGAGAGGAACCAGACAATATGCAAATCCATTCTATTCCAGGGTGTTCTGTATTGTTCCCATCTTTTAATATATCTCAATCAATCAATCAATCAATCAAAATTTATGGTTGCAAACAAAATGATTGATTGATTACATATCTGATACGTTTAGCCAATTTTCCAAAGAAAGGCACCATAGCTCAGTGGTAGAGGATCTGCTTTGCATGCAGAAGGTCCTAGATTCAATCCCTGGCAAGATCCCTAAGGAGGGCTGGAGAAGTCTCCTGCCTAAAACCCCAAGAGATGCTGCCAGTGTAGACAGTATTGAGCTAGATGGACCAATGGTCTGACTCAGTAGTGTAGAATCCAGAGGAGAGAGTTGTGGTACGCAAGGACAAGGCAGTAGTCATGAATATTAAACATTTAATGAAATAGATATTATGTACAGAGAAGCGAGCGAAGACTGCTTTTCAGTACTCTTGCTGCTGGCTGTTTGTGAGCCCCGCCTCTATTTTGTTATGCTCGCCTCCTTTCAGTGCTCTTGCTGCTGGCTGTTTGTTAGCCCCGCCTCTACTCCAGGACTGGAATACAAGTAACTCAAGCCCCATTCAAAAGCTGGCCTGGATCAGGGAATGGATTCACCAAACATATCACAAGTAGAAGACATTTTCCTATACCCTTATGAAGATCATCACTTATGAGATCACCAGGGATGTAGGGAGGGAAGAGGCAGCCATGTTCAAGCACAGGCGGCCTCCTCTAGTGCAGTGCACACACCCATGTGCACACGGCCCACCACTCGCCAGGCTCCGCCAATCCTCCTTCCCTTAGCTGGCAGCCCACCAATGGAAAGATGATGGGCAAAGCCGGCGAAACCGCTGAAAGATGTGGCTGGTAGTGCACGCCCCTCTCTGCCCATGCTCTTCCCATTGGCTGGGCTCCTGGATGATGGAAGGATGCTCTGCAGCTCCAGAAGGCACGGCAGGATGGGTTCTTTGAACCCTTTCCCGCCCATGCTATTACAGCTCCGCCCCTGAGATCACCACGTCTGTGTGTTTGACCATCACTCTGTGTGTGTGTGTCCCCATCTAATAACTTCTGTGTTTATAGTCCAATACATACCGAGTAGACAGTACACAGGAAAGGGGTCCTAGTGGATCCTCACAGAGGCTCTTTTATTTCAATTCACCATCTCGAATTGAAATAAAGATCTCAAGCACCCCCCTTATTAGCACCACCCCCTTCAGCATTTGTGTTAGAGTCCGATACAAACCACACTTACAGTCCATAGGGCGGGCGGGGGGAACTAGGAAACCATAACTGGGAGCGTTACACATTTCACCATGATGAAGATTGCAGACAGCAGGCTCCATGAGTTCTATTTAGAACTCCATGTTTTGTTGTTGTTTGCTTAAAATGCCACTGATGTAGTGGTGTAGTGGTTAGAGTGCTGGACTAGGACCGGGGAGACCCGAGTTCAAATCCCCATTCAGCCATGAGACTTGCTGGGTGACTCTGGGCCAGTCACTTCTCTCTCAGCCTAACCTAATTCACAGGGTTGTTGTGAGGAGAAACTTCAGTAGGTAGTACACAGCTCTGGGCTCCTTGGAGGAAGAGTGGGATATAAAATGTAAAATAATTTTTGAAATATTGCAGTGTTAAGGAGAACTGGTCTTGTGGTAGCAAGCATAAATTGTCCCCTTTGCTAAACAGAGTCCACCCTGGTTTGCATTTGGATGGGAGACTACATGTGTGAGCAGTCTTAAGGTATTCCATTTAGGGGATGGGGGGTGCTCTGGGAAGAGCATCTGAAGGTCCCAGATTCCCTCCCTGGCAGCATCTCCAAGATAGGCCTGAGAGAGATTCCTGCCTGCAACCTTGGAGAAGCCGCTGCCAGTCTGTGAAGACAATACTGAGCTAGATAGACCAATGGTCTGACTCATTATATGGCAGCTTCCCCCCCAGTGTGTGTGTGTGTGTGTAATTCTCCTAAACAATTGTTTCCTCTGCAGGAGTGGCAGGCAGACTCAGATGGCAATGTGGCCTCAGCCAAGGTGGCAAGTTCAAGCAACAGCAGGGCTTCTGGGGGAGTAGTGGTTTTAGGCATTTCTGGCAGTGGTGGTATCAGAGGCCTGAAAGTGCAGAATCTCCCTCATTCTCAGAGTCACTGGCTTCCAGATCATAGGAACATAGGAAAGCTGCCATATACTGAGTCAAACCCTTGGTCCATCTAGCTCAGTATTGTCTGCACAGACTGGCAGCGGCTTCTCCCAAGATGCAGGCAAGAATCTCCCTTAGCATTATCTTGGAGGTGCTGCCGGGTGGGGGGGACTTGGAACCTAGATGCCCTTCCCAGAGCAGCCCCATCTCCTAAGGGGAATATTTTACAGTGCTCACACATGTAGTCTCCCATTCAAATGCAAACCAGGTTGGACCCTGCTTAGCAAAGGGGACAATTCCTGCTTGCCACTACAAGTCTGGCCCTCTTCCCACAGTCAGGACTGATCCTCACATACTGCAATATGCGCAGTGGCTGATCCTAATAACAATGTTATTTTACCCACCTTGTGAATATTCTAAGCATGCTACCTGATTTTGATCTTTCCAGCCACCGTAGTTTCATGTAGTCCTAATTCTGGAGAGTTAATTTCTTGCAGAAAGAAGGTTTATAGTCTTTGGGTTTTCTCTTTCTTTTTAAAAAACTCTTGCTTGCAAGAGTACACAGAGAAATTGCCAAGCAGCCTTGTAATATCCTATAACAAGAAGGATAAGGAGAGAGCCCTCTTTTATTTCTTTTTGTTCTGAGCAACATATCCTTGCTTTGTTCCAACGGAGCTGCGCAAATGAGATGATTCTGTTCTCAGAATGACTGCATGGAAACAATGACTCTCTTCCATTGTCCCTGACTGGCATCATCTCTTTTGCATGAAGAATTCAGTTTCATCCAGTTCATGGGAAGTTAGATGCGACTGATTCCTGCACAAGACATACCAGGACAGACAACACAGACTGACGGGAGCTGAATCGTGGGCATGCAGCCACAGGGCCAAAGCCGGATTTGGGAGAAAGTCATCGTCCCAGCGCTGGCAGTGATGACCCAGGAGTCTACCAAAGGTCAAGCCAGGAAGCCGTTGCCATGGTCCTGAGTCCTGTGCTCACCCCCCAATCAGACAGTTTGGGGAATGAGTTGGAATGGGAGACCCTAGTAGCAACTCGTCGGAGAACGTGCTTGCTTTGACTTTGCCTTGTTCTTGTGTAAACCTGATTTCCCAGCCTTGACCCTTCAGGCCACACTGCTGGAGGGAGCGCTGGGGTTTAGAGAAGCCGGCTGCGGTGGTAAGGGGCCCTCTTGCCACCCTCTCCGGCTGCCCTTAGAAACCTTTTAAAGGCAGGATCCCCCTTTGCTTGAAAGGGGAATCCTCACCGGATTCCCCTTCACAAGCATAGCCCCTTGAACCGGGTTGAACCGCTCTGAATCGGTTCGACTTGGTTCAATTGAATGGACTGGCCGGCTGGCCGGTTCGAATTCGATTCGAATTTGAACTGAACCGCCAGAACCAGTTCCATGCACACCCCTAGCTTGTAGTGCATTTGTGTGAGGTTTAAGTGTTTGCTGCACGCAGCAAGTTGCTTCTATGGATCAATAGTGACATCCAGTGGTCACACTGGTGTTTGTTCGGAAAACATTCATTCATTGCAGGGATTGTCTTGGCATCATTTTCTTTTTTCAAAACCAGAAGTGAGAAACAAGCGCCTCATCCAGATGTTATAGAATTGCCTTGCTGTTGCCATGTACAACAACAACAACAAATATTTCTATACCGCTTTTCAACCAAAAAAGGTTTCCAAAGCGGTTTACATAGATGGATAGATAGATAGATAGATAGATAAGGTGGATCCCTGTCCCCGACGGGCTCACAATCTAAAAAGAAATAGAAGACAGACATGAGCAACAGTCACTGGAGGTCCTGCACTGGGGGTGGATAGGGCCAATTACTCTCCCTCTGCAAAATAAAGAGAATCACCACGTTAAAAAGGTGTCTCTTTGCCCAGTTATCAGGAGCAAAGTACAGCGGTATGACTCAATTTAAGTGATTCCACCTGTTCAACTTACTACAGCTCCTATTCATTTCTGGAAGGACAGCAAGGAAATCAAGACCTTGGGATGTCTCTTCTCTCTTCCTCATCTTGTTCCTGACCTCTCTGCCCCTGCCAGCGCCCCTCCTTCCGAGCCCGGCGAGAGGCTGTGCACCCAGTTGCTCACAATCACCTGACGGGCTCACAGTCTAAACAAGAAACATGAGATTAGCAACCGCCACTGGAGGGATGCTGTGCTGGGGTTGGATAGGGCCAGTTGCTCTCCCCCTGCTCAATAAAGAGAATCACACTTTTAAAGGGGGCCTCTTTGCTCAGTTAGCAGGGGGTGGTCCAATACTCAACCTAACTCTGACCACTGGGAGCCCCTGGAGCCCAAAGCCCCTGATGCAGGGTGCTCAGAAAGTTTCCCCTGAGCCTGAAAACCGCAAGGAACCAGGCCGCCCTAGACCAGGAACCTCACACTTCCTGACTCAGGCAACACCAGGCAGGCAGTAACTGATGGGAACTCTTTCACTCCAGGTCCAAAGACTTTCCCTTTCAGGTTCTCTAGTCCCCAGCTGGGGAGTGGAGCCTGGGAGGGGTAGTCCGAGCCAGGAGAGATCGGAGGCCCCAACTGCAGCTGAGATTCTGTCCAAACAAGTTCTGTATTCACCTGAATCCAAGGCTAGGAGAGGAGAGCTGGTCTTGTGGTAGCAAGCATGAATTGTCCCCTTTGCTAAGCAAGGTCCACCCTGGTTTGCATTTGAATGGGAGACTATCTGTGTGAGCACTGGAAGATATTCCCTTTAGGGGATGGGGCCACTCTGGGAAGAGCATCTGCATGCAGGAGGCTCCAAGCTCCCTCCCTGGCAGCATCTCCAAGATAAGGCTGAGACAGTCCTGCCTGCAGCCTTGGAGAAGCTGCTGCCAGTCTGTGTAGACAATACTGAGCTAGATGGACCTATGGTGTAACTCAGTAAATGGCAGCTTCCTAGGTCCCTATGTTCCTAGGCTTTCCCCACATTTTTCTGATATTAGAAACTGGGAGATCATCTTAAATCCAGAGTCCTGTTCCTTTAGAGTAACTGCAGGTATCGCCTCTATTTAACCTCTATTTTAAGCCGGTTGTCTTAAATAAAAGACTCTGGAATGCGCTCCCTGATGAAATAAGAGCCTCCCCATCTCTGACAACTTTTATGCTGGTCTGTGGCCATAATAAAGATTGATTTGATCTGACATCTTTCAAGAAGTCTTTAGAAAAAATTTTCACCCACGCTTTTCAATTAGACTTGTGGCTTTAAATTGTTTGTAAGGTTTTTATGTCTGTTTTAATTTGTTTCATGTTCTTGTAAACTGCCCAGAGACCGAAGTTTGGGGTGGTGTACAAATAGAATGAATGAATGAATGCAGAGTCTTCAATTCAGGTAAATACGGTAATCTGCTCCCTGGGATCTGTCCAGGGTCCTGAAGACCACTCTGGCACCCTGATCTAGAATTTTGAACCACGTCTGTCTGTTTTCTGTCTGTTCTGTTGCGTCCATCTGCCTCAGCTTGCTTGCCACACCTGCATTTCTGTGACCTGCCTGTGGCCTCAGCATGATCAGGATTGGACACTCCTTCAGTCATTGGGGTAAGGATTTGGGGGCTTCACCACCATAAGCCAAAGATTTGGGCTGTGAGGCACCAGTGGCCTGATACCACCCATCAGGGACACAGCACAGTCCGCTTCTCCTGTGTGAGTTACAGTGGAATGTGGCCATTTTTTATTCAGTGGGTGCCACTCAGGGGTCTTTCACTGGGGCACCATCTGGGTGGCAAATTACTCCCTTTGGAACTTTTGGAGCCTTGCAAGAGCCTTTGGAGCCTTGCAAGATGTGCCTCTCCTTGCAAAGCTTGCAAGAAGCACGAGGAGAGCAGAGCATTGCTGGTCTTGTGGTGGCAAGGATGAATTGTCCACTTTGCTAATCAGGGTACACCCTGGTTTGCATTTGAATGGGAGACTACATGTGTGAGCACTGGAAGATATTTCCCTCAGGGGATGGGGCGTCTCTGAGAAGAGGGTCCACACGCTTGAATGCAAAAAGTTCCAAGTTCCCACCCTGGCATCTCTAAAATGAGCGCTGGTCTTGTGGTAGCAAGCATGATTTGTCCCCTTTGCTAAGCAGGGTCTGCCCTGGTTTGAATTTGAACAGGGGAGTACATGTGAGCACCGGAAGATATAGGCCACTCTAAGAAGAACACCTGCTTGCTTGCATGCAGAAGCTTCCAGGTTCCTCCCTGGCATCTCCAAGGTAGGGCTGAGAGAGACTCCTGCCTGCAACCTTGGAGAAGCCGCTGCCAGTCTGTGCAGACAATACTGTGCTAGATGGACCAAGGGTCTGACTCAGTATAAGTCCGCTTCCTATGTTCCTAGGAGGCTGCTAGCAACCTTCCCTCTTCCCTGCTGCCCCCTGTCCCCTTCCCCAATTTCTACAGTTCTGCACCTTGCTTCCTCCTCTTGTGGCAGCCTGCAAACAGTGTATGCAAACTCCCGAGGCCCTTGAAGCTCTGAGCAAGCCCCACCCTAGGGAACCACTCATTGGTCTCCCTGAAGCAGGGAGTATAAAAGGCTTCCCGGCCAAGGCAGGCCTTGCCTCAGTATCAAGGCCTTCTTGTGTTGGTGTGTTAAGAACATAAGATCAGCCCTGCTGGCTCAGGCCCAAGGCCCATCTAGTTCAGCATCCTGTTTCCCACAATGGCCCACCAGATGCCTCTGGGAAGCCCGCAGGAAAGAGCTGAGGGCATGCCCTCTCTCTCTTGCTGTTTTCCCCCTGCAACTAGTTTTTAGAGGCATGTTGCCTGAGACTGGAGGGGGCCTATGTCCTCCAGACTAACAGCCATTGATAGACCTGTCCTCCATGAATTTGTCTAAGCCCCCTTTAAGGCCATCCAGGCTGGTGGCTATCACCACACCCTGTGGCAGAGAATTCCATAGGTTAATTAGATGCTGTGTGAGGAAGTACTTCCTTTTGTGGGTCCTAAACTTCCGGGCCATTAATTTCATGGGATGACCCCTGGTTCTAGGGTTGTGAGGGAGGAAGAAAGATTTCTCTCTCTCTCTCTCTCTCTCTCTCTCTCTCCACACCATGCATCATTGTGTAGAACTCTACCATGTCTCCCTTTAGTTGATTTTTCTTTTCTAAACTAAAAAGCCCTAGGTGTTGTAGCCTGGCCTTGTATCTGCCCCTATCCACCCCCAGCACAGTACCTCCAGTGACTGTTGCTGGTGTCTATCTTGTGTTTCTTTTTAGATTGTGAGCCCTTTGGGGACAGGGGGACATCTTATACATTTGTAATTTCTCTGTGTAAACCGCCCTGAGCCATTTTTGGAAGGGCGGTATAGAAATCGAATGAATGAATGAATGAATAAATAAATAAATAAATAAATAAATAAATAAATAGTACAAGATCTGCTCTCCTCCCTTGGCCTGGTCATGTTGCATGGCCATAGCTCAGTGGAAGACCATCTGCATTTTAGCATGCAGAAACTCCCAGGCTAACTCTCTGGCAGCATCTCCAGGTAGGGCTGGGAGAACCTCCTGCCTAAAAACTTGGAGAGTTGCTGCCAGTCAGTGTCGACAATACCAAGCTAGAGGGACCAGTGGTTTGGGTCAGCATAAGGCAGTTTCCTACGTTTCCGTCTTCCAAAGTAGCTTCATTGACCCCTCTGTTCTTCACAGTTATTCTGAAGTAAGTGGAATATCTTCCTGGACTCACATGTTGTCTCTCATTCAAATGCAAACCAGGGCAGTCCCTGCTTAGCAAAGGGGGCAATTCCTGCTTTGCTAAGACCAGCTCTCCTCCTGAAGCCGTAGCATTTCAGGTAAGATCTGAAGAGGCTTCCTAATTGCAAATCTGAACTCTGGGCCAGTGCTTGAAACATGCTGAACTGTCTCCCCTCCCTCTCCCACCCCGCACCGCCATGTGGGCACAGAGCCCAGATTTGGGTGTGCTTATGATATGTTGTAATGAGCCCTCTGTCACAAGCACACACTGTCCCCTTCCATAATGCCGCACTCAATAACTCTCAAGCTAACTGAGCACATACTATTAAATCATCTTTAAACACCACTTCTGAGGTGGCAGATAGGTAAATAGTTTATGCAACCTTGGCTATAGGCCATAAGAAATAAAGGAGGAGGAGAGGACAACCAGCAGCAAGGTGGATGGACTCGATTATGACAGCAATGAATGCACCACTGAGAGGCCTTAAAGGCTAAGTTGAAGAGACAGATCATCCTGGAGAGAATCTATCTATGCGGTTGCTAAGAGTCGACACACACTGACTTAACACAGAACATAGGAAGCTGTCATATACTGAGTCAGACCATTGGTGTATCCAGCTCAGTATTGTCTACACAGACTGGCAGCGGCTTTTCCAGGGTTGCAGGCAGGAATTTCTCTCAGCCCTATCTTGGAGATGCTGCCAGAGAGGGAACTTGGAACCTTCTGCTCTTCCCAGAGCAGCTCCATCCCTTGAGGGGAATATCTCACAGTACTCACATGTGGTCTCCCATTCAAATGCAACCAGGGCAGACCCTGCTTAGCTAATAGGACAAGTCATGCTTGCTACCATAAGTCCAGCTGAACACTGTTGGCCCACTGTTGAAACATCAGCAATGAAAAACTCCCCCCCCAATTAATTAATACAAAGGCAAGTATCATCTTCATACACATTCAATCTACAATCAACAGGAAGAACTTCCAAAAAACTTTGACAAGCTCTGGTAATCTGTCCATAAGAAGCCCATATTTCAACACTTTTGGAAGTAGAATACAGATAATATAGATGAGCTTCAGAGGCAAGATACCTCTAAACACCACCTGCAGGGGAGCAACAGCAGGAGAGAGGGCATACTGTCACCTTTTGTCTGTGGGCTTCCCAGAGGCATCTAGTGGGCCACTGTGTGACACAGGATGCTGGAGTAGATAGGCCTTGGGCCTGATCCAACAGGGCTGTTCTTATGTTCTCACGGATCCCCAGGCCTTACAATGAAGAACATTATCATACTGTAAGTACATCTTTCCAAAATGCATAACAACCATTTGTAATATGACAAAGAAAGAAAGATGGGGTATTCAAGTTCTTATTGGCTACAAGTTTTGATGGTTATAGGCTACATCCAGGTTCAGAGGCAGGATGCCTCTTAATGCAAGTTGCAGGGGAGCCTGTCCTCACCTCTTGCCTGTGGGCTTCTCAGAGGCATTTGGTGGACCAGTCTTTGAAACAGGAAGCTAGGCTCAATAGGCCTTGGGCCTGATCCAGCAGGGCTGTTTTTATGTGTGGTAGAAAGACCCCACAATTTGCCAAAATACCCCAATATTTACTGAAGCACTCTCAGAAAGCTTGCTGTATGTTTTCCTGTCACACAGCCAGCAGATGAAGTTTTCCTGTCATTCCTGTCATGAAGCCAGCAAATGACCTGATAAGGCCCTCATTTGAATTGGCTAGTACATGTCCAATACTTTGAATGTCGGATGAGATTGTTCCTCTGTAAAATGGCAGGAAAACTTACAGCAAGCTTTCTCCATAAATACTGGAGTATACTAGTAAATTGTGGGGAATTTCTACCTCACACATTATCTATCTATCTATCTGTTGTCACACTCCAAGGGGGGTGGAGTGTGTTCCTGTCCCTTTTCAACACCCAAATCCCAGGGTGAGAACAGCCAAGGTCAAGCTCAGAGTAAGCCAGGAGGAGGTTACTTAATCACTTCAATTTGCCTCCTGGCTCGTGACATCCAGCTGGTTCCCTCTCCAGGGGAAATTGAGCTACCATATCCAAGAGCAGCCCTCACCATTGAATGCCTTGGCTTTAAATGCCCTGGTGGAAAGATGGAAGCCTCAAAGGAGGGATGCCACGCTCCCCATACACCCTGATGGACTGTGTTTGCTCTGTGTTTGTCTTCGGTAGAATGCAGGAGGGGGGTTACCATTGCCATCTCCCACACAGTTTGAGATGATGCCTTTCAGCATCTTCCTATATCACTGCTGCCCGATACAGGTGTTTCCTATAGTTTGAGAAACATAGGAGTATTGCCTTAAGATTTGCTGTCATGATAAATTCCGCCCACTGGAGGGCAGAATGACACTCTCAAATGCTTTTGACTGCTCATTTGCTTCTGTTTTTCATAAGTGGAAGGAGGCTTGTAAACTTGTAGGGATCCTCAACGTTGGGCCCCCAGATGTTCTTGGACTTCAACTCCCATAATCCCCAGGCCCAGTGGCCTTTGGCTGGGGATTATGGGAGTTGAAGTCCAAGAACATCTGGGGGCCCAACGTTGAGGATCCCTGGAGCAACGTTCCTAAGCCCAACGTGTGTGTGTGTGTGTGTGTGTGTGTGTGTATATAGAGAGAGTCATATAAGTATAAAAACATAATGACTCCAAATTTAATTTCAACAGAATTTAGGAAAAATAAAATAATTCACAGCCCCTGTCCATCATATTAATCTGGATGACGTACAATTTTGTTCATTCATTTTTAAAGTACCTTAAACTTACAATTTTTTAAATAAACATCATAGGTCCTGCCTGCAGGCTTACAATCTATGCAATTTGGAGATTGTATTTCACACTCATGCTCCCATCCAAAACCTAAACAGAAGTGGGCCTTTCAGGAGTAGCTTTTTATATATGTTCAAGTTCTTTTATGGGTGGTTTCAGGCAACTCACGGAAAGTAAAGTGGGAGGAACTGGAGGTTTCTGTAGACCGTGCAAGAAGGTCCTTCTGGCCATTTCCATGACATCAGAACTCAGAAATGACAGGTGCAGTGTTCCCTCTAAGAAGAATTTCCAGATGTTGACTGATGGATTGATTAAGTGCTGTCAAGTCGGTGTCGACTCTTCGCGACCACATAGATAGATTCTTTCCAGGATGATCCATCTTCAACTTGGCCTTTAAGGTCTCTCAGATGTTGACTACAACTCCCATAATCCTCAAGCAAAGGCTATTGCAGTTGGGGATGCTGGGAGTTGTAGTCAACAACTTCTGGGATTCCCTCTTAGAGGGAACAAACAGGTGCCCTTTGCAACCCAATATCACCCACCCAACTTCAACTCTTGGTTACAGATCTTGGGCAATTGTGAGGGAGGAGGTGGTCTTGTGGTAGTGAACATGAATGGCTCCCTTTGCTAAGCAGGGTCTTCCTTGATTTGCATTTGGATGGGAGATTACATGTGAGCCCGGTAACATATACCCCTTAGGGGATGCTGCTATAACTCATTGGAAGAGCATCTGCATGCTTGCATCTAGAAAGCCTCAGGTTCACTCCTTGAAATCTCCAGGTAGGGCAGGGAGAGACTCCTGCATGAAACCTTGGAGAGCTGCTGCCAGTCAGTGTCGACAATACTGAACTAGATGGGCCAAGGGTCTGACTCAGTAGAAGGCTCAGTAGAGAGGGAACCCTATGTAATGGGGATGGGGCCGTAGCTCAGTGGTAAGAGCATCTGCTTTGCATGCAGAAGGTCCCAGGTTCGATCCCTGGCAGCAGCTCCAAGTAGTGCTGGGAGAGACTCCTGCCTGCAACCGTGGAGAAGCCACTGCCAGTCTGTGTAGACAATCCTGAGCTGGATGGACCAATCGTCTGAACTGGTAAAAAGCAGCTCCCTGTATAGAGCCAACATGGTGTAGTGGTTAGAGTGCTGGACTAGGACCGAGGAGACCCGAGTTCAAATCCCCATTCAGCCATGAAACTAGCTGGGTGACTCTGGGCCAGTCACTTCTCTCTCAGCCTAACCTACTTCACAGGGTTGTTGTGAGGAGAAACTTAGGTATGCAGTACACCGCTCTGGGCTCCTTGGAGGAAGAGCAGGATATAAAATGTAAAAAAATAAATAAAAAACTAAAAAACAAATATTCCTATGAGGGACAAGCTACGTCTCTCGTGGGGTGCTTGCTCTCTTGTGCCCTCTTGTGGAGCTTTCTTTTTCCATGCGTGTTGGCCTTTTTCTCTCCTGTGTGTGGCAACCCCAAAGCCGGCACTTTTACTGCTAAACCTCTCCTTGCTGCCGCCAGAATAACACCACAAATGCAATCACATTCCAACAGCAGAATTTTGTGATGTGCTTGCTCTTACATTGGCAAATGCAAAGATGTCCGAGCTGGGACGATGTGCTTTCTTTTGATTTGGCTGTCAAGATGAAAATGCCCAGCCCTTCCATAAAACTGAAGACATTTTTGACCTCTCCTCCTTGACTATGCAAATGAGACAACAGAGTTTGCACCAGCTGGTGGGGAGCAACTTTAACCCTTTCACGGCAGGCAGCTTTCCCCTTCAAGTTGGCTCGGGCCGTCTTTTCCGAATGCAAAAGTGAATGCATGCAATCCGAATGAGGTTGGTGCAAGATTGATATTTCCCTCTCCTCCTCATTTCCTCAAAGAATGAGCTCAGACATTCGGATGCTCTTTTATTCAATGGATTCCTTGAACAACGGGAATATATTTATCATATCTCCCGGAGAAATGTACAACACCACAAGGAGATATTTAATCATGTGCGTGGAGATTGCGGCTCAGATTGCTGCCGTGCCCAGACGGTGCCAGCGGAAATCAAATGAGAAAATAACAGAGGGGTAAAACCTCGTCTGCATTTGGAAACGATTGCATTAAGGTGAACATGTCCAGAGCGATGCACAAAGAGTTATTCTCATTAACTCGGCTCAGCATCTCAGAGATGAAATTATAGCGCACACTGCTTTATGATGGCTAATGATGTGTCAGTGCATATTATCAATCTGCAGGCTCTGGAAGGAAGGGTATTCGTTTCAGGAGGTTTGCTGCTAGCCTAAGTGATAATATTGCTCACGATAGCGTTTGTAACGTGCTGTAATTTTTGTTCTTTTACGGCTCAAGCATTTTTATGTCGTTTGCATTTCCCAGGTGCACTCAGGAAAGAGACAATTCGTAAATCCCAGTATGGACCCACCACAAAATACGCCCGAGCATGTGAACATTTTAGGCACCTTTCCCGCTCAGATGCAGGAGGGGTTGTGACTGTCGTGAGGGAGTATTCTTCAAGCTGAGAAATTTCCTGCTCTCTTTTTGTTCAAGAGCAAGGGGAGAATAACTGGCCCTATCCATCCTCAGCACAGCGTCCCTGCACTTGTGTTTATTTTTTAGATTGTGAGCCCTTTTGGGGGGTCAGAGAGCCATCTTATTTATTTATTTATATCTTTGTACACCGCTTTGGGAACTTTGGTTGAAAAGTGGTATATAAATATTCATCGTATTCCTATCCAAGCCCTCCTTTGCTCCTCCTCACCACTCAGTTCTATCAACTCCACCCACCTGGTTGTCTGTTAACTGCTCTCTGAGTCCATTAACATTCTGCCCAATTGTGTTTCATTGGGCCAGTTTTGGTTTTGGTTTTGTCCCCTTATGTTTTTCTTCTTCAGATCTTTGCAAAACTGATGTATCTGCAGGTGACCCTGAGTCTGCCAATACTTCACTCTTGCCTGCAGGTGCTCTGGTCATGTGTCCATAAGGACTGTAACATTTCCAGCTCTTTTGCAATTAGCAGACGGGACTCAGGAACCCAAACCCCAGCCGGGCACTTCCCTCTGACTCTGACTTTAAAGAATCTGCCAGTGACACTGAAGACCTTTAAGTCTTGGCAGGATCAGAGACATAACTGAGGTCCCCTTAAGCCTTATCAGACCCGTTCCTGGGGGAGAAGTTACCTCCACCTAGACTGGGTGCTATAGTATAAAGTCTCAGGATTTTGTTGGCATATCAGCTCATACAGAGATTCTTGGGCTGGTGGCTTTAGCCTATTGTATGCCTTGCTTCACCTGGTTTGATCTCTGACTGGGCTTCTGCATAGTCCCCTGTATCTGTTGATTACTGGCTTGACCTTGGCCTGTTTGACCTTGCTGCTGCTGCCGCCACTGCCTTGACTACTGGCTTGCCCTTGGCTGCTTGACCTTGTCTCTGCTGTGCCCTTTGCATCTCTAGATTACTGGGGACACTTTGGCTGGCTTGATGCTACTCCTTCTTTGCTCTTGCACCAGCTGAGCTACGGTCTTGTTGTGAGTACTGTGACTGACCAGAGCAGTGTTCTTGAGGGCTGTTCTGTCTCCCAATGTGGGAGTGGGAAGTATATTTCTTGCCACACAGATTGACCCTGTGTGGTGTGATTAGCCGCTCTGCTAAAGTTAATGCCGATCAGCCCTAAGGATCATATGGTAATGGAGGACATGCTCTGATATCACAAGGCATCTCTGTAGCTTAATATTTCTCCTTTCTCTCAAGTAAAACCACAAATGCAACAGGTCTGGTTATGCTTGCTGCCAGCTTGTTTGGAAGCTTTCTCTGTGGCGGTCCTGAGTTTTGGAACGTGCTCCCTCTTGAAATAAGAGTATCTCCTGCTGTTTTCAGGCAGACCCTCAAGATGTACCTGTTCATGCAGGCTTTTAACTGGAATTTTAATAATTTGTCTTAATTGGTTTTATGAGATTGTTTGAATTGTATTGTGGACTCTTTATCTGTTTCTACTTATATTAAATTTTGTACACTGCCTAAAGATGTACATATCTTTATATGTGGTATAAAAATATGATTGATAAATAATAAACAGGGGTGTAGGATTTCCCTCTTTCTTTCTCCAAAAATGCATAGGCCTGCTTCACCCTCATTTGGAATCTAAGTTTAATGTGGGTTACCGAGAGATGGGAGATGAATTTTCAATTTCTGCCTTGGTGTGTGTTCACACAGTTGCACTTAGGTCAGTAACCTTCATTAAACCTTGATAAGAATGACTGTGTGAACCAAGCCATTGAATGGAGATTGGTGATTTCTAGTGGCAGCTATGAGCATATCTATACTTGAAGGATTCAAGTATTATTTTAATTGATATAAATATAAATATATAATCTCCATCTCTCCAATTGGGCCCCTTTGGCAAATGTTCACCTGTGGAGGCTATACAAACGAAATTACTCAGATCCATACTTCAGGTGCCTAGCTGCATCTCAAATGCTGCCATTAGGCGGGAAACAGGAGTCTTTACTCTGGAATCGGGTTACTGATGATATACTCTTTTATTTTGGTTAAAACTGAAGTTCTCCCTAGTGGGCATGGCCCCTCTCACACTGGTCGATTCAATTTGAAATGGAAGCGGATGGTTAAAATAAAATTACAACTTTACGGGCTCCCACTGGAAGAAATTATCAGGTCGGGACTCGATCCAGCTACGAAGGTCATTAAACAGCGTATCCTTGATACTGAATTACAAGTTGAAGCTGCCAAAATACCAAGAGGCCGGTGTATAGGTGATCAGCTTTTTAATTCGAAACCTGCTGATTACTTAAGCGATATAACATTCCCTAAATTTAGACGTGCATTATCTCTTGTGCGTCTTAATGCACTCTCCACTGCTGTACTTGAGGGGAAGTTTAAGGGGATTCCATATTCTTTGTGCCTATGCCCTTGCAGTTCAGGTGCTATTAAGTCCACCGCCCCTGTTATTTTACATTGTGACCTTTACAGGGATATTCGATTAAATCTTATTTCACCTCTTCTGAAGTCTTCTTTTCTTCGCCACTCAGATGAATTTTATCTTGATCTATTGCTGTCCAATTTTAATGTTAGAAGTACTAATTCGGTGGCCAAGTTCTGCTATATATTCTGCAAATCTCGTGCTGGTTTTTTATGATGTTCTTTTGTTCTGGTCGATGACCAAAATAAAATGATTCTGATTTTTTCTATCTATCTATCCACGTATGAATCTTATTAAAAAGGCTGTCTCCTCCTAATGCTCATAAGAGCTTTTGGTGTTAAGTACTTCAATAGAAAAACTGATCTTACCTTCTCCCCCCACTTTATGTTGTTGACAAGTTTCAGCTTCTCAAAATAAATCACTCAGGCGGGATGCCTGTAGGTTTGCTATCTGGATTTATTTTCTTTATCTGTTTACATATTTGTAATTTTTTTAAAAAAATAAATAAATCCTTCAATAAATATGCCTTAAAAAATGGGTAGGGCAAGAATCTTACTCAAGTTCAGGAACCCATTTTCTGATTATATGGGAGTAAACAAGATATTCTAGTAAGAACTAATCAGCCTACTTCCCTTTCTCTGTCTCTACAACTGGACGAAACCTGGTTCAAATTGAGGTCCACAAGCGAGATACCTTGCACCTCATATCTTCATGTGTCCTTCTGGATTGGGGTGGATAACATCATTACAAACTACACCATTGAGGTGTCCCTGTGTGTCACTCACTACAACTGTACCAAATTTGGTCCAAATAGGTTAGAGAGTCCTCAAGTTAGTGCACCTCAAAAATTCACACGTCCACCATCTTGGATCGGGGTGGTTGACATCCTCACAAACTACAGCATTGAGGTTTCCCCATATGCCCCTACCGCTGTTCAAATTTGGTTCAAATCAGTTAAGCAGTTCATAAGTTAGCTCACTTGTGCCTCAAAAGTTTAAGTGACCACCATCTTGAATCAGGGTGGATGACATCATCACAAACTATGCCATTGAGGTGTCCCTACAACTGTACCCAATTTGTTTCATATTGATCCAGGTGTTGCAATGTTGATGGGGGGGGACACACACACAGAATGTAAGAGTGTGTTTGTGTTGTGTTCTGCGGAATTTGAATCCAGTCTCCTAAAAAGGATTATTAAAATCAATTCCTGTTAAAAGCCTGCGAAAGCAGGTGTGTCTTGATAATCTTCCTAAAAACAAGCTGAGAAGGAGATGCTCTTATTTCCACAGGGAGCATATTCCAGAGCCCTGGGGTAGCCACAGAGAAGGCCCAGCCTGGAGTTGCCAGAAAACGAGCCGGTGTCATCCATAACCATATCTCTCCAGAATTTGCATTCTATCCACCGATAGGGAGGAAGTCCCTGATGCCCTGCAACAAGGTATTTAAGAACATTTAATGAGTTTGGAAGCCCAGTTTAACTTTCCACTTGAATGAAAATGCAGTTGTTTCTTATTAGCTTTTAGAGGGTGGGGCAGTGGCCAATTTCACCAACTCCTTCACATCACTGGGTGGCAGAAATGAGCCAGCTAACATACTTTCTAGCTTTTAAAAAAAACACCCTCTCTGAGATGGAAGATGCACATTTGCTAAAGCCACCCATCAAAGTTGTCAGCTGGTAATTTTCTTTCCCACTGACCATGCGGCTGACCACAAGTGATGAAATGTCCAGTAGCCCTCACAGGCTTGTACTGTGTCTTCAGTTTCCTGTGGCTGGCTTGGCGTCAACGGCCATTTCTGTTGCGGCTAACCCCATTATAGACATAATTTTCTCATCTTCTGCATCATTTAAGTTTCTGTAGAAGCAAGTTGGGATTTTCTGCTGGATAAGGTAAATCTGCAGGAATCCATTTTTAAATCATTAAGCAGTTAAGGCTGCCTGGGCTTCATTAACGCTCGACTTTCCTTAAAAGTTTTCTCCCATTTCAGCAGGGAAGCAGAAAAGAGGTTTTCCACTTTTCTTCCTTCTGGCCCAAACCAAATTTATTTAACCATAAATGGATTGATTGATTTATAGGTTACCGGCTTCAAATGTTGACATACCAGCACCCAGTCCTGCCCCAACATTTCAAAGATGAAAATGGGGACTTCTACGTCATATCCAAAATCACTATGCATGAATTGTCCCCTTTGCTAAGCAGGGTCTGCCTTGGTTTATGTTTGAATGGGAGATGACCTGTGAGCCCTGTAAGTTATTCCCCTTAGGGGATGGAGCCGCTCTGGGAAGAGCATTAGCATGCAGAAGGTTCCAAGTTCCCTCTCTGGCATCTCCAGATAGGGCTGCGAGAGACTCCTGCCTGGAACTTTGGAGAAGCTGCTGCCAGTCTGTGTAGACGATACAGAGCTAGATGGACCAAGGGTCTGACTCGGTATATGGCAGCTCTGTATGTTCGTATCTCCCCATCAATTTGCTAAATACTCAGAATCAAATGAGGTGGAGGTTGGCTCACACAATCCTAATTAGGGTAGGACCAAGGGCAGCTCAGGAGTTGGAGGCAAGCAGCTCCACAGACAAGGAGTTTGCCCCCCCCCACGCCTTGTTTCAGAAATCTAATGTGGGACACAGCTTGCTGAGCCATATATGAACTTTGCTCCTTCTGTGCCTTCCTCGATTGTTTTCTGGTGCCACCATGGGATAAGACACATGTCCTACACATGTTCGGCAGCTATGTGTGCTCCCATTTTCTGACTGTGTGCTTTTTAGAGATGTGCACAAAATGAATTTGTCAATTGTCTTGAATTTGAATTGAATTCTGAAAATCTGATTTGCATTCAGTCTGAAAACTCAATTTGAATTTGAATCTATTCATTCAACCTTGTTTAGGGGCCTTTGAAAACCAATCAGCCCCCCCCCCCCCCCAAATCATTTTTAAAAGGTGTCAAACGGCAATCAAATTTCAAACATTCATTTTGAATCTGAATCACCCTTTTGAGGGGTGATTCAATTCAAATTTGAATTGCCCAGATTAGGGTCAGATTCAAATAGATTTGCACATCCCTAGTGCTTTTTAAAAAAACAAGTTATGTGTGTTCAGAGTTCAGACCTGTTTTGCTTTAACAAGGATGTTGCACTTGGTACCTTCTGTCCATGCCCCAAAATCTGTTGGACTAACTCTGAATGGTGCAAACGTTTCAAACCCCAATACTGGCCTCCTGCCAGCATAATGGAGAGAGGCAATAGATTGCCATGGATAGTGTGTTGGACGAGGACCGGGGACACTTGAGTTATAGAGGAAAAGCAGGATATACATGTAGTAAGTAAATAAAACCCCATTTTAGCAATTAGTAGAAAATTGTCCATGTGCATGCATTGGTCACCTGACTCCCTGTTAGATCTTAAATTAAAGAAGGTAAAGTGTGCCGTCGAGTAGGTGTCGACTCCTGGTGACCATAGAGCTATGTGGTTTTCTTGGTAGAATACAGGAGGGGTTGACCATTGCCTTCTCCCGTGCAGTATGAGATGATGCTTTTCAGCATCTTCCTATATCGCTGCTGCCCGATATTTTATTTATTGATTGATTTTTATTTTATTTTATTTATTTACATTTATATCCTGCACTTCCTCCAAGGAGCCCAGAGCAGTGTACTACGTACTTGAGTTTCTCCTCACAACAACCCTGTGAAGTAGGTTAGGCTAAGAGAGAAGTGACTGGCCCAGAGTCACCCAGCTAGTATCATGGCTGAATGGGAATTTGAACTCAGGTCTCCCCGGTCCTAGTCCAGCACTCTAACCACTATACCACGCTGGCTCTTATATAGGTATTTCCCATAGTTTTGGAATCATACCAGCAGGGATTTGAAGTGGTAACCTCTGTCTTGCTAGTCAAGTCATTTCCCTGCAGCAATATGGTAAATCAAATACAGAAGAGCCTCGTTAACTGCGGACTCCATATGCAGTTTCACTTATCCACGGTTGGGGAATTGGCACCCAATCTAGGTATATGTATTTGTGTGTGTGTAGAGGGGGGGAGGCAACAAAGGGGTTAATTTTCAATTATCCATGGGTTGAGGTGGCTGAAAATAACCTCAGAGGTTATTTCTGGCCGCCATTTTGAGATCAGGGGCCTCAAAATGGTTCCTTTGGAAGAGGAAAAAAATCCCATATATTTATATTTTGGCTATTGTAGAGGCATTGCTGTGCTGCCAGGGACCTGTGGATCATGGTGGGCCATTTCCCCCTGCATTTTAGGGCCATCCCACTTTATTGAACATTTCCCCAATCTCCAGAAACCCAACCCCTACAATCCCAGTGCCCCAATGTCTCCATTTTTTGTCATTTCTGTATCTACAGTAGCAGCAGAGAATTGAACCCTCATAAATACAGAGGTTCATACACACACACATGAAAAAATAGGAGGAAAAGCCTAGAATTCCCAAGCTAAAGAGATCATGCTTCCCTTTGCTCCTTTATAGTTGGGAGACTTCAAGATCCTTTAAATTGTGCTCCTATTAAGTAGAAAACTGCCAAGAGCCTTTGGAGTTGTGTGGTATATAAATTAAATAAATAAGAACCAGTGTCTTTCTGGAGGAAAATGTGATTGGATTTCAAATGGGAAAGTTGGCATCAGTTGAGAAATTGTAACTTCTAACCACTTACAATTCCTTGGCTTCAGCCTGTGAAGAATTTGCAAAAAGATCCGAGTTTCAGCCCAAAGGGAAACTTAATTAACTGGTGAAACAATGCAACATTCATTAGAAAAGCATTCAGTTGTGGGGAGGTTAAAAAGTCATGGCCTTAGACAGCAAGAAGCATCAGTGAAGTGTGTTAGAATCATACTTCATCATCTTGATGCATCTCAGAATTGCACTGTGGAATTGCTTTTTTTTCAGCCGAGGAAACATGGACTGAAACTTCATCAGCCAAGCTAAAATTCTGCAACGTGTCTAAAAGGCAATTGGCAGGAATTCTCGGGCAGACCTGACCTCATACGATGCAGCAAGCAATATGTAGGATGTGGCAATTTTTATGTGATGTGGTCATGGTTTTCTTTGCCACCTAGGACATTCTAAGCAATTTTCACATTATTTTGGGAATTTCATAAGAAAAACCCTGCTGGATCAGGCCCAAGGCCCATCTAGGCCAACATCCTGCTTCACACAGTGGCCCACCAGATGCCACTGGAAGCCACGGGCAGGAGTTGAGGGCATGCCCTCTCTCCTGCTGTTGCTCCCCTGCAACTGGTACTCAGAGGCATCTTGCCTCATGCTGGAGGGGGCCTATAGCCCTCAGACTAGTAGCCATTGATAGACCTATCTTCCAAGAATTTATCTAAACCCCTCTTAAAGCCATCCAGGCTGTTGGCTGTCACCACATCCTGTGGCAGAGAATTCCATAAGTTGATTATTTAAATTTCTATACTGCCTTTCATTAGAAACAATCCAACACATTTAAAACAATATAAGACTATAGACACACACAATAAAATATTAAATTGGAATATAAAAATACAAATCTACGTTGTGTGAAAAAGTACTTCCTTTTGTCGGTCCTAAATCTCTTGGCAATCGGTTTCATGGGATGACCCCAGTTCAAGTGTTATACAAGAGAGATAAATTTCTCTCCAACCTCTTCCTCACCATGCATGATTTTATAGGCTTCTATCATCTCTCTCCTCAGTCACTTTTTTTCTAAACTAAAAAGCCCCAGATGTTGTAGCCTTGCCTTGTAAAGAAGGTGCTCTAGGCTCAGATCATCTTGGCTGCCCTCTTCTGCACCTTTTTCTTTAAGAAGGAAACTTAATCAAATGATTGAGAGCATGTTTGATCATTCTCTTTAAATTCATAATAATCGGTTCTAATGAGAAGCACTTTTCTCTGATTGCATGGACAGTTTTCTTCATAATGAGGCTACGAAGGAGACTTTAAGTGAACGCGGAGTCTAGTAACAATGCATGTCTAGTGACACTTTCTATGAATAAAAATTTAAGAAGTAAACAGATGCTTGAATACAGTAGCTGGCATCCTAAGAAAGGGCCAGTGCTTCCAATAAAGTGGACCAATGAGTGCCGAGATAACTGACAGGCCCAAGGTACATTTAAATTTCATAACAACTTTATTTATTGGGTGCCCCATAAAAATTGTTCTCCGGGCAGTTCACAAAATAAAACAATGGAATAAAATTAAAACAAAGACTACAGATAAAACATTTTCACAAATCCAGAGTAAACAAAAAGATCTTCACCTGGCATCTAAAAGAAGGAAGTGACACCAGGTGTCTCACTGGGGAGACTGTTTCATAACTTGTGTGCCACCACCAAAAAGACCATCTCCCTAGAAGCCACCTGCTTCATCTCATTTGGGAGGAGCTCTTGAAGCAGGACCTCCGATGATCATCTCTGGGTCTGGGTAGGGACATATGGGGCAAGGTGCTCTCTCGGGTAACTTGGTCCCAAGCTGTTTAGGGATTTAAAGGTTAAAACCAGCACTTTGAATTGGACCCAGAAATGGACTGGGAGCCAGTGCAGCTGATGAAGTACTGGTGTGACATGATCAAAATGCCCAGGCCCAGTTAATAATCTTGGGGTCCTGTTTTAGACCAACTGCAGTTTCCAAACCATATGCAAAGGCAACCTCATGAACGATGCATTTCATCTTATGTTCATATTAAAAAATATATTAAATGCATTTAAATATATTCTGGCTGTTCTGCACATATTCCCTCTTCTTCCTCCCCAGTATAAGGTTTCCTTGAATCAAACTTTCCTGGCTTACTATAGGCCTGAGAGTGTCATAAGATCATAGGAAGCTGCTCTATACTGAGTCAAACCATTGGTCCATCTCGCTCAGTATTGTCTACACAGACTGGCAGTGGCTTCTCCAAGGCTGCAGGCAGGGATCTCTCTCAGCCCTATCTTGGAGGTGCCAGGGAAGGAACTTGGAACTAGAGATGTGCATTCATTATTTTTTAAAATTCGATTTGTACCCAAGGGACTTTAGAAAACCAGGGGGAAGAATGGTCTACATGGTCTCTCTGTCTACAGACAGAGAGAGCCCCTTTTTCTTTAGTGGCATGTGCCTGATTTTTGTTGACTCAGGGGGAATTGCTTCTAACCTTCTCCTGTGCAAAGAATGCTAAGGCGGGAAATGCACAAAACTCCGCCAAGTTCTCCTTTTGAGTGCACTAACCAATCCCCGTCCAAAATGTGGCATTTTAAACTGTGCCCCCCCCCCGCTTTGATGGTTGCGTGCAGGAATTCTCTCTGATAAGAGTGGCAATCCTGTTTTTAATGTCACTTTAGCCCTAATCTGTCCCTTGAATATGTCACCAAATTAGAAACGAAAGGTAGCTAAAAGATTGTTATTCCAGGGATAAATGATCATCCAAATAAACCCCCTGCTGTTTGCTACAGGGCTTAATGGAAAGTGAGAGAACAGCAAAGCAATGACCTAATCAATGAAGGTGTTTCTGTTGATCAAACCAATATAATCTCTTCCCAAGTAATTGCTGAGTTTACTGGCAATAGAAGGCGCTCATTTTGTGTTCTCTCTCTTTCTCTTTTTAAAGTATGTCAATATGGCTTTTTGTGTCTATTTTTGGAGATCTGGTACTTGTTCTCTTCTCTAGATTCCTGAACAATAATCATTTAAATCCATAATAATATATCTAGGGATTTTTCTTGGAATAAATTAGTAGTTTCCTGGGCTTTCTTCCAGGAAAAAGTATTTTTGAAGTTGGCTTTGCTTCCTGGTGCCGAGTAGAGATTATTCCTTTGCAACATTTAATGGCTTCATTTCTTGATGAGCCTATGTAATTATGATTATTATTTTTTTGTAACACTCAGACAATTATAATTTGTCTTAAAACGAGTTTCTGTGATTTTGTTCTGCTTGAGGTGCATATATTGTATCTGAGCTGCATATTTATTTATTTATTTAGCACATTTTTATACCGCCCCAACCCAAGGTCTCAGGATGATTCACAAAAAACAAAAACAAAAAAATCAATTAAATAGTAAAAACGGCTTAAAACTATCAATAAATAATCCAAGATTTAAAAAGTTACAAAGTTAAAATGCTAAAAGGCCTGGGTAAAAAGATAGTCTTTAGACACTTTTTAAAAGCTGCTAGAGATAGGGAGACTCTTCTTCACAGGGCTCTGTGGTTGCCAGGACACTGACTCGATGGCAAACTTTTCCTTTAAGATATCAGTTCAGCAAGAAATACAATTTCTTCACTTTCTAATAAACAGCAGCAATGCCAGCAATTCAGGAACCCCCAAATTCATTCCCTGATCTTGGGAACAACTATTAAATATTCCAAAAGGCAGGGGATGTCAAACCAATGAACTCATCTGACCCAGAAACATTCTGATGCCTCTGTTGACTTGTCTAACTGCTGAACTGCAACCAGAACCAGATAAAATATTCATAATGACCTGGTTTACTTTCAGTAACAATGAGAATCTAAAAGTTCCTAGAAGATGCCATTTGTCACTCAGGAATGAACTAGGAAGGATGATGAGAAGGCCATGTACACAATCAGGTTTGCTGTTGAAGCTTCATAAAATGGGGTTTAAAGCTCACCATGGGAGAATTAAATCCTCGCCCAGCAAAAAATATTTAAGCCATTTCCCCCTAGTGAAGCTCAATGGCCAGAGAAGTTACCTCACCCATGAGCAAAAGCCCAACTCTTCACCCAAGCTTTGTCAGCTTTTTCATTTTTAAAGTTCTAATCTGTTTTTAATCTTTAGATTGCCTAAATTGTTTTGAGATTTTTATGTATGCTTTAACTTGTTCTATGTTATCGCTAACCGCCTAGAGATGAAAGTTAACTTTGGGGTGGTGTACAAACTTGACAATATTTTTTTTTAAAAAGGCTTTAAATTGCCATTTTGGGTGGCAAAGCAGGGGCTGAGGGAGAGGTTCAACCAACCCACTTTGCTCACCCACACTACACTTGAAATGGCCCTCTGACCCCTGCTTTAGTATAAGCCTTCTCAGTCATAGCCTTATGGTAAGACACACAGATAGCATTCTGCCATTATAACCAGAAACTGATGGGCAGGTGGGAGATAATAATAATAATAATAATAATAATAATAATAATAATAATAATAATTATTATTATTATTATTATTATTATTATTATTATTATTCGATTTCTATACCGCCCTTCCAAAAATGGCTCAGGATGGTTTACAAAGAGAAATAAAACGAATAAAATGGCTCCCTGTCCCCAAAGGGCTCACATTCTAAAAAGAAACATAAGACAGACACCAGCAACAGTCACTGGAGGTTCTGTGCTGGGGGTGGATAGGGCCAGTTACTCTCCCCCTACTAAATAAAGAGAATCACCACGGTAAAAGGTGCCTCTTTGCCCAGTTAGCAGGGGTTACTATGGTTTATAGTTCGGAAATGGGTCAACAAATTGACCTTTGCCGAGCAGGAGACATTAGTTTTGAGGATGATGCATGGACAAACAAGAACTCACTCATCTGGGGGAAAGCTGAGTTTACCCAGCCTTCGTCCCTGCCCCCTCACTGCCTCTATACTTGCAGAGGCCAGAACCAAGCCAGTGCCAGGCTGGTGGTTTGGTAAAGGAGGGGGAGAGTGCTTGGGTCTCTGCCGGTAGTGATTCGAACTCAATTTGAATTGGAATAAAGGGCCTGGTTTGAGTTTGAATCGAATCAACCCTGATTCGATTCAAATCGGTTTTTTCCCGGGGAGAGCTGGTCTACCAACTGGACTTGGTGTGTTGGCCCACCTGGGAGGACTGGTCCCAGTAAACAGTCCTCCAAAGCGGGCTGATGCGCTAAGTCCGGAGCGGAGGGCTGGTCTACCAGCCAACCCCAATTGGTAGACCAGCTCTCCCCAAGAAAAAAGGTGCTCGAATCGACTTGAGTGATTCAAAGATGATTCATCGAAACAGCCAGCCAAGCCGGCTGTTTAAATGAATCAATCTGAGGATTCTTCTGCATGCAAACATATAAATGCTCTTCACAGAGCAGCCCCATCCCCTAATATCTTACAGCACTCTCATGTAGTCTCCCATTGAAATACAAACCAGGGGAGATCCTGCTTAGCAAAGAGTATTCATGCTCACTGCTACCACAAGACCAGCTCTCCTCTTCCTTGGGGTTGGCAAGGGAAACTCCAGGCCGCTGAAATGAAATTTGTGATGGCTCAGAGACCCAAATAACAACGTCGGGTCTTTAGGAGTCAGAGAATCTTGAGGTCAAGAAACTCTGGAAAAGACACATCCACAGAACTCTCTCTCTCAACTTTGTAATGGCGTGGATGCTCATGCTCTTTGAGGCAAAGACTGGTGTGATCTTTTGGAAGAGTCCAGAAGTGCTCTTTCTTTCTGGGTATCCAGGTTAGGCTGCTCAAAGTACTGGCCTTGAGTTGGGGTTCTTATATCCTAAAATGGATTACTCTCATCTCATCGGGAGTGGGGGTGGTCACTTGTAAGGAAGGAATTTTCTATTCTGTTAAGGTGGAAGTTGATTAATCTCGGGGAGGAAGCTGTCTGAATCGCCTCAGGGCAGAAAGCACTCGAGGTGTGAGACTAGTCCTCAAGGATGTAATCACTCTCCTCTAGTCCTCAGGGCTAATTCAATCAGTAGTAGGAAATCATGTTCATGCTTGAGGGCAAATTGCTCTGCTGTGGAATTCCTTCTCTGTGGTGACATTTAATTGACCAGAGGTGCTTCCATCATAGGCACACCAAGTTGCTTTTACAGTTTCCTTTGGGGTCTTCCCAAGTATTTGCTTGCTCAAAGACCTATTCAGGCCTTTGTTATCCGTACAGAAGGGCAAAGATGCTAATCATTTGCTCACAATACATTGCAAAATGCATTTTTCTTTTTTGGTCTTTGGAATTGCCAGTATGGATTTAAAAAGTCCCAGTTTGGCCTGGGAGACCCATAAGCATTAGCCCGATTCAGACATTATGCTGTTTGCGTATACAGATGTGTCTACGCTTGTGCATGTGTTTGTGTGAAGGACTGTTCCTGTATTCATTATAAAAGTGAATTTGGATACAGGCCCTTCAAATGCATGGTACAGATAGGAAGTGTACTTCTGTACCTGCGTTCAGCATAACATGTGAACGACTGTAACTGTGCACAGATTTGCACCTGTGTACACTGTACACTCATTGTATGAGTAATGAGCATCATGAGTTCATTGACACAATCAGAAACTGTATTCGACCCTAGTTTGGGAGCTGTGTGTGCACCCAGTTTTCAGCTGTGTGGCAGCAAGGTCAGAGGAAAACCTGGGGAGAAGTGATTGTGTGGCACCAAGGTTGGATAAAAAGCGACCCAGCTTTTCCTCTTACTTTGCTTCCATACACCTGAAAATTGGGGCATACACAGCTCCCAAATCCAGGCAGAACACAGTTTTTGATTGTGTGAATGGGCTCATAGTTTTGGCTGAAAAGCGGTGTGTGTGTGTGTGTGTTACTCCTAACAAGTCCATTTGAACTCCTTTGCGCGGGGGAAAATGGTTTTGGCCCCGTTATTCTCAGTTTCTCTCATTCAGATCGTCTGAGATCCAATTACCATTCATCATCAACATCTCTATAATTCACCATCTTATGGTTTAATACTGCTCCAGATCCTGAATCTTTTTCTAAGAAATGTTAATAATCAACATCGTAATGGCTAACGTGTGTCGAATCCAAGGGAAGGAGTTGTGGTATGCCAGGACAAGGCCGTGGTGTGCAATCAGGAATATGAATAGTCTATGATATTAATTCTCATAGACGTGCCTCTGTGGCCATGCGTCCCGGCAACCCAGCAGATTGGCTGGGCAGTGGAGGCACCAGATTGTCTGGGCAGCTGGAGCTCAGGCGTGGCAGGAGGCCATTGAGTTGACCTGCTGTGGCGGAGGGGCGGGGAGATGGCAAGGAGGCCGCAGCCCCAGCCGCGTGTAATCTCCCGCCGCCCAGCCAATCTGGCTGCTTATTGGCCCGGCTGCTGGGAGGAGGCAGCGGCCGCAGGGGTGAGTGGGGAATGGGCGGTAACGGTGGCGGTGGGGCCCTTTTTGGCCGCCCACCACCCGGTGAATCTCTGTCTGGGGGGAGGGCTAGAGAGCGCAGGGCTGGAGGGAGGGGGGAGGGAGGAGAGAGCGGGGCAGGAGGGAGAGGGAGGGAGAAACAGCCGGCCCCCAAATGCACAGATGCTCTGTGTGGGGTCAGCTAGTTTAATTAAATCGTGAGTGTACAGAGGGGCAAGTGCTCTCTCATGGTCTTACTGCTGGCTGTTTGATAGCCCCACCTACCCATGTTTGTTTGCATAGCTTCAAGGAGGAACGCTGCAGCCCCACACCCACACTTTTTGGGAGAGTGCCGGTGGCCGGTGGATGTGGCAGGGCAGGTAGGAGGCACCCTCCCTGCCCCTTAAAGTAACCCCCCCTTCCCGGGAGTGCACGGAACCAGTTCTGTGCACGTCCCTACTTGTTAAATGAGAGCATGAACCAAGGTCATATGATGAAGTAATCTTGCTGATGCTAAGCAGGTCTGGGGTTGGACAGTGCCTGGATGGGGGATCACCTTGGGGTCCTAGGTATGCCATCTTCTGTTCCATCATGGAAGGAAGATGGGGTATATATTTATATCCTGCTTGGAGCGGTGCACCGGGTTATGTTTATCTTCACAGCAATCTCGTGAGATAGGTTAGGCTGAGAGAGAAGTGGCTGGCCCAGAGTCACCCAGTGAGTTTCATGGCTGCACAGTCATTTGAACCTGGGTTTCCTCAGTCCTAGTCCAGCACTCTAACTGCTATGCCGTGCTGTCTCTTGCTATCTATAAATGTAATGAAGCAAATGGAAAGCAAGTCAAGTTGGGGAAACGTTTCACACAGAAGCACAGTGTGCCGAATTGCTCGATCCAAATTTTAATAGCCAAGTCGGATGCATGCTCACAGAAACCTGAATTGGTATTAGAAGCTTGTTGAGATGACATTTCTCTGAAGCAACCATTTTGACCACAAGGACCACTTCAGGGACAGGATATTGAGATGTGACACTTGGAAGAAAGGAAGAAGCCACGAAGGAAAGAAGCAATCGGGGAGCTGTCGGCCGATGAGAGCTTGTTTACTGTAAAAAAGGTAATTCCCTTTTGCTCTTGTTGCCGACACTGTTGCCAACAGCCTTCCTTTCCTTGTCTGATCTCGTTAATCACAGGGCCACTTATTCCCGAGTGCATAACTATCTAATCAAACACTGAAGGAACAGTTCCAAGGGGTCCCCACTTGCTGACCTAGGGAAGCCATTTTTTTCCAGGCAATAAATTAGTTTCGGGTGGCCCATCTCGCTAATTGGCACAGAGAATTATCTGCATGTAGGGAATAAGTGAGCCAGAAGTGAGAGGAACCACTTCTTATCAAGATGTATTTCTAGTGATCAGGGGCCAGACCCATAACTAATCTTAGATACAAGTACTGACTGTTATGATGGACATTGCATCCACTACCCACTAGGGATGGATTCTTGTTTTTCTATACTGGGGTGACTTTTTCCTCGCTCATCATCAGTGATCACTACATACATGTGTAAGGGTCAGCCCCACTTACTGGCTGATCTGTGTTCAGAACTCTGTGTTCAGTATACTTCGATATTAACTGCAATGCAAAATGGATTTGCTCAATTCTGTTGTAAATGTTAGGGCTGTGCAAGTTTTTGTCACATAGAACAATGTTGGCGAAAACTTGAACCAGACCTTGGGAAGCCTAGGTTGGTTTGGATTTCTCCGACATGGTTTGGTCAATTTTGGAGCATTTCAGAGCTCCAAATGATGGTGGTGGGAATCTGAATTTCCCCCCACCAATCGTGGCTGGGTTTTAAAAAGAAAGGCATCTTTGGGCATCTATCTGCCTTCCTGCCTGCTCATGCATTTATTCATTTAAAGTTTTAAGCCAATTATTAAAAACCTATTTAAAAATGAGAGTGGGTTTCAATTTCAAAAAGGAAAGCGGGACCAATTTGCGGGCTTCTCCTGCAATTCTCAGATGTTACATCACTTCCCCTTCAATTCTGGTGTTGCATTACTTTCTTTCTGGGTTTCACACAGTGGCTGCCTTCAGACATAACATGGACCCATGGTTCTGGCCCGCAACCCTGTCCATATTCGGATGTTCTGGAGAGCATCCTCCCTGCAGTCAGTGAAATTTCAGAGAGGTGGGGGAGCTGGCTATGTGGGCTTCCTTGTTTCCTGAAGGACAGCCTGCACAGCCAATGGAGTGAGGGAGGAGATGTCATTCACCACATTCGGATGTTCGGTTAGTGAAACTGAAGGTGACGGGACCTCTGGTTTCATGTTACATTGAATGGGGCCAGTGAACATTTCATAAGAACACAATAGCCCTGCTGGATCAGACCCAAGGCCTATCTAGTCCAGCATCCTTTTCCACACAGTGGCCCACCAGCTGCTTCTGGTGAGCCCCCAAGCAAGAGGTGAGGGTATGCCCTCTCTCCTGTTGCTCCCCTGCAACTGGTATTGTGGAATTCTCTGCCACGAGATGGGGTGACAGCCAACAACCTGGATGGCTTTAAAAGAATTTTGGATAACTTTGTGGAGGAGAGGTTTATCAATGGCTACTCTTTGGAGGGCTATAGGCAACCTCCAGCCTCTGAGTACCAGTTGCAGGGGAGTCACAGCAGGAGAGAGGGCATGCTCTTTTCAACTCCTGCCTGTGGCTTTCAGCGGCATCTGGTGGGCCACTGTGTGAAACAGGATGCTGGACAAGATGGGCCTTGGGCCTGATCCAGCAGGGCTGTTCTTATGTTCTTATTTAGTGGCATTTTGTGTCTGAGGCTGGAGGTGGCCCATAGCCACTTGACTAGTAGCCATTGATAGACCTGTCCTCCATGATTTCCCAGATATTTTTAAATAGGATGCTCAGAAAAAACAGTGACCCCAATCCTGACATTCTGAAGGGTCGAAAGGACCCCAAACCAACATTTGTGGGATTGGGTCAGGTCAGGTTGGACCTGATCTCAACATTTGCCACCATGCACAGCCCTATTAAATATCTACTGGTAAAGTTCCCAAGTGAAAAGGAAAAGTTGTGTTGTCGAGTCGGTGTCGACTCATGATGACCACAGAGCCATGTGGTTTTCTTGGTAGAACACAGGAGGGGCTTACCCAGAGGCGTAACTAGGGAAAATGGCGCCCGGGGCAAGCACTGAAATAGCGCCCCCCCGCGCCACAACATACTACATTATACTTAGGTTTTTCCTCACAAGCGCCCGCCGCTGCCGCCAAGCCAGGCCACTGACTGGCCGCCAGGTGCCAGCAAAGCAATGGGGGTGGCGCGGGTGGCGCAGAAGGGACCGCTCATGGGGGATGGGCTGCCTATGCGCTCCCTTGACTGCTGCAGCGCTGCTGCACTGAGCAGGAAACATTTGTATTAACAAAGAATTAAAAAAAAAATTGTCATGTCGGCACCCCCCATGTGACCAGAAAAGATGGCGCCCGGGGCACGTGCCCCCCCTGCCCCCCCTATAGTTACGCCTCTGGGCTTACCATTGCCTTCTCTCATGCAGTATGAGATGATGCCTTTCAGCACCTTCCTATATCGCTGCTGCCCAATATAGGAGTTTCCCATGTTCTGGGAAACATACCAGCAGGGATTTGAACCAACAGCCTCCAGCTCTATAGGCAGGTTGCTTCCCCACTGTGCCATTAGGTGGTTTAAATTACATGATAGTAGCTGTTGCTAATATGTTGCTAGTGATATTAGCTGTTGCTAAATTCTTGTCTGAACAAGGAAGGAACTTTTGAACTGATGTCAAGAGTAGGGCTGTTTTGTGGGGTGAGGGTCCCTTTGGGTCATTTGATCTTTTGTATGTATGAATTGTATTGTTGGAATTCTACTGCCATATCTTGTGTTGTAGACTTGTTTGTTTGCTTTGTTTGGTCCATTGATCACAATAAATTGACAGACAGCTGTTCAAAATGTTAAGTAGTAAGACTTAATCTCTCTCAGCCCTATCTTGGAGAAGCCAGGGAGGGAACTTGGAACCTTCTGCTCTTCCCAGAGTGGCTCCATCCCCTGAGGGATGTGTGAGCACTATCTCACAGTGCTCACACATCACGTCTCCCATTCATATGCAACCAGGGCAGACTCTGCTTAGCTAGGGGGATAAGTCATGCTTGCTACCCCAAGACCAGCTCTCCTCTCTGAACCACACTTTTCATAAGCCTTTGCTTTGTGCCAGGTTCATTCCAGGTGATGTGGTGAGGACCCAGTAGCTCTGTAGGCCCAAAAGGTAAAACTCAGGCCTGTGTCTGGGGTGGCTGGTTTGCAAGAAATTGAAGTGTAAACTTTGGTTCTTCTGCTGAGCCAAAGTAATTGAATGGAATTGTTTGTTCCCCATCCCCTGAGGGGAATATCTTACAGCACTCACAGATTTAGTCTCCCATTAAAATGTAAATCAGGGTGGGCCCTGCTTAGCAAATTGGACAATTCATGCTTGCTACCACAAAAACAGCTCTCCTCCCTAAGATCTTCAGATTCAAACATAATTTCAGTAGCCAGGGTAAAACTGATCTAAGAGTAATTTTCTTTGGTATAAGATTTTACACTGAATGGGTGTTTTATTCTTTTGATGTTGTTGCTATTATTTCTAACGAGTTTTCTGTTCTTAAATAGAGGGGTTTGAACTCCTTTGTGAAGGCAGTTTAGCATTTTAAATAAAGTGCATAATAATCTAATTGAATACATTGCCTGATGCTGGTGTGCTTTAAGGGTGGACAGAAAGAGCAAGTGATGGATTTAAATTTTCTTCCCTCTTAAAAAGACCACATAATCTTAGTGTGTTGCTTTTGGCATGCTAACAGTTCCCTTTTAATTATTACGCCTTTAATTTAATCCTGTGAGAAAGTGTGCTGTAGCAAATGTCAATCCTTTCTGATAGTTCCATTCTGTCAGCTTTTTATGCAGGGCCGGGTAGACTATGTTATTTATTCTTAACATTTCTGTACTGCGCTCCCTCCAAGGAGCCCAGAGTGATCAACAATATCAAGGAAAGTTCATTTGCCTCTCCTTTGTGAGAACAAATTCAAAATACAGCCATAACACATTGCCAGGAAATGTAGGACCCACAAAGGTAAGACTTCTTTGCACAGCATGCAATTAATCTATAGAGTTCTCTGCCATGTGTTGAGCTGATGGCTACCAGGTTGAAAGACTTTGAAAGGGGCTTGGTCCAATTCATGGAGGGCAGAACCATCAATGGCTACTGGTCCTGATGGCTACAGTGAACCCCACCGCCCATTGAGATCATCAGGAGAGGTCCGTCTGCAATTGCCACCGGCTTGTCTGGTGGCTACTCAGAGACGGGCCTTAAGGCTTTGGAATGTGCTCCCTAGTAAAATAAGAGCCTTCCCATCTGACAGCTTTTAAAAAGTCTTTAAAGATGCATCTGTTCACCCAGGCTTTTAATTAATATTGTTTTAATGGTTTTAATGCTGTTTTAAGATATTGTTTTAAAAATTTTAAGTTGTAAGGTTTTCAACTTTTTGTTTTTGTTTTAACTAGTGTCTTTTTCTGTTTTTATTTTGTTGTAAACCGCCTAGAGACGTAAGTTTTGGGTGGTATAAAAATGTGGTGTGTGTGTGTTTTAAAGCTGCCTCTGGGTTCAGAGGCTGGATGCCTCTGAGGTGAAAGCCAGTTTCAGGGGACCAATGGCAGGAGAGGGGATAGCCCTTCATCTCCTGCTTGTGGGCTTCCCAGAGGCATCTGGTGGGCCATGGAGGAAAACAGGATGCTGGACTAAATAGGCCTTGGGTCTGATCCAGCAAGGCTCTTCTTTTGCTCTTTTGTCCTGTCTAGGAATGTACAGGGCAGGCCCACCAAATCCGATCCAGAAATGTCTATAGTCAACTGACGAATGTTCTGGACACCCTCTGGAACCCATTCAAACTAATTTGAACTCTAGATTGGTACTCGCCTGGATTTAGAAGATGTGTCACCTTTCTGGTAATATTTGTTCTGGTCAATGACTGTCCAATACCACCCCAGTTGCGAGGAGGGTCCTTGGGGTCAGGCCTCAGAGTAAACAGGGAAGGGGGTTACTTCTCACCCTAGTCCTCCTTCTTGGTGCTTGTCGGTCAATGACACAGCCTCTCTCCGGAGGCCTGTGACCCTCTCTTATCGCCCACCTCCCTTTTTATATGCTCTTTCACATGCTTTACCCTAAAAAAAGAGGCCCTGCCCCTCTTTATTAACCCTAATAGGCTTTTATGGGTGTCACCTGTGGCATCCCACAGGTTTACAACTTTAAATTTGGATCTGATTAATTTTTTAAAGTAACTTTTAAATTGTTTTGTATTTTGTCCCCAACCCTTGTCTATTATGATTTAAATGTGTTGTTTGTTTTTCCTCATGTTTTAATGTTGTTGTAAGCTGCCCAGAGAAAAATTTGTTATGGGATAGCAAAAAAAGAATGTTTAGGAACATAGGAAGCTGCCATATACTGAATCAGACCATTGGTCCATCTAGCTCAGTCATGTCTACACAGACTGGCAGTGGCTTCTCCAAGCTTGTAGGCAGGAATCTCTCTCAGCCCTATCTTGGAGAAGCCAGGGAGGGAACTTGAAACCTAGATGCTCTTCTCAGAGCGGCTTCATCCCCTGAGGGGAATATCTTGCAGTGCTCACACATGGAGTCTCCCATTCAAAGGTAAAACAGGGTGGCCCCTGCTTAGCAAAGGGTTATTTCCCATTCAAATGCAAACCAGGGTGGCCCCTGCTTAGCAAAGGGGACCACTCATGCTTGCTATCACAAGGGCAATTGTTGTTGTTGTTATCCCTTCCCTCCTCCACTCCCTCGCTCAGCCCCCTCACCTTGAGATTCATCACTGATGTCACTGAGATGTGCCTCATAATTCCATCCCTGTATCGGGTCTCCCTTCAGCAAGAGCCTTCTGGCTGCTTGCCTTGTTTGCAGTGGGAGGCTCCACTGTGGCTTTGCCTCTCAGGCTGATGCCTGCCCCTCTAGCTCTGTCCGTCCCACGAGTCGCAGCTGTGGTTGCTCCGGTAAGGCCGGCAGGCGGGTGGTCCCGCCAGTCAATGACCAAAATAAAGATTGATTCATTCACCTTCCTGTTTTTTCCCCTTTTTGTTCATCACGCGCTTATCTGTGCATGTGTACATTCACAGCCAAGTCACAACTTTTAAAGATTCTCAACTCTTTAAAAAGAGTTGAACAGGCATTAAAACAAAACAAAACTACCTGCCTATCCTCACTTTGGCTTTATTTTCTCCAGCTCACACCTCTCTCTCCCACTTTTAAAAGCGGCCATTCCCAACATGCTCTGCGGCGGAATGCAATCTTGGCACCCATTTCTGCTTTCACAGGTTCAGCTCAAATGGATATCAGGACGCCTTTCGTCGTTAGCTGTCCTTGGCTGATGGCAGGGAGCAGGCAACAAAGGGCCCCCCAGCTGTCCTTTAATCAGCAGCCCCAACTCCTCACTCACCCAAGATTCACTGCAGAAGCTGGCCGGTTGGCCGAGGCAAGCAGCATTAACCATGGTCAGATTTATTGCCTCCTATCTTGACAAAGCAGGATAGGTTTCCTCCAGCGCAGCAAACGGCCCCGGATGAGCTCCAGGCTCTGAGGTTCTTCGCTGCAAAGGGAAGCATCTTCCACACGTCTGTCAGGCTGTCAAAGATTTCTCTGGTTGCTAGAAGCACTGCGGCATGTCCAGAAAAAAAAACACACACACACACACAGAGTGTGACTCTCCAATTTCTCCAAACCATGCATGATTTTATAGACCTCTATCAGGTCTCCCCGCACACACACAGACACACACTACACCCCTGCTCCATCTTGTAGTGGCTGTCACTGAAAGCATCACTGGAAGGCTGTTTTACCAGCCAGAAGTGGTGAGTCAGTTAGCAGGAGTCCATTGGTCCATTTACATTTGATAAGTCAAGGATTAGCAACTTGCAAGATGCAAACACACCCAGTCAGTTGCTCCTGCAAATGGGGCGTAACATTTTGGGCTTCTTTTGTGAACTTGATTTTTCTTTCTTTCACACTATAATATGGACTTCACCTCAGACTTCAAAGGCGAATGCACTGAGGAATGAGGGAGAGGCCCAGGTTCTGCCAATAATGTGGGGAAACATCAGCCTGGACCGAACAAGAGATTTTTTTACCTCAGATATGGGACTTCCCATATAATGTGGGACTGTTTGTGATGCTAAGGAGGAGAGCTGGTCTGGTGGTAGCAAGCATGAATTGTCCCCTTTGTTTCAGCAGGGTCCACCCTGGTTTTCATTTGAATGGGAGACTACATTGTAAGATATTCCCCTTAGAACAGGCCTGCTCAACCTTGGCCCCCCCAGCTGTTTTTGAACTACAAATCCAATGATCCCTAATCCACAGTGGCCAATAGCCAGGGATTATGGGAGTTGTAGGCCAACATCTGCAGGAGTACTGAAGTTGAACAGACCTGCCTTAGAGGATGGGGCTGCTCTGGGAAGAGCACCTGCATACATGCATGCAGAACACTCCAAGTTCCCTCCCCGGCAGCATCTCCAAGATAGGGCTGAGAGAGATTCCTGCCTGCAACCTTAGAGAAGCCGCTGCCAGTCTGTGAAGACAATACTGAGCTAGATGGACCAATGGTCTGACTCAGTATATGGCAGCTTCCTTTATTCCTATGCTACTAGGTCCACAAGTCTGAACTTGGCTATCCAAGCAGGATATAAAAACGTAAGCAATGGTTAAGCAGAGAGTTCTTCAGAATAAGAATACGATGGATATTTATATACCATTTTTCAACAGAAGTTCTCAAAGTGGTTTACAGAGATAATTAAATAAATTAATTAAATCAGTACAATCGCTCCTTGTCCCCAAAGAGCTCACAATCTAAAAAAGAAACACAGAGACACCAGCAAAAGCCACTGGAGAGATGCTATGCTGGGGTTGACGAGGACCAGTTTCTACCCCCCTGCTCAATGAAGAGAATCACCACTTTTAAAAAGTGCCTCTTTGCTCAGTTATACCAAGGACAATATTTATTTATTTAACATTTCTTTCCGACTGTTCCTCTGAGGAGCTCAGAGCTGTGTACATGCTTATTTTTATCCTCACAACAACCCTGTGAGGTAGGTTAGGCTGAGAGATATGTGACTGGCCAAAAGTCACCCAGTGAGTTTCGTGGTTGAATGGGGATTCGAACTCGGGTCTTCCTGGTCCTAGTGCAACACTCTATCTACTGTTCATGAATGGACTGGACAGGAAAGGGACAAGATCACTTAATAGCCCGGTTCAGACATGATACTGTATGAGTGTACAGATGTCTGTGCCCTCTTATATGTATTTGTGTGAATGACTGCACCTGGGTTCATTTTAAAAGTGAACTTGGATACAGGCCCTTCAAATGCATGGTACAGATAGAAAATGTACTTTTGTTCCTGCATTCAACATATAATGTGCATAACTGTACTTCTGGACACTCATATGATTGTTGAATATAAAGTGTGAATGGCCCTAATGTTGCAAAGTCATGGGCTTCTCACTTGATTGGTTTTCTGAATTCACTCATGAATTCATCATTCAGCCATGTGATGAATTTTTTTTAAAAATGTGATTTGATGGAGGAGTCAAATAACCAATGTGTTAAAAATCTGGTAAGAGCGAGCATGGTCTGTTCTCACTTTTATCTGTTTCTTGTGGGTTTCCCTCCCCTCTCCTTTCCATAACACTCAATATATTGGCCTCTGATAAACAAAGAACTAAATTAAAACTGTCATTTCAGCTCATAAATAACAGATGCCTCATCGGTTTAATTATTTATATCATTGAATCTTAAAAAGAGAGAGAGAGAGAGAGAGAGAGAGAGAAAATGGCAGTCTATATTTTTAATGTAGCTCTTGGTAATTCAATGCCGAGATAAGATTCTCAGATAATCCCAGGTCCATAAACATGAAAAAACTAAAATAAAAACATTGGCTGACTTGCTCATCTTCTGTGACTGCTGCTTTGTTCCCCAGTGACTTTTTTAAAAAATTAAAATTTAAGTGAAATCTAATCACAACAAAATGATGTTCATACACTCCCGTTAATAATTTATCTTCCCAAGATCACTGAGCAGGTAATGTGGACGTTGGAGATTCACTCTGTCTAGGGGGGGGGGGGAAATCAATGTATTTTCTTATCTGTTTTAGGCCAGATTCATCTTTTCATCTCACTAGTGCAGCATTTGGACAGACCGCAACAAGTTTGAAATATTAATGTGGAAGGAATTGACAGAAACTGTGCCAATATTTTTTTTTAAACTTCCCCATATTCCTAAGACACCGATAACATTCTGTCACTAGGCTTAATGACTTACTCTCCTATAAGCATGGTCAATTGAATGAAAATTGGAATTAGCTGCATAAAAGATTCATGAATGTCGCAAAAGAAGACTGCAAATACCTAAAGGGTATTGTTAATCTGATATTTAATGGAAATATGCTCTTACACACAAATTGAAGTGTTGCTTCACTTTAAGCGATCATTAAAGGGTTGGCTTTAGCCACTTCTTACACCGAGATGCTGAGAATTGCAGCTTGATTGAACATAGCACTAATGCATGAAAGAATTGGCCTTGTCCATGAAGTACCAGACTGTCAGAGGCCCTTGTGGCAAGGATTCTGCTCCACACTGGCTGCATTCACACATAACGCGCAACCACAGGTCTAATGGACTACTCCTTCCTCTGCTCTCCCATCCAAATTAAGACGTAATGGGGAGCTCCTACTCTGCAGTTACTGAGACTGCAAAGAGGAAGGGGAACTGGTTGTGGTGTTTTTGGTGAATCCATTCCTTGATCCAGGCCAGCTTTTGAATGGGCTTTAGTTACTTGTATTCCAATCCTGGAGGAGAGGTGGGGTTAAAGAACAGCCAGCAGCAAGAGCACGGAAAAGCAGTCTGCGCTTGCCTCTCTGTACATAATATCTATTTCATTAAATGATTAATATTCCTGATTCCACTCCACTGCCTTGTCCTTTTATACCACAACTGTTTCCCTGGGCTTCTACGCTGACTGCCTGGACTTCCTTCTTCACTGAAGGACAGTCCTGGCAGCCAATAGTAGCCAGAGAGAGAGAGGAGCTTCCTCCCTCAAATCCAGTTGCCAGACAGAGAGACTGTGATGATGCGTTCGGACATAATGCTGGCACTGCAGAACTGGAGCTCCATGTTTGTCTGTCTGTCTATCCACCCAGAGTTGCAATTCTTGCAGATGGCACACACAGATGAGCACAGAAGGTGGCAGAATGGTCTTGGCTGTCCTGCTACCTCCCTTTCAACCTGGGTAGTCAATCTGGGCTACCCAGGTTCAGCTGGGTTGCAAGGGTGCTCGGCTCCCAAGAGAAACAGGCAACCCTGGTTTAACTCTCTCCTACCCAGGGATCTCTGGTTGTGTGAACAGCCTCAGTATTTGGGGAGAAAGGTTCTTGTTCAGGCCAGCTCTTCTTGATGTGTTGATTTTCTTCTTGCAGATAGAATGGCCTGCAGCACTTTTAACTATCTCCTGCATGAGACTGGGCCTTTGAGGGGAAAAGATGAGAGAGAGAAACCAGGAAGACTCAGAAAAGTTAAGAAAGTTGGTACAAAGAGAGGATAAAGTACCAGGGTGAGAAGAATGCTGTGAAGAAGAAAGCATTTGGAGGGTTGAAAACGTTCTCTGGCGAGGAAGAGGGAAGGTTGTAGAGCACAAGAAAGTAAAATGCAACCCAGAGCTGAGGTGAGAAAGAAAAGAGAGCGAGAGATGAAAGCAGAGAGGCGGCAAGAAATTAAATTGTGTAGAGGTGAGGAAGCAGAGAACTGGAATACAAAGTGGGGGGAAAGACGCAGGAAGCAGCTGGGCTTGTGGAGAATGGCTTGATAGCTCCAGTGAGGTGCAGTATACAGAGTAGGGATGTGCACGGAACCGCAGAGGCATGGTCTGGTGCTGGTGGGGGTCTCCCTTTAAGGTTCTAATGTGGCCCAGGGGGGTGGTTCTTTAAGAGTGGGGGGCTGCACTTACCCCTCCCGCCGCCGCCACCGCACGCACATCACGTTGCGTGCGCATGTTGCATGTGACTTGTGCACACAACGTGCAATGTGCGTGGCGTGCATGTGGTGGCGGCGGGTGCACACGCGATTGGTACTTCCGGTATTTCCAGCAAACAATGGGGGCAGGGGCGGCAGGGAGGAAAACTGGAGTGCCGGTGGGGGGAAAGCAGCGGGAGGGGTAAGTACAACCCCTCCACCCTTAAGGAACCAACACCCCCCCCCCCGCCGGCGCCGGACCGGGCCACATTCGAACCAGTTCGGAAGCCTCCATAATGGCCTCCGGACCGGTTCATGCACATCCTTAATACAGAGTGCCAAACTTCACCTAGGGAAGGCCTGCTCAACCTTGGCGTCCTAGCTGTTTTTGGACCACAACTCCCATAATCCCCAGCCACAGTGGTCAATAGCCAGGGATTATGGGAGCCGTAGGCCAACATCTGCAGTAGGGCTGAAGGTGAGCCCTACTCACCTACTCACTCATCTAAGGCAGGCATCCCCAAACCGTGGCCTTCCAGATGCTGCTGAACTACAACTTCCAGCATACCCAGCCACAAAAAATGGTGTCTAGGGATGCTGGGAGTTGTAGTTCAGCAACATCTGGAGGGCCGCAGTTTGGGGATGCCTGATCTAGGGGGACTGAGTTCAAATCTTGGCTTGCCGCATGAAGCTCATAGGATAGCCTTGGACAATATATATGCAGCAGGGTGTAATCATTAGAGCAGGAGTAGGCAACTTGCCTCTGACTGTTGCTGAACTACAACTCCCAAAATCCACAGTTCAGCAACAGCTGGAGAATCAAGGGTGCCTTCCCTTGGCTTAAAGTATTGGACTAGGACCAGGGAGTTGCAGGTTCAAATCCCCACTTAGCCATAACACTCACCAGGTGGTTCTGGGTCAGTCACTTATCTCTTAGCCTAAACTACCTCACAGGGTGTTTGTGAGGGTAAAAACTATGCTCTGGTCTCCTTGGAGGGATATAAACAGAAATAAAATAACATAAATAAACAAATAGTCTGTCAGGTGAACCATGAAGGATTGCTGTGAGGATAAAATGAGATGACTCCATATATGCAATTCATGCTGAGCTTCTTGGGGTTAGATCAGGATGCAGATGTGATAGAGAAGAAGGAAAAGGGACCATCTGCCAGTGTGATGGATGGGAAGTGGATAGGAACATAGGAAGCTGCCTTATAACCAATCAGACCATTGGTCCATCTAGTGCAGTAATGTCTACATTGACTGGCAGTGGCTTCTCCAAGGTTACAGGTAGGAGGCTTTCCTAGCACTACCTGGAGATGCTGCCAGGGATTGAACCTGGAACCTTTTGCATGCAAAACATATGCTCTTCCACCCAGTTATGGCCCCATCCAGCTGAAAGAAACTACGAGGTTCATCCTGGTCTATGACCATAATAAAGATGATTGATTGAAACTACAAGGTCGTTCACACAATCAGAAATTGTGTCCTACTCAAGTTTGGGAGCTGCATGCTCTTCCAATTTTTGGAAGCATGGTAGAAGGAAAACCTGGACAGAAGTGATTGTGTGGAAGCAAGGTAGGAGGAGAACCTGGGTAGCTTTTCCTCCTACCTAGCTTCCACACAATCACTTCTACCCAGGTTTCCCTCTGACCTTGCTTCCATACAACCAAAAACTGGGAGCACACCCAGCTCCCAAATCTGGGTAGAACGCAGTGAATGACCTCTTTATATTTCTGTTGGATGTCATGGCACGGTTGGATCATAATCTGTGCATGCATGCCACCTCTGCTCCCTGTGTTTACTTCCAGCATTCTCCTGAATTAGGAAGCAAAACACAGGCTGAGTACATTAGGCAACTCCAATATGCACTGGTAGTATAATGTGAATGCAAGGTCTTCTGACTTGAGAGGTTGGCCTCCATTCTCCCACATGCAAGTAAATCCAATACAAAAGCATCCCTGGGCAAATGCCAAATCTGATTTGCAAACTGCCTCCAGGTTTCCAATGCTCAAAGAGCAACCATGGTAAGTAAGGTAATGATCTCTAGGCCACCTGGTTTCAGCAACCGCAATGTCCTTTTAATGATGTGCTCCAGCCCTGTGAAGCTGAGGACCGCCGCTTTTCACCAGACCCTGCCCTCTGCAAACTTCCTTGGAAATATTTTCCATCATTCTGACATTTCATTTAAAATGAAATATAGAAGGTATTCCTGTTCCTGACAGGTAGTGTTTGTTTGACTTTGAAATATACAGCAAACGCACATTAATGCGCCGTGACTGAAGTGTTACCGGGGTGTGAGTCTGCATATTCATGGTGAGCGTCTCTGGTCCACACGAGAAAGTGTTGTGACATCAGAAAAGGGATGACCTTTTTGTGGTGCTAAAGTCTGTCTGTGTTTGCGTGTGCAGTGATAAATAATTTAATCATGGGATGGTTTGAATGACCTCCCTTCTGAAAAAAACAAAGAAAGAGTTGCAAAGTCTTGTGTGTGTCCCCCACCATCCCAAATGTGTTTAATACCCTTAACGTACAGTTCCTGTTTACGCAAAGAACCAAGGATGTCTTATTAAAAAAACCAGGAACATACATTTAGGTTGGTGATGAATGATAAGAGACTGGCTTTCCCCAGAGTGCTCTGATGATGGTTGGAGCCATGAAAGGAGCTACGTCTCACTACTATTATTTATATACTAGGCACATTCTCATGATTATGTATAGGATAGGAGACCCATCCTACCCTAGTTTGGGGGCTGTGCCTGCTCTCGTTTTCCGCTCATGTGTGAGTTAAACGCAAGTGCCAAATTCAGACATAACAGGAAATGAGAGGACCCTTCACCTCCTGCTTCCTGGACTCATGTCCAAATTCTAGGAATCAGAGTTGAAGGGGAGAAGGGACTCATGGTTTTCCTCCCCTAGGGGAGCTTGGGAACCTCCAACTCTGGTTCTGCAGTGCCAGTGTTACATCCGAATGCTGCACTGACGTATCAGCCCCATGGAGCCGGAGTTGAGGCTGGAAGTTCCTTCCTTACTCCAGCCTGATTCGCTGCTTGAGCTGTCCTTCTGTTACGCCTGCACAGTCAGCTCCCTCTCCTTTCTGCACAGTATTAAAATCAAACAGATGTGCAGTTTGGGAAGTGTTCATTTTCCTGTATTGCTAATTTATTATCCAACCACCCCGCTGCTAACTGAGTAAAGAGGCACCTTTTAAAGTGGTGGTTTGTATTTAGCAGGGGAAGAATAGCTGCCCCTATTCAAACCCAGCACAGTATCTCACCAGTGGCTGTTGCTTTTCAGGAGGCTGTTGCTACCTTGTGTTTCTTTTAAATTGATTTTAGATTGTGAGCCCTTTGGGAACAGGGAGCCATTCTATCTATCTATCTATTAGAAGAAGAGAACTGAACAAAACTTTCTGGTAGGAATGAATCTGCCTACTTTCCTTTCACTATAATCTTAATTGATAATTTCCATCTTCACAATTTAGCCCACTTCCACCTCAAACATTCACGTATCTGCCATCTTGAGTTGGACTGGTTGACATAACCACAAACTATGCCATTGAGGTGACCCTGCAACTGTACCAAATTTTGTCCAAATTGGTCCAGGCATTGCTAAGTCGATAGGGGGACACACCACACTCTCCCTCTCTCTCTCTCTCTCTCTCTCTCACACACACACACACACACACTCCGAGGGGGAGAAGGAGAGGGAGAGAGCTGGGCGATCTCACAAGATTACTTTCCTTAAGGAATGTAGACGAAGAATCATCCCACATGTAGAAAGGTAGTTCATCAGGGAGATGGCTAGGCTGGAACCTTGATGGGCTATCTTTTCATGTGTTGATGAGTTTAAGCACCGTTGCTCTGGATCATAGAGTATTTCTGGACCACAGGGTCAAGAATGACCTGTTTGTAAAATACCAGCTGCATATTGGACTGCAATTTTGCCAACGCAATAGCCTATTGATTGATGCCTTTTGTTTAAGATTTTTTTAAAAAATTGCAATTGAATTGACAGCCTCCATCCTTTGTGGTTTCCCTATTATGCAAAGAACTTCACATTTAAGATAACCCGATTAACTCAATATTCCTTGCTATTAAAATTTCACTTTTTTTCCTTTTGGAAAAAAGAAAATTAGCTCTCTCATCACACCATTAACTGAAAAAATGTCACCGCTCGTTTATACAGTCCAGTATTTCAATCACCATAGGCAGGCTGAAATCACCTGCTTTTGAATTGCCCTTTCACTATTCATTTCCATGTCTGGCCACCCTTAACGTGGAGGAGAATACTGAATAGAGACCTTTGTCATGTGGATGAAGGGCTTGTCCAAATGCAGGTTTTTATATTTGCATGACAAACAGGTTGAAGGGAGAGGCACTTGAATCCTCCTGCCTAAAAATGGAGGAAGTAACCCTTTTCCATAGGGCTTCCCTAGAGGAACAACACAATAGGCTTTCTTAACCTTGGGCAAGGTGTTGTCGGACTACAACTCACATCATCCCCAGACATGGCCTTTGTGGCTGATGGGAGTTGTAGTCCAACAACCTCTGGGGACCCAAGGTTAAGAAACCCTGCAATAGGATGTTGGTTCCAGAGCTATGAATGTGCTCACCCACATGAAGTTGCCCTATGCTATGCTAGATCCTTGGTCCATCTAGCTCAGCATTATCCCCACGGACTGATAGCAGCTCTCCACAGCTTCAGGCAGGGATCGTTCCCAGTTCCGGGTGTGGATCTATAATAGAGCAACCTTGTGCTCTGCACATGGGCCCCCTGGGGAGGGAGAGGAGCCACCATGCTCACCCACTCCTGGCTTCCATTGCTAGCCTCTGCAGTGGCCCTCCACAGTCACCAGTTTGCCCCCCATTATACTCCCAAGGTAAGATATAATGATATCACTGCCCTAGTGCCCATCCCAGTGATAACAGGCACCAAGGCAGTGTGGTGTTTTTGGTTAATCGGTGCCTCGGAAACGGCCTCTGTGTGCTCACAGAAGGCTGGAATGCCCCCAAATGGGCTGTCCCAGCCTGTGAGGTGCCCAGGTTCACTCCCTGGAATCTCCAGGTAGGGCTAGCAAAGACTCCTACCTGAAACCTTGGAGTAGCCCTGTCCTAGACCAAGGCTTAGATTAGGGCTCCTCAACTTTTGCCCTCCTGCAGATGTTGGCCCACAATTCCCATAAGCTCTGGCTATTGGCCACTGTGGCTGGGGATTCTGGGAGTTGTAGTTCAAAAGCAGCTGGGGGCCTCGGTTGAGCAGGCCTGGCTTAGATGAAAGCGCCTCCATTACACTCGGCTGAAGGCCCTGTTCTTACAGAGGTGTAAGGTGCCAGGGGTGTATAGGACTCCCAGACGTCAGTCTGGCAGCTGGCCTCTGGCCACAGTAGCATCCTTTCTGCTGTAGACCTGGGAAACTGAGCTGTGTGTTGTGACAGCGCCACCTAGACTGCAGTTCCAGTGATCTCCAAATTGGGTCTTTTTGCCGACGAGGCTGGACTTGAACCTTTGCTCCTGGGGGACTGTTGCCTCCGCCAGTGCTTACGGGATCCCCAACCACAGAAGGGTGAGTGCAGTATGGGACACAATGACTGCTGCAAATAAGCCAGACTGGGTCTGATCAGTGCCTGGCTGGGAGACTCCTTGGTCATTCCATGTACGCCTTGAACTTCATGGTGGATGAAAGGTGGGATAGACATACGATTAATAATGTACAGTAAAACTTTATTCTTTCTTGCAGATGGCATTAAGAGGGATTTAAACAAATTCATGCTCTCCTAACAGCTTATTTATGAGCCGAATTCATCCTATGAATAGTGCATTATTCTCCATTGGCAGAGAATAGGACACATATGCACATTGGTGTAGAGACAGAATTAAGTTTGCAACAATAAAAATAAGTATTAAAATATGGGCCCAAAGGCCTCCAAATGCAAGAAGTACAGCTTGTGACATTTCTGTGCAAAGCTCAGACGTACAGAAGATAAGTGCAGTGATCATTCAGAACTGCTGGGATTGGCAGTAGGACAATATTCCTAGCTTTGCTATGCTAATTGAATCTTTTCATGTGGAAGGAAAAACTTGATCTCAGTTGAGTCTTAAATGAATACAGTATTCGTGGACCTGACACCTGTGGTTTTGCATATCTGCGTTTGGGTAATTGGCACCGGAGTTCGTGTATGTGAGGAAAAACTGGCAGGAGAGGGTTGAATCCACATATCTGTGGATTGGGGGCAGCCAGAAATGGCCGCAGAGGTTATTTCTGGCTGCTATTTTGTGAACTGGAGCCATTTTGTTGCTCATTTTGTTTTAAAATGTCTAAAAATTTGTGATTTTTTTTTGTGTGTGAAAAACCTTGGGATACTGGCACCTTTGGGGGCACTATTGGAGGCCTGCAGACCATGGTAGGACACTTTATTTCACACACACACCCCAATTTTGGCCCATTTCACTGCAGTTTCCCAGCCTCCTGGAATCTAACCCTCACAATTACAGAGTTCAATGATTAACAGTTTCCTTATCCACGTCAATGGAACCTCCACAAATACTGAGGTTTTCATGTATCATCAAACTTCCTGACAAATTCTAGAACTCCAGAGAGAATTCTTCCCTCGTGTGCGCACACAATTCTAGAATATTGGAGAGACGTCGTCTCCCTGCCTCTCCACTATAATCAAAGTCCAAGATACACTAAGAACGGGCTATGCAACTTCAGTCCTGTTGAAGATGTTGGACTACAACTCTCATCATTCCTGACAATTGGCCATGGTGACTGAGGATTATGGGATTTGTAGTCCAAAAACAGCTGGAGGGCCAAGGTTGTACAGCACTACACCGATACCATTGACTGGATATTGAAGGAAGCAACACAGACATCAGAGACCATGGGTATCAGTGTCAGGAGTCCTTCGTGTAGGTGTGGGCTTATGGAATCCTCCAACCTCCATTTGGGATTCAACTGAGATCAAGAGTTTCTAATTGTATGATACAATTAGAACCCAAACCTTCCTTGACAACACTATCTTTATAGCCAGCTGTTTATTCTCAGGACATCCTGCATCTTGACCTTCTACAGGAAAGACCATGGCAGGTCAAGATGGGAGACCACTTGTGCCCCCAAACCTTTCACTTCCTGCCAAGTGGCTCGTAGTAGATCCATTTCAGTTTCCTTCTGGCAGTATCATTCATTCCCAAGTGGATCAGCAGGAAGGGCCAGTATTTGGTGGGTGTGCCAAGTTTTGGCCACCTCTCCATCACATTTCAGATGCGTGCATCAGGAAAACATCAGGGCTGTGCAGTCAGATAGGTCAGACAATTGGATATGTCCAATTGGATTTATTTGGATTTATTATAATATATTGGATTTATTTATTATTTCTCTGTGTAAACCGCCCTGAGCCATATTTGGAGGGGCGGTATAGAAATTGAATTATTATTGTTAATAATAATAATAATAATAATAATAATAATATGTGTAATATGGACACTATATCAGAATGAATCCTGCAATGACAGAGGGAGCTCTAATAGTCGAAATCCCTACTAATTTTTCTCCTTTTAGAGAATTCTACTGCCCCCACACGCAGCCCCTCTCCCAGTTCCCCCTTCTCCCATCTCCGAGATAATGTTGGAGCCATGTCGCATCCATCCTGGTACTCCTGCTAACTGAGCAAAGAGGCATTCTCAGTGGTGATTTTCTTACTGAGCAGGGGGAGAGCAACTGGCCCTATCCATCCCCAGCACAGCATCCCTCCACTAGCTGTTGCTGGCATCTGTCTTATGTTTCTTTTTAAGATTGTGAGTCCTTTGGGGACAGGGAGCCACCTTTATTTAGGTCAACCACTTTGGAAATGTTGTCGCAAAGTGGTATATAAATAATGAAAGTCTGGACTCCTGTCTGTTTTGAGGGTTCCATGTTGGCCATCATCCTGACCCTTTTCGTTGTCAAGTCAGATCAAAATGATTCTGACATTGTTTGCTGTGCACAGACCTAAAAGAGAGCTTGTCTCCCTTGATGATCTGTCAGGTCTGCACACATGTGGAGTAAAAAGCCACTCTCTCCATCACCATCTCCTATCATCAGGGTAGCAGTTTTGTTCCTCCCAGTCATGGGAGACCTTCCCCCATCAAGACTTAAAACAGATCCATGTACAATCCCAGAGCTCCCCCTCCCACCACTTTTAAAATATTGCAGGAATAGGGAGGGCAGATACATTCTCTCATAAATATATTCTTATCTTTTAAAACAACTAACTTTTAAATATGCCTTGTAAGATGTGCTACCTTGCTGCAGGTATAAAGACCTTGGATTTTGGTTCTCCTAAAACACTCTTTAAATCCCTCATTGTAAAACGATCAAGGTGGCCTGTGGGAGAGCTAATTTGTATGTTTTAAGTAACTCCTTCCAGTAGCTAAGTCTGTGCCTGCCTGAAGACTTTAAGATACTTCAGGGCCTCTGTTCATAGTAATCCTGTCACTCCGTTGTTTTGAGGATTTTAGTGAGAATAAGTCATTGTGGTATTTTTAAGGATCGAGGAGGAGAGCTGGTCTGGTGGTAGCAAAAATGAAGTGGCCCCTTTGCTAAGCAGGGTCCACCCTGGTTTGTACTTCAATGGGAGACTATATGCATGAGCACTGCGATATTCTCCTGAGGGGATGCGGCGACTCTGGGAAGAGCATCTGCTTGCTTGCACGCAGAAGGTTCCAAGTTCCCACCCTGGCGTCTCCAAGAAAGGGCTCTGAGAGAGACTCCTCACACACACAACACAAAATAGAGTGTCGTGCTGATCCAAAATAGAATGTAGAAGCCAGAAAGAGACCCAAACAAGAAACTGATCTAATAGGCTGCTAGAAATTCCTATAAAAGTATAGAAGTGTGGACTACATCAGAAACCAATATATCATTGTTTATAACCAATATAAGAACCCAATAAATAAAAAAATGACAATATAGGCAACAATAAAGTAAAGCGAGCCATTGAGTTGGTGTTTTTTAAATTGTATTTAATCCTCTTTAAATTTTGTTTTTAGCATGTGTATTGTTGCCTATGAGCCACCTAATGGCACAGCGGGGAAATAGCTTGCAAGGGGCCCCACTGGTATGTTTCCAGACTATGGGAAACACCTATATCGGGCAGTAGCGATATAGGAAGATGCTGAAAGGCATCATCTCACACTGTGCAGGAGATGGCAATGGTAAACCCCTCTTGTATTCTACCAAAGACAACCACAGGGCTCTGTTGTCGCCAGGAGTTGACACCAACCCGATGGCGCAGTTTACTTTTGCTTAAATTTTGTACACTGTCTAAGATGTACATCTCAGGTGGTATAAAAATATGATAGATCAATAAAAGGAAGCCACTGATGAAGAATTTTGAGTGGAAATGCATTTGGTGAGAATCAGTTTTTGGGCATATCCTATAAAAACAAAGGAATGATAAGTTAACCTGAGTAGGTGTCCACATGTAGTTATTAAGAGATATATTGTGAATGATAGAATTGTATTTTGTATTTTGGGCAGCTATTGAACATATCTTCTGCTGATTGAGGCTTCTAGATTATTATATCAATATAAAGTAAGAAATACATTACATGTTTTGTATATTGTACCTTTGATCCTCTTTTATGCATATAGTCTTTGTTTAGATCAGGTACATACCCCTGTTATCATCTGTCTGCTGTTATGTGATAACTGTTCTTTATTTCTTATGTTTTACATCACTTAAAATTAGCATTTCTCACTGGCTGCTTTAGAAATATTCCTTGAAAAATGGAAAAGCAGGCTATATGCTCTTGAAATTAATGAATTCGGCTTTCATAATAGAGGCTTGTGAGTTCTGGAAAGAAAATGCATCTGTTATAGTTGTGACCATTATTTTGCTTAAATGTCCCAACTTGTGTCTTAGCTAGATATCGCTGCGGGTGTTGTTGGCCCCACGTTTGAAATGTCAAGGCCAGCTATTTGGGGGGGAAGACCACAAAACGTTACTTGAGAAGCACGAGGCAACATTTACTCAATCATGGCAGATGGGAACAAGCAGCACCAGAACCATTGGCATATAGAGATAACGATTCAGTAGCTAGAAATATGTCATCATTTGAGGGATTATATGTCTCTGAAAATTATCGGAATAGCGAAATATCAGACAGAGCTTTAAAAATAAAGCAGATCTTGCATCATTCCGTTTGGAAAATGACAGATGCCAGTTGATTCAGGAGACAATTTTTCAGATTCCAGCTGTTAAGACCATTCAGTCATTTCACTCCATCCTCGTTAGAGAGGTGAGCTGGTCTTGTGGCAGCAAGCATGACTTGGCCCCTTTGTCAAGCAGGGTCTGCCTTGGTTTGCATTTGGATGGGTGACTAGTGAGCACTGAAAGAGGATGGGGTCATAGCTTGGTGGAAGAGCATCTGCTTCCATGCAGAAGGGCCCAGGTTCACTCTCTGGAATCTCCAGGTAGGGCTGGGAAAGACTCCTACCTGAAACTTTTGAGTAGGGATGTGCATGAATTGAATTTTCAGATTCAATTCAAATTCAAATGAAACTGGCTGATCTGATTTGGAATTGAATTGGCCCCAAATTTGAATTGATTTGACCTATTTTGGCACCTTTTTTCGACCAATCGGAGCACCTGAATGATGGTTAAAAGGTGCCAAAATGTCCCTAAACTGTCGTTGAATCGATTCAAATCTGGCTGAATCGATTCAAATTACCCCTTTTCGGGATGATTTGATTCGAATTTGGATCAGCCAGATTTGAGTCAAATCGATTGGAATTTGAATCGATTCACACAACCCTACCTTGGAGCCACCCTGTCATAGACCAAGGCTTCGATGAAAGCACACCCATTACACTCTGCTGAGGCCCCTACTCTTGCAGGGGTGTAAGGTGCCAGGGATGTATCTTGTACAGGACTCCCAGAAGTCAGTCTGGCAGCTGACCTCCTGCAGCAGTAGCATCCTTTCTGCTGCAAACCTGGAAAACTGAGCTGTGTTTTGACAGTGCCACCTAGACTGCAGTTCCAGTGATCTCCAAATTGGGTCTTTTTGCCGACGAGGCTGGACTTGAACCTTAGTCAGCTGACCCCATAGCCAATCCCTGTCTACCAAGCCCTATAAAGCCCCAGATCTTGCTTCTTGGTATTATCACGATCCTTGAGCCAGACCTGAGACAGACCCTGAGGACTCATAGGAAGGAATAGGATGTGGGGTTTTCTCACTCCAGGAGTTGGGGGGTACTGTATCCCCTAAGCTCCCACTTTGACGTGAGAATTCAGAGGAAGAATCTGAGTGCTCCAGGTCTTGGAGGATCCTGTATTCCCTTCCTGCTTTGACCAGAGGATGCTGCCCTGCTCTCTTAGAAACATAGGAAGCTGCCTTGTACTGGGTCAGACCATTGGTCCATCTAGCTTGGTACTGCCTACCTTGACTGACAGCAGCTTCTCCGCAGGCAGGAGTCTCTACCAGCCCTATCTGGTGATGCCACGGAGGGAAATTGGAACCTTCTTCATGCAAGCATGCAGATGTTCTTCCCAGAGCGGCCCCATCCCCTCAGGGGAATATCTTACAATGCTCACATATAGTCTCCCATTCAATTGCAAACCAGGGTGAACCCTGTTTAGCCCAGAGGACAACTCATGCTTGCTACCACAAGACCAGCACTCCTCCCTTAAGCTCTTCCTCCTCCTCCAGTTCTGAAAATAAGGCTGAATCCACTCCAGCTCCATCACTGAAGTTGTGCCACAGCCAATGACTAGGTAACATAGGAACATAGGAAGCTGCCATAGACTGAGTCAGACCATTGGTCTATCTAGCTCAGAATTGTCTTCACAGACTGGCAGCGGCTTCTCCAAGGTTGCAGGCAGGAATCTCTCTAAGCCCTATCTTGGAGGAGCCAGGGAGGGAACTTGAAACCTTCTGCTCTTCCCAGAGCAGCTCCATCTCCTGAGGGGAATATCTTGCAGTGCTCACACATCAAGTCTCCCATTCAGATGCAACCAGGGTGGACCCTGCTTAGCAAAGGGGACAAGTCATGCTTGCTACCACAAGACCAGCTCTCCTCCGGCATGGACCCCATACACTTTCCAGCATTCCAGACCAGGGGTGTGGCCAGGCTCCATTTCCCCTTCAAAAGAGTGTGGTCTGTTGCAGGACCCTGCTGAAGCAATACAGCTCTAAAAGCTGCTAGTCTGACCCTCGCTTAGGGGAAGCTGGCGGGGGGATTGGAGGAGCCCCCGCTGTCCCCACCACGACTTGCTACCGAGTACCTTTTCTTGCCCCCCACACCACATTTACTTTAAAGAAAGCCCTTTACTTGTAAAGGGGGGTCTTCGCCAGATTCCCCTTTACAAGGATACACCTCAAGCTGAGCCAGATCCGGCTCAACTCAAGCTCAGACCAGCTGCGCTCTTTATAGGGCCGGTCTGGCTCGAGCACGAGCCTTTGAGTTGAGCCGGCTCGAACTCAAGCCCAGCTCGATTCGAGTCGGCTCACACACCCCTACCTTGCTCCCATGTAGGCCTGATTTCTGCCCTTCGCTTGTGATTTGACTCACCTTGCTCCTGCACAGACCTGATTTCTTACGTCCTGACCTCTGTTTGTAACCTGCCCTGATTTTAACGGTTGTGTGAGCCAGCCTATTGTATGCAGTTGTGTTCCCTTTATATATGTATGTTCAGTCTCTCAAGATGGAAGGTGTAAACAGACTTGTTTCTATTCTGGATTTTGTAGGCCTTGTTTTGTTTCTTCATCTGTCTCCGTTTGAGAAGAGATGCTGTCTTTGGCAAAAGGAAAGAGCACACTAGAGCTCTGTTTTACAACTTGTTGACAATGCAGTTTGAGATTACTTGACTTCTGAGAACTGAGAATTCCATTTAATCTATTTCATCCGTATGAACTAGTCCAGGACTCTGGAGCTTTACAGACAGACTGAAAACCAGTGTTTGAATTCCCAGGATCACGGTGGTCCAAAATCATCACTTGACTCGGAGTATTTGGTTAGAAGTAAAGATTGTTGCCCTAATAATGGCAGCGCATTTCGAGGAAATAACAGTAGCTGAGAAACTGACTGAAATAAGAAATGGAATAAGATGTAGAGAGGAATACGAGGCGGTGTGGTTCTAACAGATGGAGGCTCTTCTCATGATCACTGTGAAGAGCCTGGGGAGGGTCACCCCACACACGAGCAGGCAGTCTGCTCTGGACGGCCGACTGCCGGCTCCATTATGGAGCTGGCAAGGGCTAAGAGGATCGGGGGCGCCTGCATGCCCTGTGCGAGCGCGCAGGGCATGCTGGAGAGACCCCCAAGCTGGGAGGCTGCTTTTCAGCCTCCCAGCTGGGGGTCTACTCGTGAGTTGCCATGGTGTGGAGCCGCACCGTGGCAACTCACGATTTGAAAGCCTGGGTTAGCGGAACGCTCGCTCTGTTAACCCGGGCTTAGGGGAGGGCTACTTAAGCAGGTGACCCGCTTTGACTCAACCGGGCTCAGCTGCGAGCCCGGTGAGTCTCACGATTGGTGGGCAGCGGGCTAAGCACCCTTAGCCCACTTTCCATGGATGGTGAGAATAGCTTCATAGAGTGTTGGGCATACACCAGGGCAGCAGGGATGACTCTAGGGCAGGGCTGCTCAACTTTGGCCCTCCTGCAGATGCTTGCCGACAACTCCCATAATCCCTGACTACTGTGATTGGGGATTATGGGAGTTGTAGTCCAAAAACAGCCGGAGGGCCAAGGTCGAGCAGCCCTGCTCTAGGGCAACTACTTTGGGGGAGCAAAGAGGTGACAAAGCACATGAGAGGAGTGAGGTGTTTGCTATACATTAATTACTTATAGAGATCGGGTAATGTCTCTTTACCTTATTAATCAAGCTTGCTTGACATTTCACGAGCCGGTTCTCAATAACCACAGATCCCTGGGTAGGAGAGGGATAACCCACGAACCTGTGGTTGTCAGGGGCAGTGGGAGCCTTCCCAACCCAGCAGTTCCAAACCTGGGTAGCCCAGATCTGCTACCCAGGTTAAAAGTAGAGGAGAGCTGGTCTTGTGGTAGCAAGCATGACTTGTCCCCATAGCTAAGCAGGGTCTGCCCTGGTTGCATCTGAATGGGAGATGGTGAATGGGATATGGAGCAGAGGTGGCATGCATGCACAGATTATGATCCAACCGTGCCATGACATCCAACAGAAATATAAAGAGGTCATTCACAGCGTTCTACCCAGATTTGGGAGCTGGGTGTGCTCCCAGTTTTTGGTTGTGTGGAAGCAAGGTCAGAGGGAAACCTGGGTAGAAGTGATTGTGTGGAAGCTAGGTAGGAGGAAAAGCTACCCAGGTTCTCCTCCTACCTTGCCCCCACCCCAGCTTCAGAATGAGATAAGAGGTCCCTGATGGACCTCTCCCAGTCCTGGCTTTTGGCTTTGGGCCACCCAGTAGCTGCTTCCCACAGCTCTGTTCTGGCAGATGTTGATCATCCATACAGGGATCCATCTTGGTCACCCCCGCCCCCATCTCTGTACAGTTTTATGGCTCCAGCCTTGGTCCCAAAGTAGGATAGGTTCTGGTCAAGTGCTTCTATTCAAGATGTCTCACTTGGTGAATGACACCCCTCCCCCCAATTAAAGATGCCATAAGTTGCTCACATTATGCAGCACTCTGAGAGGCTTATTGCATATTTATAGCACACCAGCTGTTTTGCTTGCCTTGCAGTAGCTGGAAATGCAATTGCCAAAGGAGTCCCCGGTGGCTACTTTTAGGCTAAAAATAAAAACATCAGAAGATTTAGTCATGGGTCTCTTGCATGTTCCGTGCAAACATGTCCTTCTCCTGTCCCCGATAGTCCTTGCTTCATTTTGCTTACCCTTCAAGCAGCAGAGGGGCACAAGAGGACAGAAAAGGCTTGCTTCTCCCTCTCTGTCTCTCTTGTCTTTAAGTCATTGGGTAGTAGGGATGTGCAAACAGGTTCGACATGTTCGATGTTGAACCTGTTCAGTTCGAAGTTGGAGTCAAACCAAACCATCCCCTATTCAGTCCAACCCCAGACCGAATACCCCTGACTGTTCAGGTCTTGCCTAGGCCAAATCCATGGGTGAAATCAGCCCAGTGGCTTCATCTCCCCCCCTCCATCGCTCACTGAATCTGCTGCCTCGCCTGGTAAATTATTCACAATGCCTTCCCTAGAATTAAATATTTGTGGAGATTTGAGCTTGGCGTGTCCACAGCCAAGAATGAATATGCATGGGCCAAGGCCAAAGGGAAAAATACACACCGCTTTTCACTTAAAATATTTACAGGCATTTTAAAGTGAATTTTAATATTTACCGAGGGAGCCAGATGGAGAACCCAAGTGGATTGCTCAATATTTATCCCTGAGAAATGGTCGGCACGAATAACGCAGGCTTCCCTTTCTCTTGCTCCTGCTCCAACCTAGAGGTGATCAAGTGCATTTGGTCTTGCAGGGGGACGATGTAAGCGACCATCAGGAGACATTTGAATGAGTCAATACTGCAGGTTGTCAGATGAGGATATGCCAGTGAGCTTTTTGCTAAACTCTCTGGGAATGCAATGAGGATAAGAGCAGAGAACTATTTTATTGATTTATTGATTTATTTATCTATTTCTTTATTTAAAATATTTCTATACAGCCCAAAACTTGCACCTCTGGGAGGTTTATAATTAATATCAATTCATAGGAGGTAAATCTGTTACCTGTAAACTCTGGGGCTGACATCCCCCTGCTAACTGAGCAAAGTGGCACCTTTTAAAAGTGGTGATCCTCTTTATTGAGCAGGGGGAGAGCAACTGGCCCTATCCGTCCCCAACACAGCATCCCTCCAGGGGCTGTTGCTGGTGTCTATCTTGTCCTTCTTTTTTAGATTGTGAGCCCTTTGGGGACAGGGAGCCATTTTATTTATTTATTTATGTATATCTGTGTAAACTGCTTTGGGAACCTTGGTTGAAAAGCGGTATATAAATACACATAGTAGCTGTAGTAGTAGTAGTACTGCACACTGCAGTTGCATAGCTAGGGGAGGGTGGGCTCATATTCACTCCTCTCCCTGGTGGCCTCCCGCATGTGCCAGCCATGCCCCGCCCCCTGCTTCTGATGTCACACAGGGGTGTGGCCAGAAGCTGGAAGGACCCACACAACCCTCTTGAGCTTGTTCCCCAGCAAGCTTCATTGTCAACTGGGTCTTAACTTCATTCTCTCCCTTGCCGGCCTAGAGCACCTTCCTTACGAGGCAAGGTTACAACACCTGGAGCTATTTAGTTTAGAAAAAAGATGACTGTGGGGAAACATGATAGAGGTTTATACAATCATTCATGGGGTGGAGAAAATGGATAGAGAGAAATTCTTCTCCCTCTTCCATAACACTAGAACCAGGGGTCATCCCATGATATGGATTACCAGGAAATCTAGGACCAGCAAACGGAGGTATTTTTTCATACAACACATCATCCACTTGTGGAATTCTCTGCCACGAGATGTGGTGACAGCCAACAACCTGGATAGCTTTAAAAGGGGTTTGGATAACTTCATGGAAGAGAGGTCTATCAATGGCTACTAGTCTGATGGCTGTGGGCCATCTCCAGCCTCAGAGGCAGGATGCCTCTCAATACCAGGTGCAGGGGAGCCACAGCAGGAGAGAGGGCATGCACAAACCTCTTGCCTGTGGGCTTCCCAGAGGCATCTGGTGGGCCACTGTGCGAAACAGGATGCTGGACTAGATGGGCTTCCTTGGGCCTGATCCAGCAGGGCTGTCCTTATGTTCTTAAGAACATTAAGAACATTAAGAGCATAAGGAAATAGATTTGGAAAAGTACAATAGTTATAAGGTCCTGGCAAGCAAAGCTAATTCACCCAACTCTAATATACAATAAGCAGTTTATTTAGCAAGGGGGAAGAGAGGAGGGGAAAGAGATCAGTAAGGTTCATTAACAAGGTGCAAGTAAACCTTGAATGGACAGTTCAAAGTTTCTCCCGGCAATTACAGATGCTAGAGTTCGAAGAGATGATGGGGTTCATAATGCTGGGGAGCGGAGACATTGCAGCATCAGAGTAGGGATGTGCACAAAACTGGTTTTGCTGGTCTGGCTCGAATCTGGACTGGATTCGGATCTGGACCGGATTTGAGCCGGCTCAGCCTGGCTTGGTTTTGTGCCTGCTTGAGCTGGACCTGGTTTGAGTTCAAACCGAGCTGGTTCAACTGGCTTGAAGCTCTACTGGTAAACTCTACCAGTAAAGGGGCAGGGGGGCTTCCCTAAAGGTAGGGCAGATAGGAGGGGAGTCAATAACTACTTACAGGTGTTGGCAACAGGTGCTGCGGTGGCAGCAGCATGGCTCCCCCTTGGCTTCCCCCGAAGTAGGCTGTGTTGGTGGCTGCCCAGTTTGGGCCTCTGCACGTGTGTGGAGACCATATAAGTGACCTCCGTGCATGCCCAGCATACTTGGCAAGCCTGGACTATTCTGTGGGAGGCCGGTGGGGATTGGTGTAGTTGTCGCCACAACAGCCACAACCGCTGACATCTTTAAGTAGTTATTTACTCCCCTTCCACCTGCTCTACCCTGAAGGAAAACCAGTGCTTCCCCTTTACCAGTAGAGCTCCAAGTCGGCTCGGTTCAAACTGGGCTGGGTTTGGTTTGAACTTGGACCAGCCAAGGACAGTCCGGTTCGACTCCGAACCCATTGAGCCTGGCTCAAACCAAGCTGGCTCATACACTCCTATTGGTGAGGGAGAAGATGCATCTTCTGGACCTTCCCTCTGAGAAGTGGGTCTGGAGTCTTCTGGTTTTGGTCCTTGGTCCTTGACTGGTCTTGGAGTTAGACCTCACACCCATCCAAACACAGTTATGACAACTCCGACACCACCTGTCTCAACTTGGGTCTTTATATCTTCACCTCTCATCCTTTTAACCCTTTTATCCTTTTATACACCACCTCTTATCTTCTGCACTCCGAGACATTCAAAATAAGTTGTTTACACTTTTCTCTTAATACTCTTAACCTTGGAGGTTAGACACTAATTATTCAACAGTCATCACTTTCCCTTTCTGGTCCTTTGGCCACAAAGTCTTTATCAGACTTTCAAAACGGGGATTTGAGGAGAGAGGGCACAGGGGCAAGATTACAATTATGCTGAACTGCCAAATAGAATCATATGCCCGGTGTACTGAGCAAAATGCAGCAATACATACGTTGTCAGTACAAGGCTACAGAATTAAAAGCTCATTATTTCTTAGTCTGTGGGTGAGGCTAATACATAAAGGGAGTTAACAAGATACCTGGGACTCTGCTGATCTAGTATTCTCATGGCAGTTTCACCCAGCGAGGTCATTCATAAACCTGCAGCCCGTTCAGTGTCTGGCGTCCTTGGAACAGCTTGGGGGCTGTTCTGATGAGTGCTTCCACCTCACTGCCTTGGATTGTGCCACATGCATTCAAGCTGCCCTATACTGAGTCAGACAATCGATCCATCTAGCTTACTATTGTCTACACAGACTGGTAGCAGCTCTTCAAGGTTTCAGGCAGGAGGCTCTCCGAACCCTACCTTCCTGGAGATGCCAGGGAGTGAAACAAGGACCTTCTGCATGCAGGGTTGCAGATGCTCTACCACTGAGCAGAGGCCCCATCCCCCACGGGAAATAACCCCCAGTGCTCACATGTGTCACCCACACAACTGCAAACCAAGGCAGACCCTGCTGAGCAAAGGGGAACAATTTAGGTCATGGCCACAAAGACAGCTCTCGTCCCACCTCCTGACCATTCTTGGTGTCCTGATCAGCAGGATGGGGTTGATGCCCAGGCAGTCTACTCTGAAATCAATTGCTTTTGCTGTTTCTCCAAACACCCTTTTAAACTATAGAGGGAACAGAAATGGACTACGCACTCTGCTACTGCCTTTGAGGCTGGAGGGCTATAGTCCAGGAGTACCAGTTGCAGGGGAGTAACAGCAGGAGAGAGGGCATGCCCTCAACTCCTGCCTGTAGGCTTCCTAGAGTCATTGGGTGGGCCGCTGTGTGAAACAGGATGCTGGACTAGATGGGCCTTGGGCCTGATCCAGCAAAGCTGTTCTTGTGTTCTTATGTACTGAGCTACAGCCCTATGTACATAAGCCCTTCTGTTCAGCATCCAGCATCCTCTTTCTTACAGTGGCCCACCAGTTGCATCTGGGAAGCCCACAGGCAAGAGGTGAGGGCATGTCCTCTCTCCCAGAGGAGAGCCGGACTTGTAGTAGCAAGCAGGAAATGTCCCCTTAGCTAAGCAGGGTCCACCCTGGTTTCATATGAAAGGGAGACTAGAAGTGTGAGCACTGTAAGATATTCCCCTCAGGGGATGGAGCCGCTCTGGGAAGAGCAGAAAGTTCCAAGTTCCCTCCCTGGCAGCATCTCCAAGATAGGGCTGAGAGAGATTCCTGCCTGCAACCTTGGAGAAGCTGCTGCCAGTCTGTGAAGACAATACTGAGCTAGATAGACCAGTGGTCTGACTCAGTATATGGCAGCTTCCTATGTTCCTATGTACTGTTACTTCCCTGCAACTGGGATTGAGCGACATCTTGCCTCTGAGGCTGAAGGTGGCCTATAGCCCTCAGACTAGCAGCCATTGATAGACCTATCTTCTATGACAGGCCTGCTCAACGTAGGCCCCCCAGCTGTTTTTGGACTACAACTCCCATAATCCCCAGTCACAGTGGCCAATAGTCAGGGTTTATGGGAGCTGTAGGCCAACATCTGCAGAAGGGCCCAAGCTGAGCAGCCCTGCTCTATGAATTCATCGAAACCCCTCTTTAATCCAGTAGTCCTGCATCGTATCCCTCAGTTACTGGGCTAGTGTGTGAGGCCTGATCAGGTAAAATGTCGACATGAGCTGTTGAATTCTTCAGACCTTGCTATGCTGGAGTGCAATTTAAATGCACAATTTTATGCAGCTGGTACATACTGTGCAATGCTGCCATTTGTGTGGCTTATTAATATTAAGTACCCGGGAGGAATAAACATGCTGTACGCTTGCCACACAAAACAGTGCATCAAGTCACTGCTACGTGGCTCAAACTAGCTGTCAGTTTGATGGAAAGAGGCTCTGAAATTATTTTTATTTTAACAGTGCTCTACAGAGGCTGTCTCTGCAAACACATGCACCAAATGTTCCATGCTCTCTTGTGTTCTTTGTGGGCAATTCTATTATACAGTATATACATTTTGTTATTGCATCTGGTCTAAAGATACCTATCTAGCCTATTCCGAACCCAGTTTTCAGCCCAGATTGGAGCACTAAGCAGCTTACAGTTAAAATCTGCATGAAGGTACTATGTAATTTGTGATCTGCTGGGATGTGGGTGGCAGCAGTCTGTTCTAGCAGTTGGTGATGCCGTCCATGTTCCAGGAGTTTCCTCCCAAAAGGAGGAGATAGAAAGAACTGCAATCTTTCTGATTGATCACTGATCACTGGCTGATGGTAAAGATGCCAACCCACAGAAACTACCAAAACACACCCACCCCAGAGAGGGTTTCCCTTCCACTGAATTTAGGATGACCAAATGTAGGAAGAATAGGCCTCCTTACCTACCTTGAGGACCAAAGTAGGCCTGAGATGTTGATGTGATATGAGAGTTCTAAGGTTTGGAGCTCCCTGGGAGTCTGGTTACAAAAAGCAGGTTAGGGCAGGCCCTCTCTCTTGCTGTTGCTCCCCTGCAACTGGTATTTAGAGGCATCTAGCCTCTGAGGCTGGAGGTGGCCTATAGCCCTAAGACCAGTAGGCATTGATAGAGCTGTCCAGCATGAGTCTGTCTAAGCCCCTTTTAAAGCCATCCATGCTGGTGACCATCACCACGGTAGATTAATTAGACACTGTGTGGAAAAAGTATTTTCTCTTGTCGGTCCTAAATTTCCCGATCAGGTTTCAGGCAGGAGTATTCCCTCTCTCTGCCTGGAGATGCCAGGGATTGATTGGATTACACTGTGTCATAGATGAGTGAGCTCATCTTGAATGAACTCAGACATGATCCGAGAGCTTCCAAAGCACATCATTGGCTCAATATAACCTGAAGCCTGGGAAATTGCTAGGGATTGAAGCTAAGACCTTCTGCATGCAAAGGAGATTCTCTACCATGGAGCTACAACCCCATTCCTAAAAGGGGTCATTGCTTCCGTTTACGGTTTGTATTTGTTGTTTACCTTTGGGGTTTTTTTCGTGTGTGGGATCAATGCCTCTTTTGTGGTCCATTTCTTTACAAAAAGAATAAGTCTCCATAGACTGGTTTTATCCATGAGATGTCTTTGTCATGAAATTGACTAGACCAGACCAGAGCTTTTTGTCTGGTTAATCTTTATACCAAAAGGAAACTTTAAAAAAAGTTCTAGAATATGCTGCTGAGGTTGATTGATGGATTGATTAAGTGCCGTCAAGTCGGTGTCAACACTTAGCAACCACCTAGATAGATTCTCTCCAGGCTGATCTGTCTTCAACTTGGCCTTTAAGGTCTTGCAGTGTTGCATTCATTGCTGTCGTAATCGAGTCCATCCACCTTGCTGCTGGTCATCCTCTTCTTCTCTTTCCTTCAACTTTCCCCAGCATTATGGACTTTTCAAGGGAGCTGGATCTTCACATAATGTGTCCAAAGTATGATAGTTTGAGCCTGGTCATTTGTGCCTCGAGTGAAAATTCTGAATTGATTTGTTCTAGGAACCATTTGTTTGTTTTCCTAGCTATCCTGCTGAGGTTGGGGGGAGGTATTTCACACTGCTTTTGTTGAAGTTAAGAGACCCTTCTTGCAAAGATCAATTACTGCCGTGTGAAAGTAGGTACCCTTGCAGAATTTTAATTTCCTTCTTAAAATGCGGGATGATTAATAGTAGGCACAGATCTATCAACTAAAATTTTAAAAACCACTCTGGATGTGCTGGCAAGAAGAGAAGTGGTGTTCTGGGCACTGTCAAATAGATGCCTGCAACAGCTGTACATACAGCTGTGCTGCCCGAAGTGCTAGAGAAAAGCAGTCTGACAGACACCATGACAGCAGAGAGACCAAGGAATGTGTATCGTATACTGCTGGGGATGATAGTAGGGGTGTGAATGGCAGTGGTTTGGTTCAAATTCGAACCGGCCAGGCCTGGCCGAACCGGGTCTGTTTCGGTGGCCAGTTCAGGGGATATACTTGTAAAAGGGAAATCCAGGAAGGATTCCCATTGACAAGTAAAGGGGTATTCCCTATACTAAGGTGGCGGGGGGGGGGGGAGAGAAAGGGTACTAATCACACACACACATTCAGGAAACATGTGTCATGAAAATGGGACCACGTGCATTGGCTGTGGTGGGGGCACACTGCTCACATACAGAGTGCAATCATTGGTTCATGAACTACTGTGGCTGGGGGTGATGGGAGTTGTAATTCAGCAACATCTGGAGGCGCCCTGGTTGGGAACCAATAGCCAGGGGTTAGGGGGGTTGTAGGCCAATATTGGCAGGAGGGCCAAAGTTGTGCAGCCTTGGTCTACACTGACTGGCAGCCGCTCTCCAAGGTTTCAGGCTGGAGTTTCTCCCAGCCCTCCCTGGAGATGCTGCCAGGGATCGAACCTGGGACCTTCTGCATGCTAAACAGAAGCTCTACTGCTGAGCTACAGCCCCCATTCCTATTGTTGTCACCTTAAGAAACGGAATGTGTCAAATGTTTGTGGACTAGCCCACAAGTCCTTTTTTTGATATCCTTGTTTCTCTCCCCCCCCCCATTCAATAAGTGGAAATTAGAAAGGGAGATGAGGAAGAGAAAGGAAACTAAGTCTATTCACCAGAGATTAGCAGTCAAAATGCGTGAAGCCTGAACAAAGCACAAAGTAGATGAGTCTGAAACACAAGCGATGCATCATAACTGGAGCGGGAGATTAATAAAGCAGCACTAGCAATATCTGTGTGCCAAAACACACTTGTAAGAGGGCCCCTACAGTAAGAGAGTAACTGATGGAGAACTAGTCTTTAAATCAGTATCTTTTCCTATAAAAATAATCCATACAGCTCTTGGAATCTTCCAGGACGGCTTCTTTCCAGCCAAGTGCAAAACATGGACTTCTGTCTCCTTCGCTGGCTATACTCCAGTGGCCAAATTCTCTCTTGCCACACAGATGGGCAAGGCATGGATTTCAGCTTCCAGCCTGCAACTAGCTACAACTAGTAGCCAGCAGCTGTCAAAAGTAATGGACCAAACTCCTTCTAGCCTTATTAGTGGTCCATTGAGGAAGAACCCGCGACGGATGCTCTTTCTTTAAATTCAGTGGCTGACATGGTCTGCAGCCCTCCTTAAACTCAACTGAGGATGGTCAAGATGTTGGCTGATGATCTTCAGTCCTTCAGCAATGGAAGGAGGGCTGTAGATCTGCAAGGAGCCTTTATCAACTTTACACTGAAGGCTTCTTTCTGCAATGGATTAGGCAGAGGGGGCAAGTGACTTTTGCATCTCTCTCCCCTCCCTCCAAAAGCTCTTTCCAATTGTAAGAATATATATATATATATATATATATATATATATATATATATATATATATATATATGAATGATCCAAAGGGCCTTTGGAGTGAGAGGAGAGATGAAAAAATCACTCCCCTCCTCTGCCTGGTTCATTTCAGGAAGAAGCCTTCAGCAGCACAGGGATGCTAAAGGCTTCTTGCAGACCTGCAGTCCCCCCACTGTAGCCCTCCTTCCATTGCCAGAGGGCTGAGGATCATGCTGGCCAAAATCCTGAGGTCATTCACACAATCAGAAACTGTGTTCTACCTGGGTTTGGGAGCTTTGAGTGCTCCCAATTTTTGGTTGTGTGGAAGCAAGGTAGGAGGAAAACCTGGGTAGAAATGATAGTGTTGAAGCAAGGTAGGAAGAAAAGCTACAGGTTTTCCTCCTACCTTGCTTCCACACAACCCAAAATTGAGAACACAACAGCTCCCAAACCTGAGTAGAATGCAGTTTCTGATTGTGTGAATGACCTCCTAGTCTTCACCCTTCGTTGAGTTTGGCATATAAGAGCAGTCAAGACCATAAACTGAGTAGGAGACGAGTCCTACACAGTTATGGGATCTGGGCACACTCCTTCTTTGTGCTTGTGTGAACAACAACAACAAAAGACAGGCCAGCAGTTGGGAGCTTGATCATCTATCAAGACTCTGCTGGGTAGGGCAAGCACATCCCTGTCCCCAGATTCCATCTCCAGCTTTGGAATGAGATAAGTGGAAAAATCATCCTACCAAGCTGGGTCTTAGCTTATGATCAAGCCTCCTAACACATGGTTGCAAAACAGGAGCACACCCTACTCTTGATCCTGGGTAGTAGGCCTGGGCACACCGGACGAAGGGGAATGCCGGCATCGGGATTCTCAGCCCTCAACATGAAGAAGCATCCAAGCATGGGGCAAGTGCCCGGGAACCACACTGGTGATGGGGGCCCTTTAATTGAATGCCCAGCACTGGTGCGGGAGCGGCTGGGTGGCACAGCTATGTTCAGAAGTTGGGGGTGGGCAGGGAGTGACACTGGCCATCTTGGGAAGCCTGCGTGGCTGCTGGGAGGGTATGCGAGCTTCTGGGGATTGTAGTCCCATTCAGAACATCTCCCACTTGAGAAGTTCTGAGCAGGACTACAATCCCCAGAATCTCCTACTCCCCCACCCCCAGTTTCAATCTCTCTCAAGAGAAAACATTCCAGCAACAGCCAATAAGTAACAAACTTATTGTCTTCAGATCCTGTCTTAGACAATAAGTATGCATTGCAAAAGGATTTGATTGCCTTCTCCACCAGTGCTAAATTGCCTAAAGCCCAAGCAAAGCATTATCTGAAATGAAAGAGGAGCGCCTCGTTTATGTTGAAATGAGAGTTCGTTAGGAGTATTAATGGACCTTGCTGCCTACTTAACGGGATTTAGTTAAAATGATAAACTCTTTTAAATGCTTTCTTGAATGCATGAATGCCCGGCAGTGTTCTCCAGGCCTCACAATGAAGTGAATTCTGGCTAAATAGATTGCCTTGGTACATTTGCCGTAGTAATAGATGTAACGTACATGGAGGCTCTTCAAAGTCCCCTGAACGTTGGGGCCTAGCATCCAAATGTGAAGGGAAGAAAAATCAAAGGGGCAACTTACCTTCTTTGGGGATGAGGTTTTATGGGGTGACATTCTGTGACTAGGAAGCCATGGGGGTGTGGTACTCTTGGTTTCTCAAAAAGCCATCTGGCAGTAAAAATGGTCCTAGATGTTTTGGTGCTCAAGGAGGACATTCTAAACAGTGGAGCTGTTCTCACAGCCAGAGAGGCCTGGGTAGAAGAGGGTTAACCCAGGAATGCCTGGTCATCTGTGGCAGTTGGAGCCTTCCTGTCCAGCAGCAATGTCCCTGGTAGCCCAAACTCTCTACCCAGGTAACAAGTGAGGTATGACATGAAGAGAGCCCGTCCTACCTTTGATTTTGGTTCTTTGCAGCACCAGTGATTCTGTTCCTGGGCTGCTGTCAGCCACATGAGCCATAGCCAGATGGAAAGCAGAACCAAGGAGAAGAAAGCTGTTGTTCTACTAAGAGCTGCCTCTCCGCTGTGCATACAATGCATTGTGGGATAGCGGGAGGCCCCAGCTCCTGATCTCAGCTCTGGAGATCTTCGGTCATGTGGGCATGTGAGCAGCAGAACCAAAGGCAAGCTCTGGTCATCTGGGAAGAGGCAGGCAGGATCCTGCCTCTCCCCTCCAACACCTCCCTGTTTGGTTGTAAGAACAAGATCTGTGTCTCGATGTTGACAGTGCCACCTTGGCAGTGTGGGAGCTTCAAAGGTGGGATATTGACACTTAAATAGAATCCCTTCCTGTCTTCCCCACAGATGGCATTGGCTGTGTTCTCAGGACCACCATCCCAAGAAAAGGAGGCTCCAACCAACTCTCATATCACATCAACGTATCACATCCACTTTGATTCTCAAGGGAGTTGTCGTTCAGCAACATTGAGAGGCTCCCAGTTTGGGAACCACTGCCCTAAGGGGAATATCTCCCAGTACTCACGCGTGTCATCTCTCATTCAAATGCAAACCAGGGTGGACTCATGCTTGCTACCACAAGGCCAAGTCCCCATCCCTCCTCATTGATCTGGGTCCATTGACTGCTTGGCAGAGGCTCTCCAGACGATGGTTTCTTTTTCCCTACCTGGAGATGCCAAGGATTGAACCTGGGGCTTTCTGCATGCAGATTATGTGCTTAACCAATAATCCACAGCCCTACCTACTCGACTGACTTTTTGGACACTGTCAACATTCCAAGCAAATTTGGACATCCACTGTAACGGCTATATTTAGTAGTTACCACTCAGTCTTGGAGCAGATCTCTCCCCTTTCCATTGTTCCTCATAGAATGACAGCCTTGGCTGAGATGTGAAAGAAATGCCACATGATTTTGAAATCTCTGACTGACAGAGGCAAGATAATGACAATGAGTTGGACGTTTTGATGGGCACGACAGTATAATTCTTCTGGGAACTCATCACTTCCCAGTGTTTGCTGATAACATTGGAAAATCCGGTCCTTTAGGCTTGTGAGAAGGAGGACAAAAAGACAGTAGTTTATCTTCTTAATTCCCCCAGGAAAGGGTGTGGGTGTGTTTCTATTTATGAGAATTGCTCCTCTCCCATCTTGCTGTTCCAGCATAGTCTCAACAGCTCACATTCTGCACAGTGTTACGGGGATCGTTTAGCACTGCCAGAGCCCTGTCTGTGTCTTAAAACACCACTGGCCGGGTTGTAGAAGAGTCCTTTCTGCTGCACAAGTACAAGTGCAGCTGAAATTGTGCAAGTGGAATTGTGTAATACAGCATCCATTATTTCGAATTGAGGCGATGCAATTGTGTACGCACCATTAAGTTGCAGGGAAACAGGACTATTCCTCTATATGGCAGGCTGGTGGTGTTTTAGACATAGGTAGCTGCATTAGGCTGAGTCAGACCCTTGGCCGTTCTAGCTCAGTATTGTCTACACTGACTGGCAGCTCTCAATTGAATGACAATATAATAGTTCTTTTTAGCCTACTTTCCTTAAGGAAAGTAAGCTTATGATATCACCCAACATATTCTCTCTCTGTGTCCATGCGTGTGCCCCCTATCAACTTCACAGTGCCTGGACCAATACAAATCAAACTGTGTACAGTTGTAGCAACACCTTAACAGCATAGTTTATGATGATGTCATTCACCCAACCTTAACTTAACTTAACTTAACTTAATGATGATGCTATGCACTACACCTTAACGGTGTAGTTTATGATGATGTCATTCACCCCAATTCAAGATGGTGGATGCATGAACATTTGAGGCGCAAGTGGGCTAACTTGTGATGCACCTAACTGATTTGAACCAAATTTGGAACAGTTATAGTGAGTGACACACACAGACACTTCAATGACGTAGTTTGTTCTGATGACATCCACACCTATTCAAGATGGCGGATGTATGAATGGGAACCTTCTGCATGGAGGTGCTCTTCCCAGAGTGGCCCCATCCCCTGCGGGGAATATCTTACAGTGCTCACATGGAGTCTCCCATTCAAATGCAAACCTAGGCATACCCTGCTTAGGAAAGGGGCTAATTCATGATTGCTGCTACAAGACCAGCTCTCCTCCCCACAAGACTAACATGTAAATCATGCAAATTGCCTTCTAATCTTGGATTCAGGGGGAAACGGTAAGTTGTACTAGAAGTGCGCACACATTTGGGGAGGTCTTCCAAATTGTAGTTAAATAACAGCTCCAACTCCCTGAAATGGACCTGAAAATGGCTGGACTTTTTAGCATTTCAGTCAGGTTGGGTTTTCCTGGATGCCTCTCTCGTGATAATGCCAACACAAATAAAACTGTTTGAGGTAAATGTGGGGGTGGGGGGCTGGGGAGAAGGATACAGGATGCCAGCCAGAACCTCCAAACATTGTCTCATCATGCAAAGGTTAGCAATTTTCCTCTGCTTTTTCATAGCCTGGCAACCATTTCACAAAAGCCAGAGGACGTTCGTTTGTCATTCAGTGAGAGCCGAAGAGATTTTATCTCTGGTGAAGGACAGGGTTGTGCGGGTGGGAGGGTGCAGATCCCCCCCCCTTTCCGGATCTCTGCTAGGAGACAGGCTAGAAAGTGTCAGACTGAATCATAATTATTTAGTCTCTTACCGCCCCCCCCAATGCTGAGCCCTCTGAAATCTTAGATTAGAAACAACCCCATTTTTAGAATGGCCTGGTTAGTTTAAGGCTGTATACAAATGCAGTGGAATATGAGAGAATTCTGAATTCTATGATTTTGTACTGCAGGGGTGAGTGGAGGCGGGCATGTATGAATGTTCTCCCACATTTTTTTAAAAAAAGAAAAACCTCCCCTGCAAGGATGACTCATGTTTGAGGCCCCAGGTGTTGTAGTCTTGCCTTCTGCACCTTATCCAGTTCAATGTCCTTTTTTTAGATGTGGTGACCAGAATAGTACGCAGTACTCCAAGTGTGGTCGCACCATAGTTTTGTATAAGGGCATTATAATATTAGCCGTTTTATTTTCAATCTCCTTCCTAATGATCCCTAGCATGGAATTGGACTTTTTCACAGCTGCCACACATTGAGTCGACACTTTCAACGAGCTATCCACCACGACCCCAAGATCCCTCTCCTGGTCCGTCACCGACAGCTCAGATCCCATCAGCGTATACTTGAAGCTGGGGTTTTTCGTCTCAATGTGCATCACTTTACACTTGCCAACATTGAACTGCATTTGCCACTTTTGTCGCCCCCTCCCCCAGTTTGGAGAGATCCCTTTGGAGCTCCTGACAATCCATTTCGGATTTCACAACCCAAAAGAGTTTGGTCTCATCTGCAAATTTCACCACCTTGCTGCTTACCTCTACGTCTAGATGATTTATGAATAAATTAAAAAGCACCGGTCCCAGTACAGATCCCTGGGGGACCCCACTTCTTACTTCCCTCCATTGTGCTTCTCTCCATTGTGGGATTTTAAATCTAAAATTAAAAATCTTTTGTATTATATTATCTATTTTCTGTTCTGTCTTGTTCTATGTGTTGGATTTTTTTTTAAACTGTTGTGGTGTTGTGAGCCATCCAGAGAACAATTTGGTATGGGGCAGCGAACAAAATAAAGATGATGCTGATCCTGCCCCATTCTCTCCACTGAAGGCATTGCCTCAACTGCCTTGCCGCTGCTCCCTGGCTCCTTGCTGCCCCAGTCAGGCCTTCTCACTTACTGACCTGGTATGTCTCCCGACTAGGATGTTAGAGTGAGGGGCCAGCCCACCTCCCTCACCACTTCCCCTCTTCATCTCTATGGTGCAGCCACACTTGGAATACTCATATCTCAAGATCTCTGCCATAGAGATCGCTACCATATCTCAAAAAGGATATTTTAGAATGGGAAAAGGTGCAGAGGAGGGTGACCAAGATGATCAGGGGGCTGGAGCAGTGTCCTGTGTTCTTACGATCGAGGAAGTTAGTCTAAGGAGTGGCCGGCGAAGATCTAGAGCCATGTGTGCTCAAGAAAATAGGGGTATGTGGGGAGGAAATCCCATTTGGGGGACTGGGTAGTGATTGTGTGTGAGGGGGAACTGGAACCAACTTGGTTCTTTCCGTGTAAACTGCTTTGGCAACTTTTCTTGAAAAGAGGTATATAATTATTGTATATATTTAATCTATTTTTATACTGCCCTATAGGAGTGTGCACAAAACTGTTTTTTTCAGTTCGAGTCTGAAGGAGACTCCCCAACAGAATCGGGCATGTTCAGTTTTGTGACACCGAACAACCCCACCCCACTGGCTCGGCTCAAATTCAAATAGGTTCAGGGGTTCTAACTTTTCTCTCTCTTTCTTTTTTAGAATCACTCACCGGCGGGTCCGGCAGCTTTGAAGGGGTGCTGGCATGGCTGCGGTGGGATCTCCACAGCCTCCCTCTCTCCCACTGGTGTTGGTGGCCATTTTGGAGGCAGCCATGGCTATGCAAATGGCCAGGGCAAATGCATGGCAGCCTCTAAAATGGCCACCGGCACCACCGAGGAAAGGGCCAGAATGCCCCCCAAACAGGCTGAAACAGCCCTTAGAGGACTGAGGGAGGCTGGCAGGGGAGAGGGAGAGTGTGGAGATCCCCCTGTGGCCTCTGCAGCACCTCCTGAGGCTGCCAGACCCACCGGTGAGTGATTCATATCTACATATGTATCTCTATATGGTTAACATTAGAACCCCTGAGTCAGCTGGGGGGATTCAGCTTGAGGTTGAGCTGAACCGGGCCCAGTCCAGCTTGAGGGTGAGCTCTTGAGCTGGACCAGTTCGATGGCAAATAGGCTCTCCCCCGACCTGGTTGGCACATCCCTACTGACCTATATAAAATCTTAGGCCAGTTTACAGGTTAATTAGGAGTAGTTGGGGGCCACACAAACGTCAGCAATCTTGTATTCAATCTCCTGTGGCTCAGCATGGTTCCCAATAGGGGTGTGCAAGCCTCAGTTCAAAACATGGTTCCAATCGAACCAGCCCAGTTCGGCGAGTCCGAGTTTGAACCAGACTGGTCCTGGTTCTAAGAACCAGTCCGTGGGCCATTTAGGGTATACAAGTAAAGGGAACATTCCCGAATCCTCCCTAGAGGCTGCCAGGGGGTGGTGAGAGAGAGAGGCCCCCATACCTGTAGTGAGGCCGCTGCATATGTGGTAGAGACATCGGAGGTGGTGGAGGCTCCTCCAAGCCCCCCACCAGCCTCCTGGATGACAGCCTGGGCCAGCTGCGGCCCAGTTCAGGCCTCTGCGCAATGATCCGGATGGGCTGGATTGGTTTGAATCTGGTCTGGATTGGTTCGAATCTGGTCTGGATTCAAACCAAACTGGCCAATCAGTTCCATGCACATCCCTAGCTCCCAACTATGATTATCCCCCCCCCCGTCACTCCCTGGCCCTGTGATTTCTGCCACCACACACACACACACACACACACACACACACACACACACAGACAGAGCTTTCAGGAGCACTCATGGCTCTGCCTCTTAGCCGGCTCACCAGTGACCTGTAAGACGCCCCTTTTTTCTCAGACTTCTCGTTAATTAATTAATTTCAACCCGCTTGCTTTATTTCATAAAATGGTTTTAATGGTTTTATCCTCTTTTATACTTGTATTTAAAAGGATGCACACTGCCTAGGGATACACACCTATCGGGTGGTATATCAATAGGATAAATGAATCAAAATCAATCAGACTGGCTTTCTCAGTTGTAAGAGCCTGGCTGTGGTGTCTCTGGAATGCCTTTCCTCTCCTGGAACAAAAACCATACAAGAAGAGGAGCAGAGAGGTGTGCTGAATGAAGCCAAGGCAGCAAAATTGCTTTCAAGAAGTGGCATAAAGGGAGGAAGGGTAGCACATTCCGTCTGATTTATAATAGAATTGCCTCAAGTTAGAAACGTAAACTAAGCGAGCCAGACGGAGAAGACTCTCCTTCTTCAGGCTGCATTTCCCCAGACGTGTCGGTGTCACCTTCAGTCCTGATTACAGGGGAAATGCCAGATGCCCAGCAAGTAAACAGGCCCTGGATTCTTAATTACAATCAGAGCTGAAGATTCGGGTAGAGATGACAATCTCTTCAAGAGAAGGGGTGGGAGGGAAATCAATCAAACGGGTTAATCGAAGGATGGCCAGATAAGGAAATGAGAAAGCTCCGCTCGGAACAAAGCACCTCGGACTTTGAAGGACAAGGCAGTTGGTTGGGGGCGGGGGAGAATCTTTCCGGAAGGCTCCAGAATTCTCAGAGAAGCTATTCTCATATTAAGACAGTCCACACAATTAAGGGTAGGACACGTATCCTATATGACCCTGGTTTAGGAACTGAGCACACTCCCGTTTTGTGGATCACAGGACAATTGGAAGCTGCCACATACTGAGTACGACCATTGGTCCATCTCTCTCAGTATTGTCTACACAGACTGGCAGCAGCTTCTCCATGGTTTCAAATACAAACCATGGTGGACTCTGCTTACAAAGGGGACAAGTCATGCTTATTGGCCACAAGGCCAGCTCCCCTCCTAATTTCCTTGTGATCATGTGTGTGAGGGGAAAAGCAAGGTCAGAGGAGGAGGAAGTGATCATCTTGGAGAGAGGAACAGAGGGTTTTGCCTCCTACCTCTGTAAAGTGCAGGGTACAGGAGCAGGCTAGGACAGTATACTGAGAACTGGATTACCCATTCTAATATTCCGCTTGCCTACTAAGTGTTCCACAATCACAGTTGAGATGCTACTATCTTTATTCCTACCACCACTTTGCACACACACCCCCCCATCTTTGCAGTATGTGAGTGAATATTCCACATGAGGTCTGATCCATGCAGAATAAAGCGGAACTTTGCAACCTGGAGAGGTACAAGATTCTGCTTCTTGGCTTGTCTGTTACCTGAGTTGGCAGCTTGGAGCTGTCCATGGTCCTGCTGCTTCTGTCTGCTCCTGCTGGTAACTGATTTGCCCCAGAGATGCCTGTGGTAATCTATAGCTGGATCTGCTTCAGACTTCCTCTTCAAATGAGCTTACCTTCAGTTGGCGGCTAGGAAAGGCGGGGGTGTGCACAAACTGTCCGATGTAAAACCGGTTCGTATCTAGCTGAGCCAGTTTGGTGATTCGATCGCAGACCGAATCAGAGCTGGTTCGCTCCATGATCGAACTGAACTAAGCCCAGTTCAAGCGGACCAGTTCTACATCAGAGAGACTGGGGGCGGGGGTTTACAGTGAGAAAAGAAAATGTAAATGTAATGTAAAGTAATGTAAAGTAATGTAATGAAATTAATGTAAAGTACTTTCAAAAAGAGATCTATTTACCAAGCCACCCATGTGGCAGTGGCATGGTTAATATGAACCTCTGCATGCTTGGGCAGCGCTGGGGAAGGGGTGAGCACTCGCTCTGCAAACCCGGGCTAAGAGGTGGGCTACAAGAGCGGGTTAGCCGCTCTGGAATCACTGGGCTCGGCTGCGAGCCCGGTGGTTCTAACGATCACAAAAATCGGGCTAGGATTTTCCTAGCCCGATTTTTGTGATCGTAAGAATAGCCTCCAGATCTACTACCCAGTTTAAAAGTGAGATAGGAGAATCCTGTCCTCCCTTTTGTTTGGGTCATCTGCACAGCTGGTACGCTTCAGTGTTCCTGGGCTGCTGGTGGCCATGTTTATCATAGAGTCCTGTGCCTTGTGGGGCCAGGTAGGATGGAGTTGCTGCAGTACTGAGGGCTGCCTCTCTGCTGCTTGTGCAATGCATTGTGGGATAGCTGGAGGACCCAGATCCTGATATCAGCACTGGAGATCGCTGCTGCAGTGTTCGCATGGGCTCATGGGCTGCGGAGCCAAAAGGAGGCTCTGGTCATCTAGAAGGCACAAGGTAGGAGTGTGCCTTCCCTCCAGTCCACTCTCATTGGTCATGAGAATAGCCTCACAGGCGTCTTGCTGAATTGGAAACTGCATGTGCATCCCAGGTGCAGATGCCTTTCTTCATTGTGCTGTGCATTTGGTTGTCCCATCTGATGAGCCTCATATTAGCATTGCTCATCATAATTGGGAGCATGCATATTGAAATGTAGATGGCTGGGCATGTATGTGGGTGAGCACATTTATTTATATTTATTTATTTGATTTATATACCGCTTTTCATGAAAACATCTCAAAGCAATTTACAGTATAATTTAAAACCATACATAATTAGGATACAAAAGTATAGATGATCTAAAAGCAGTTTACAATATTATTGATGCCTAATTGAAATAATTATTCAAATACATAATTAAAAATGCAAAATGACAGATAATACAAATTTTATAAAAATCTCTATTTATAAAGGGAATAACTCGTTAAAAACAATAATACATAAAACACTACTGTTCTGGACTGTATGCCCAAGGTTGTGCACAAATACATTTCAATTCAGGCTAACTGAGATTCTGCAAGATCCCCACCTGTAGTGTAATGCAATAACAAAGAAATGTTGACTTAAATAAACTAGCTCCCATGTGGAAGTGATCTGCAGCTGTCAGTTAAGCATTACTGGTGGATAATAGAATTAGAGGATATTTACAAATGGAAATAAGGGGCTTGCTCTTGTGCAGCTGCACAGCTTGTGTGCAAGCTGTGTTAATACTAGACTGATGTACCATTGCACAGTACATCAACCGGAATTGTTAAGGTTTTCGGAATCCTTCTTAGCACTCAGCTGCCTAGCTCTAAATCACCCAGCTCCTCTGTGACATCAGAACAGCCAAACCAGTAGGAATTGAATTGAGTTTATTACAGCCATAGAGCAACAATGATAAGACCTACAAAAAACCACAGGAAGCTGCCATATACTGAGTCAGACCCTTGGTCCATCTCACTCAGTATTGTCTACCCAGACTGGCAGCGGCTTCTCCAAGGTTGCAGGCAGGAGTCTCTCTCAGTTCTCTCTCGGAGATGGCTGGGAAGGAACATGGAACCATCTGCTGTGTGGTGTAGTGGTTTGAGTGCTGGACTAGGACTGGGGAGACCCGAGTTCAAATCCCCATTCAGCCATGAGACTTGCTGGGTGACTCTGGGCCAGTCACTTCTCTCTCAGCCTAACCTACTTCACAGGGTTGTTGTGAGGAGTATGTAGTACACCGCTCTGGTACTAAGTATGTAGTACACTGCTCTGGGCTCCTTGGAGGAAGAGCAGGATATAAAAAATGTGTTAAAAGAAAGTCTCCCATTCATATGCAACCAGGGTGGACCCTGCTTAGCCAAGGGGACAAGTCATGCTTGCTACCACAAGACCAACACAAGATGATATAGATTTTAAAACACACACACACCAAAATAGAAATCAATATGAATTAAAGTATACCTAGATAGATGTGCCACTTAGCATTCACATGACACCACCATTTTACTGTGACAGGCTAAATCAATTTCACAAAACTTGGCAACTTTCCCCAAATTCTCTACATTCGTATCAGAAAGCAAATATATGAGAGATAACTCCTCCAATCTGCCTGGCTTAAAAATAAATAAATTAAAGTAGGGGTTCTACAAGACCAGAGGAGGTCATATGGTAGCAAGCATGAATTGTCCCCTTTGCTAAGCAGGATCCACCCCATTTTGCATTTGGATGGGAGAATACATGTGTGAGTATTGTAAGAAGTTCCTCTCGGGATGGGGGATGCTGTGGAAAGAGCACCTGCCTGCTTGCATGCAGAAGGTTCCAAGTTCCCTCCCTGGCATCTCCAAGACAGAGCTGAGAGAGACTCCTGCCTGCAACTTTGGAGATGCCACTGACAGTCTGTACAGACAATACTGAGCTAGGTGGACCCAAGCATCTGACTCGGTATAAAGCAGCTTCCTATGTTCCTAGGGTTAATAATGCATATTGTGATATAAAGGGCAGCATAACAATATTTGATCCACAGTCTGCATGACCCCCTAACAGGGTCAGATAAGGAGCACCCCGAAATCTGCCCTGCAGGAGGGCAGATGGAAGAACACTGAATCATTGAACATTGAACTGGCCTTGTGGTAGCAAGCATGACTTGTCCCCTTAGCTAAGCAGGGTCTACCCTGGTTGCATATGAATGGGAGACTTGATGTGTGAGTACTGCAAGATATTCCCTTCAGGGGATGGAACCACTGAGGGAAGAGCAGAAGGTTCCAGGTTCCCTCCCTGGCAGCATCTCCAAGATAGGGCTGAGAGAGATTCCTGCCTGCAACCTTGGAGAAGCTGCTGCCAGTCGGTGAAGACAATACTGAGCTAGCTGGACCAATGGTCTGACTCAGTATCTGGCAGCTTCCTATGTTCCTATGCCAGAGTGAATGCTCTTCGGCATTTCGGGTCCAACGACTTAGACCAGTGGTTCCCAACCTGGAGTCCTCCAGATGTTGCTGAACTACAACTCCCAGTATTCCCAGCTATACTTTATTAGGGTTCTGGATGCTGGGAGTTGTAGTTCAGCAATATCAGGGTGAACCCTGGCTGGGAACCATTGACTTAGACAGATATCCTGCTGGCTTAAATCCAAACCTTAAGTTTGAACCCATGACATCCTTAGGGGATGATGATGTCTCTTGCCTGCCAGGCATTACTTGTCCTCCCTCCAGATTGGCCACTGCCTGCTGACTGACACCGCTCATGGCCTATGAACTCATTTGATCCATTTCTAAGACAAACTCCTGTTTAAAATGGAAAGTTCCCCTCCTGGCCAACGTGGTGGTGCTTTCTTTGCAACAGATGATGTTGTTTCGGTATTATTCAGCACATTTCTGTTGGGGGATTGCTTTGTGTGCCTATCGTGAGCGCCTGCAGTTGGCGAGATAAAGGGAACGGAATAAATGTTATCAAAGCATTGCCAGAGCTGTGAGTAAACTGATTTGCATGCAGTAGAGATGGGGCACACCGAAACAGTAATTGACCTTGTGGCCCTCTTCTGATTATTCAAGGTGGAGTAGTCTCAAGAGAACCCATCCATCTCCATGCCACAGTCTTGGCTGACTTTGGAATAATTACTGGGGAATTCAAGGTAAGGCTTACAAAGATTTGTCACTGGCCACTGGATCTCCTTGGGCTCAATAAAATCCAACCAGTTTTTAATTAGTTTAAGCTATCTAAGGCAACCCAATTTAAAAATGCAAATAGTGAAAGCATCTATTTTTATTTTTTATTTTTAAAAACAAAACAAAACATAAATTGGAAATATTAAGGATTCTGATCACAGCACTGTGTGTGGATCTTGAAACGCTTGATGCCAATTATGTGCTTCATTGCATTAAAATGAATCCTGGTTTTTAATAAAGACTCAAGTGATCAAACCTGCAGAGTCCGGTCATTGCCACCTCCCATTTTCATTACTCGTGAACTTTTCAATTTGAGGTCATCCCAGTTTAATACTATATGAACTCTCTTAACTACAAACCCCCAAATCAGGTATGCCCTCAAATCCTCTTCCAGAGTGTTCTGATAGCTTGGTCTCATTTTGTGCCACAAACTCAAGGTTTTGCAAGTGATTAACACTTTTAAGGGTGTAAATACAAATTGGGGTTCCCAGTTAAGTGCATGATATAACAAATATCGCTTTATTCTTCCAAAAACCCATCATCCAGTGTTTTACACTAGTTTTACACGACAAACCCCAGTTTCTCCTTTGGGAAAACCCTTGAAGCCTCATGTCCCTGGAGGCCTGCCTACAAGGGCCCATTAACACAATGGCACTTTCTTCTAGATGAATGGACACACAACAAAACGTGGCAGTATATTCCTGCTGTACATACTCACCAGACAATGGGGTGGGGAAATGTAGGCTCGGAAGCATGTTGGTGACCCTCAGCTTGGGAGCGCCCTCTTGGAAGAGCTTCACCATGCTCCATCCCTCGGGGGTTTTAAAAAACAATTTAAGAAACATCCTTGTTTGTTTATTTATTTATTTATTCGCTTTATATATCGCCCTTCCAAAATGGCTCAGGGCAGTTTATAACAGAATAAAAACAATTAAAAGCAGTTAACAATTAAAATCAAAACTATAAAAACAGAATAAAACCATTCAACAGCTAAAAACCCTGGTAAACCAGGACAAACATTTAAAACAATTTAAAACAGTTTACAGCAGTTTAAAAACCCTGGAAGGCCAGGCCAAACAGATAGGTTTTAAGGGCTCTCCTGAAAGAAAGCAATGAACTCAAATTACGGATTTCTGCCTGGAGTGCATTCCATAGCCCAGGAGCAGCTACAGAGAAGGCCCGCCTCTGAGTCGTCACCAGACGAACTGGTGGTAACTGGAGATGGACCTCCTCAGATGACCTTAACGTGTGGTGGGGATCATGCAGAAGAAGGCGCTCTCTAAGATAACTCGGACCTAAGCCATTCAGGGCTTTAAAGGTAATAACCAGCACTTTATATTTTGCTGAGAAACATATTGGCAGCCAGTGTAACTGTTTCAAGACAGGCATAATATGGTCTCTCTGGGTTGCTCCAGAGACCAATCTTTTTCAGAGGCTTATATCTGGTGGGTACCACCCCCCCCCATTCTTAGTTATCCTTTTACTCATCATGTTTAATTTGAAACTTTTAGAATTTGTAATTTTTAAACATGATTTTAGCTTGGTCTTTTAACTTGTTTCGTTTTATTAATTTATGACCATTTAATATTTTATCTATTGTATTAATGTGGTGGTCCCGAGCAGTAGTGTACTGAAGTGGAGGGGGAATGCATGCAATAAATGCAATAAACAAACAATCAAACAAACCAGATTTGAATGAATGAATGCTATTATATCACTTAGTTTCCAGTCTTGGTCTAAGAGTGCAGTTTAGACTGGCCCTGAGAATAGACCATTAGCATCCTTCTAGCTGCGCCTACTTCTATAAAGGACAGGATGCCTGGGGTTTCCTTGAATGGTACCCATTCTTGTTGGAGGATGAGAGAACTGGAGGATGATTGCGGCACTGGCACTTTTAGTGTCTTGATAAACAAACAGGTAGATTGTCAGGAGGGCACTGAAACAAGCACAGTGCAGGTAGCTTGAGCCCATTGAAGAGTAACTTTATTCATTGACTTGGCACATTTCTATACCGTCATATATATATGTGTGTATGTATGTATGTATGTATGTATGTATGTATGTATGTATGTATGTATGTATAGATAGATAGATAGATAGATAGATAGATATCTCAATATATGATCCCATATCTAGATATAGATATAGATATAGATATAGATATAGATATAGATATAGATATAGATATAGATATAGATATAGATATAGATATAGATATATAAAATCTCTGGGTGGTTTAGAATTTAAGTTCTGATTTAAGACAATAACTAAAACATGAACACAATTTAAACCATTAAAATAGAAGCTTGAGATAGTTTCCTAATACTCAATAGCAGGTGAGCTTTATCAGGGAAGTTGAATACTTGGATTGAAAGCCTGTATGCATGAGCCACCTTGGAGACAGGCATAAGCTGACCACCCAGATATCAAGGACAGGCACATAGGAAGCTGCCTTCTACTGAGTCAGACCATTAGTCCATCTAGCTCAGTATTCTCTACACAGACTGGCACAGAGGCGGAGCCACCATTGGGCGAATGGGTTCAAAGAACCCAGGCCGCCTCCCCTCAGGGGCCGCACCTCGCGGCCCCAACACACACCACCCCCCAGCATCTGACATCAGACGCGGGGGGTGCTGGTTTAACTCCTGAATGGGGCCGCGCGGCTCTGTTCGGGAGTTAAATGGCCGGTGCTGCATTTGCAGTGCGGCCAAGAGTGGCTCTTTCCTGTCTTTAAAGCAGGGAAGAGCCGCTCCTGGCTGCGCTACGAACGCAGCACCGGTCCCAATCTAGCTCCCAAACGGGGCCAAGCAGCCCTGTTCGGGAGTTGGATGACCAATGCTGCATTCACAGTGCGGCACCAGTCAGAAGTAAATGCAGTGCCAGCCTGGCTCTAACTCTTGAACGGGGCCATGTTGCCCCTTTCAGGAGCCAGACCACGCCCCCTGCACCTGACGTCTGATGCGGGGGTGGGGTGAGCGGGGCCCAGGCGGTGGCCGGGCATGGGAGGCTCGTGGTCTGGCTCTGCCACTGGACTGGCAGCAGTTTCTCCAAGGAGTCCCTCTCAGGCAGGAGTCTCTCTCAGCCCTATCTTGGAGATGCTGCCAGGGAGGGAACTTGGAACATTCTGTATGCAAGCAGGCAGATGCTCTTCCTGGAGCGGCCCCATCCCCTAAGGGGAATAGCTTACTTGTAGCCTCCCATTCAAATGCAAACCAGGGTAGACCCTGCTCAGCAAAGGGGACAAGTCATGCTTGCTGCCCAGAAGACCAGCTCCTCCGAATCTTCTTGTGATCATGTGTGAGAGAGAAAGCAAGGTGAGAAGGAGGAAGTGATCATTCGGGAGAGAGGAACTGAGTCGGAGGGTGTCGGAGTCAGAGACCCTTCTTAGCAAAGGGGACCATTCATGCCAGCAACCACAAGACCAGCTCTGATGATGACCTGCCACATTGACTGCCCATTAATCACTACCCGTCGTTGGTGCCCAAACTACAGAAAGCTAAAAGAGCAGCTAGGCGTTGAACAATGGGCTCATAAGTATGGCACCAGGCCTGAAAGAATCTAAGTGGCACATTACTTCTTGGGTCCTCTCCTTCATGCCGTTACCCTGTTTGGCATGAAAAGAAAGAAAACTTAGCAAAACAAAGTGTCTGTGATGCTTCCTGGTCCCCGCCTCTCCTTTCACCTGCAGAGAATGAAGTTCTCATTCTGGGATCTCTTTTCACGGTCGGCTGCATCTCTGCTTTGCCTGCCCCCCCCCCAAAAAAACTTGGTATTTCAGTCCTGAAAAGAACTCCAGCTGTGTATGAAACGTCTCGAAGCAACAGCAGTCACTCCATCCCTTTTAGTAGATGCTGATAACAATTTCTGGCAGAATGGAGGTCTGGGGTGGATGTCAGGATGAGAAAGAGATTCTCTGTCTTTGACCATGCCTAGATGTAACATCCAACCATTCAGAGGAAGGAAGAAAGAGAAAAAGACAGGTGAACATGTTCCGTATTGAAGATGACAAGAGCAATAGAGTCATAGAAAAAGTCGTAGGATTTTTTTTTTTTAAGGGACTAACAATACTTGGTGTTACACTAGTTTCCAGCTGACATTTTTAAGGGCTTTTTGACTGCAAAGAAGAAGAAGAAGAAGAAGAAGAAGAAGAAGAAGAAGAAGAAGAAGAAGAAGAAGAAGAAGAAGAAGAAGAAGAAGAAGTTGTTGCCGTAGGGAAGGAGGATGGGTATAAAAAACTGAGAAGGGAAGATCAGGCCAAATACTAGCCCTTAAACAGAGGCTCGTGGCTGCATCAAGGCTCTGATGTGTTTGAAAAGTAGCAAAACTACTTGTTGAGACAGATCCTATGCATGTGCATTCAGAAGACGGCTGAGAGGAGAGCTGGTCTTGTGGTAGCAAGCATGGCTTGTCCCCCTAGCTAAGCAGGGTCCACCCTGGTTGCATATGAATGGGAGACTAGAAGTGTGAGCACTGCAAGATAGGCCCCTCAGGGGATGGAGCCGCTCTGGGAAGAGCAGAAGGTTTCCTCTCTGGCTTCTCCAAGATAAGGCTAAGAGAGAGACTCGGTATACAGCAGCTTCCTATGTCCTATATTCCTATGTTCCTATTAGTGTTCCCTAGGCGAAGAAATCGAACTCCCAGTGGAAATACAAAGCATAAAGGAAGTTGCCTTATACCAAATCAGACCCTTGGTCCATTTTGCTCAATATTGTCTACACCAGGCTTGCTCAACTTAGCCCCCCCCCGCCCCGCTGCCAGCTGTTTTTGGACTACAACTCCCATAATCCCCAGCCACAGTGGCCAGTAGTTAGGGATTATGGGAATTGTAGGCCAACATCTGCAGGAGGGCTGAAGTTGAGCAGCTCTGGTCTCTACTGACTGGCAGCGGCTTCTCCAAGGTTACAGGCAAGTGTTGCTCCCAGCCCTATCTGGAGAGAGGAGAATAGGAGCATAGAAGGCTGCGATATCCTTCAGATACCATATACCAGTCAGACCCTTGGTCCATCTAGCTCAGTATTGTCTACGCAGATTGGCAGTGGCTTCTCCAAGGCTGCAGGCAGGAGCAGGGGTGTAGCTATAATTGAGCGGATGGGTTCAAAGAACCCACCCGCCCCCAGCTCCACCATTTCCTATTTTCTTCATTATCTCCCTCATTCTGCGGGGCTGCGAACATAGGCCCCCGTCTCCCCTAGCTATGCGCCCGGGCAGGAGTCAATGTAACATTGGGCCCATTCACACGTTATGTTCAACACTCATACAACGAGTGTACAGTGCAGAGATTCACATCTGTACGGTCTACAGATTCACATCTTATGTTGAACTCAGGTACAGAAGGACACTTCCTAGCTATGCCACACATTTGAAAGGCTTGTATCCTGGTTCACTTTTAAAATGAACACAGGTACAGCCATTCACATAGCCACCTAATGGTGCAGTGGGGAAATGACTTGACTAGCAAGCCAGAGGTTGCCGGTTCAAATCCCCGCTGGTATATTTCCCAACACCTATTTTGGGCAGCAGAGATATAGGAAGATGTTGAAAGGCATCATCTCATACTGTGAGGGAGGAGGCAATGGTAAACCCCTCCTGTATTCTACCAAAGACAACCACAGGGCTCTGTGGGCACCAGAAGTCGACACCGACTCGACGGCACACTTTACCTTTACAGTCATTCACACAAACACATGTATGCGTGTGCAGAAATGTGTGCAGCATTATGACTCGGGCTCCTGCAAACTTAATTTTTTGTGCAAAAATGTCCTGGCTATGTAGCAAGGCCCAGGGCAGAAATTTCTCTCTTCCCTCACCATTTCTCAGCTGTTCTCGTGAGCCATAGCAGTCTACATGGTTTGAACCACAACAGCTAAAACTGCTCCATTTCCTGGGTAGCCTGTTGAGATTTATATATCTTCCACAGACTTTAAACAGCAATCAGCATGTTTTTTAAGCTTGAGTTACATTCACTGCGATTCCATCCCTGCAACCTGACTTGGTTTCACTGATCTTTACTGCAAAGCTACTGTAGACTGAACAGAATGTGTTTTTCCGTGCTGTTGTTATACTTGAGGTACAAATAAGGAAAGGAATGATTGGGCTGTAAGAGAAGATTTCTCCCACATTTACTTTTATATTTCCAGGTTTGTGGTATTTGGAGGAAGCAGAAGCCAAGGGCAAACCACTGAAACTCACATCAATATTTTGTTTGTGTATGTAAAACTATATAAATGTGTCTCTTTAAAAGATTGCGACTTGTAGGGCACATCAGAGCTACATAGACAAATGCTTCCCTTTCTCTAAATTCATCCTGCATTATGTTCCTAATAAATTTCACTGCTTGCTTCTTGCACTGTTAAAAAGTTGTGGTCCCTCGCACTTTTTTTTTTTTAATAAAAAAGCAGCCTCATTATTTCAGTGCATCAATAAATACCAACAAGGTGACATTTATGGCTGCATTAGCATTTGCAGAAGAAGTTGAACATATTTGTGTTGCTCTGCTGTCAAGGTGCAGTTTTGGTTGGAGAGCTTCCTTCCCATGCAGATTCCTAAGATCAAAGAGGGGGTGTGGCTGAAGGTAGGGGTGTGTGAGTCGGGTCCGGTTCAGCCATCGAGTCGGGCCGAACCGGCTCACAGACTGGCTCAGAGGGTATACTTTTAAAAGGGAATCTGCTGAAGATTTCCATTTGCATAACCACGCAAATCGTATGGTGATGCAAATGGCCTCTGCGCATGCACAGAGGCCATTCTGAGAACTGGGCCACAGCTGACCTTGGCTGTCATTTGGGAGGTGGGGGGTGGAGGGTTGGAGAATCCGGTGCCGCATCTGATGCCTCCACGTGGCCACCAGCCGAGCTGGCGGCAACTGGAAACAGATCTCTCTAGATGACTTCAATGGGTGGTGGGGATAATATAATAATAATAGTAATAATAATTCGATTTCTATACCACCCTTCCAAAAATGGCTCAGGGCAGTTTACACAGAGAAATAATAAATAAATAAGATGGATCCCTGTCCTCAAAGGGCTCACAATCAAAAAAGAAACATAAGACAGACATCAGCAACAGTCACTGGAAGTACTGTGCTGGGGGTGGATAGGGCCAGTTACTCTCCCCCTGCCAAATAAAGAGAATCACCACATTAAAAGGTGGCTCTTTGCCAAGTTAACAGGGTTCTCTTAAATACCCAGGGCCCAAGCCAATGCTCTTCCCAGAGTAGCCCCATCCCCTGAGGGGAATATCTTACCGTACTCACACAGGTCTCCCATTCAAATACAAACCAGGGCAGACCCTGCTCAGCAAAGGAGGCAAGTCATGCTTGCTACCACAAGACCAGCTCTCCTCCTCACATAAGTTCTTCCTGATGTTCTGCAATGCTATCACGTGTTTTCCATTTCTAGGCGGGGTAAAGGTTTTCCAAAATCATTATGGGCATTCATCCCTGGAGATGGCATTGATGGTCCAAATTTGTGGGCGGGCCTTGTGGACTTCTCTTTTCCACAGCTATTAAAGGAGCAGTTCCTTGACCACTTTTTCACCTCGTCACTGTCTAACTCAAGCTGAGCCTACCTTGTGCCAAAATGTCCTAGGACCTAGGAAGCTGCCTTCTACTGAGTCAGACCCTTGGTCCATCTAGCTCAGCATTGTCTACCCAGACTGGCAGCGGCGTCTCCCAGGTTGCAGGCAGGAGTCTCTCTCAGCCCTTTCTTGGAGAGGCTGCCAGGGAGGGAATATGGGACCTTCTGCATGCAAGCAGGTCCCAATAGGTGCTCGCCTCCTTTACGTCTCCAAGGAAATCCAGTGAAATAAACGACTAAGTTGTTTCGTCAGCCTTGGTGAGCGACGGAGCTCAAGAGGGGAACTGTAGACTCCGTTGATACTTGCGCATTCTTTGTTGTGGGGGAAGAGACTGTTTTGTGATGGAAGTTCATTCCCCTTTTAGAACACAGGAACCTTGATATAAATCATTAAGGATTTAATCTGCAACTTTGTCACTTCTTGTTTTGCTGGCATATGTTGGCTATGCAAATTTCACGCCGAGACCCCATTTCTCTGGGAAAAGGCATATTCCTAGGGGGAAGCAAGTGAATAAAGACAGACTAATCACATGGAAAGTAGGCTGTTCTGTACCGCGAACTAGAGGCCCGAGGGCTTCAAAATCAAGCGCATTTGTTGTTGGTAAATATTCATTATAGTTCAAAAGGAAGGTGTCATTTTGGCAAGGATATAAATCAAACGCCAAATCCACATTAGACGGCCTCAAGGGCATTTACCTTTCCTAACACACTGCATAAATTGTGTGACTTTAAATCCTAGCCAGTGATATCATGACTTCCTTGGAGCAGGACTTATGTCATAAAGGTTGGAGTCATAGGAGTCATAAACCATCACTCTGGTTTAGGAATTCTTTAGCTTTAAGTGATTTTGTCTTTTTCTGCCATAGGGAATAATGGGAATTTGAAGTAGACCCATTATTCCCTGTGAGTAACTCCTAGGTACTCCAGAGTGGGTATGAGGATAGGGTGGTATGGATACCTACTACCACCCAAGCTGCAAGGCAGTGGGGTACTCGGGTGATTTGGGGGAATTTTAAAATGTATTTTAGATTCTCTAGTGTTAACTAACTTTTTCTCATAATGCATCCCTTTGTAGAAGTAATGTAACATCCAAGAGCTTAAATGCATTAGATTCTCAAATGTCACATTGCTTCTTCACAGAATTGCTTCTTCAGGCTGATTCAATTCAAACTCAAATCGAATCGCTAAAATCGTTTCGTGCACATCCCTATCACTGTGTCTTGTTGTTCAAGCAGCAGTGTATCCACTTAACAATAGCGTGGTGGTTAGAGGGTTGTACCAGGTCTGGGGAGACCCGATTTCCAATCCCTGTTCAGTCATGAAACTCACTGGGTAGCTATGGGCCAGTCACTTCTTTCTCAGTCTAACCTACCTCACAGGGTTGTTGTGAGGAGAGACATGTACACCGCCCTGGGCTTTTGAGAAGAAGAGCAGGACATAAGTGTAAAAATAAATCAAATAGCCTGTACCATCTTGTCAACAAAGAGGACGAGTGGGTGGGATACAAATCTGGGATCCAAAGAAGCTAGAGAAGCTTTATGAACCTAAAACACTGTTTTTAAATGTCGCATTTCTTGACCTGTTCATTGAAGCCATCACACCACTTAATGTTATTCAGGCAGTTGGAAAGGCCACAATGGGCGGACCCTCTGTTGTTTCTTCATCGGAGTCTTTGAGGCTTAATATCAAGTGAGTCTCTTGACAAGCTATCAGTAGCCGAGTCTGATCTCCCCGGAAAATATCCCATGAATGAGATTGAATCTGTCACTCACAAGCATCTTGTTTATGTGCTGCTGTTTTCTTGCAAGCTTGGCTGTCTCAGGTTGTCACCTGAGTAATCACAGACCTAAAGGGCATGGCTTTGGGTGGGACCTTTCTTTTCTTGTCATGGCACAGCTGGACTGTTAATTGCAGGATCTGGGAAGAAGGTGTTACTTCCCCTGTCTGGGTAAGGCTGGCTACTGTGAATGACACAGATGGAGAGAAGAGCTGGTCTTGTGGCAGTGAGCATGAATTGTCACCTTCCTCAGCAGGGTCTACCTTGGCTTGCATTTGGATGGGGGACAGCATGTGAGCACTTTACAATATTCTGCGTAGGGGACGGGGCTGTCGCTCAGTGGAAGAGCATCTGCTTTGCATGCAGAAGGTCCCAGGTTCAATCCCAGGCAAACCCAGGTTGGGCTGGAAAAGACTCCTGCCTGAGACTTTGGAGAGCTGCTGTCCTGTGGTCAAGATGTGCACAAAACTGGAAAACCCAGTTCGGTTTGAGTGGAACTGGAGTCAAACCAAACTGGTGTCCCCCTCCCCCAGGCCTCTCTCCAGTCATTTTTGGCCCATTACAGGGCTCTCTGCGGTGGCCATTTTGGAGGCTGCTGTGCATATCCAATGGCCATCTGTGTGGCTGGGGTCATGACCTGGCCACCCAGATGGCCATTGGGCATGTGCGGTGGCCACCAGAATGGCTACCAACATACAGAGAGGCCTGTAACAGCCCCAAAATGGCCAGTAATGGGCCAAAAATAACTGGGGAGAGGCCAGCAGGGGGAGGGGGGACACCAGGAGACCCCCCCCGTGGCTGCAACAGCACCCCCCCGGAGCCCAGCAATGGCAGTAGGTCCGCCTTTGGTGGATTGGTCCCGGACCAGATGGACAGGTTCGGTTCAACACATCCCTACTCAGTGGAAGAGCAACTGCTTTGCATGCAGAAGATCCCAGGTTCAATCTCAGGCAAACCTACCCAGGTAGGGCTGGCAAAGACTCCTGTCTGTAACCTTGGAGAAGCTGCTGCCAGTCTGTGCAGACAGTACTTAGCTTGATGGACCAATGGTCTGACTCAGTTTATGGCAATTTCCGGTGTTCCCATCATGTTGCACAAGTATACATATTTTGTGTTGGAGATATGACTCCATAGACATCGACTCTTAACACTGGTTGGAAGCCCCTCACCTAGGCTGTCAAAACCCCTAGGCCAGGGCCGCTCAACTTTGGCCCTCCCGCAGATGTTGGCCTTCAACTCCCACAGTCCCTGACTATTCGCCACTATGGCTGGGGATTGTGGGAGTTGTAGTCCAAAGGCAGCTGGGGAGGGGGCTAAGTTGAGCAGGCCTGCCCTAGGCCCTGCCAACAGGCAGCTCCAGACACGATCAACTGCAAAATGCAAATTTTCATCGCTTATGGGTGTTAAGAACTTCCCTGACCTTTTTATCCTTGAATATTTTTTGCTGTTTTGATAGAAACTCCTCATTGCTAAATGCATGCCATTTATCTGAATCTGCATAATCTAACGGGCCCGGAAGAAAGAGCTAAATGCCAACATGCCAGGGCCTCCGTGTGGGGCAAGATGTTCCCCCATTACTCTGGCAGTCCTAATGCATTACAACATTTGTCCTCCATAATGGGCTGCTTGCCTTGAAAAGCGTTGACAATCTTCTCAGGGTTTACATGTTCCCGGCTGCAGCACTGATCTCTCCTCACTCCGCGGCTTGCCATCTGAATAGGTCACGTCTTGATGAGCGGCGTTTGGATTGCTGACTCCCAAGCTGCAAGGACGTTCCTCTTGCCTGTTTGCAGATTTCGGGTTATGGTAGTTCAAGAACAGCTGGGGGGGGTGCTAAGTTGAGCAGGCCCACCTTAGGGATGGAGCTGCTCTGGGAAGAGCACCTGCATATTTGCATGCAGATACAGTGGTCCCTCGACTTACGAACTACTCGACATAAGTATTTTTCGAGTTACAAACGGCAGGTTTAGATCCGGTTTTAGATGCGGTTTTTTTGACTTACAAATTTTTAGATGGGGTTTCCTCGACTTACGAATTTTACATGCGGTTTCCTTGACTTGCCTGCCTGTTTATTCTTGAAAAGAAATGTTCCTGTGCAGTTTGCAAGCCTTACTGGGGGTCTGGGTCTTTTTTCTAGGCTCCGGAATGCATTAATCCGTTCCCAATGCATTCCTATGGGAAACCGCTTTTCGACTTACGAACTTTTCGACTTACAAATGTGCATTCGGAACGGATTAATTTCGTAAGTAGAGGGACCACTGTAGTTCCAAGTTCCCTCTGTGGCATCTCCAAGAGAGGGCTGAGAGAGACTCCTGCCTGCAACCTTGGAGAAGCCGCTGTCAGCTTGTGTAGACCATATTGAGCTAGATGGACCAGTCTATGGTCTGACTCAGTAGAAGGCAGCTTCCTATGTTCCTTTGTAGAAAGACCAGAGGGAAGAGGCAATAAAACACACCATCAAATCCTCCTCTCTCTGGGGTTAGTTTGCTATTAGTCTTTGGGAAATCCCCCCAGCTTCCCTCACACCAGGATGGAAACCTCCCCCAGGGCTGAAGAAGGATGATCAGGCACTGTCATGACAGCGTTAAGCTCCATCCGGCTCCCCTTCCAGCTTGCCATTCTTTATCTGAGCTGGATGTTGCCATGCTGTGAATTTGTATGATGGCGAGTAATGTGGCTTAAGCATACTTTGCAAGGGAAAAAAAAGCCATGAATACTTTTAACGCTGAAGGAAAGGTTAATGAGTACTGCGATTTTTTTTATTTAAAAAAACACCCTGCAGTGGTGAAGAAAAAGAGGCTTCACTGTGAGTTTTCTGTCTTCTGTGCATAGTTTGCCTTTGGCTGTAATTTCACTGGCATGGCCATTTGTTCATTACTTTTTTTTCTTTCTACTGCCTATAAAATCTCTCTCTCTTGCTTTCTCTCTCCCCCTCCCTCCGCTTCTCACAAATATTATAGAAAGAAGCCAATCACACAAGCCTGTATAGCAGGGCTGCTCCACTTCAGCCCTCCTGCAGATGTTGGCCTACAATTCCCATAATCCCTGGCTATTGGCCACTGTGGCTGGGGATTATGGGAGCTGTAGTCCAAAAACAGCTGGGGGAAGGGCTACGTTGGAACAGACCTGCTGCAGAACGTAGTGTTTAGAGTGCTGAACTAAAATCCTCGCTCAGCCATGGAACTCACTGAGTGAGTATGGGCCAGTGTCTTTTCTCTCAACCTAACCTACCTTGCAGGGTTGTTGTAAATCAAATTTTGGAATGAAGTTCTTGCTTGAAATTACAAACACACACACACACACACACACACCGCCACAGTCTCCCAACTCTTTGTACCTGCATGCTCAACAGCCAACAATCCCTCCTTATCACTGGACTTGCATATATACCAAGCCCAGTAAAACCCAGTTTTTGACTGTGTGAATGACCCCCTTGTCAATTATCTATATCTACAATTATCACCAATATCAGTTATCTGCATTTGCAAATCTGGAGTAAATCTGTCTTTCCAATGCAGTATAATAATTTTCCTGGCAACTCCCCATACCTGAAGATGCCATAAGTCTTGATGTAAAGCTACATTTCATACACTGGGGATATAATCCGAGAGAATCTGAATGTCTTTAACAAACAACAGGCTCGTTCCTATGGTCCCCACCTGGGTAGGATGAGCAACCAGCTTAGGGTAGGATTGCTGGTGTGTACCCGATCGGCCATTGTGAGGACTCCAGAGATCAAGGTAGAAGGAGGAGGTGATCGTGTGGAAGGTGGGAGCTGGATGGGACAGTCAGTAAAATTCTGGGGACAGAATGTGAGTTGATTGTGCCTGTCATACTCAGTTCCTGCCTTCCACATGACATTCTGGTTCACCGGTTCACAGTTCACCCTGTGAACCGCCCTGAGCCATTTTGGAAAGGTGGTATATAAATCTAATAAATAAATAAATAAATAAATAAATAAATAAATAAATAAATAAATAAATAAATCAATCCCTTCTTCTCCCTTGATCTTTGGTGTTCTCCCGATGGCACATCGGGAGCACACCCAGCTCTCCAACCCTACTACTACAACAAATATTTATATACCACTTTTCAACCAAAGTTTCCAAAGCGCTTGACATAGATATAAATAAATAAATGGGCTCCCTGTCCCCAAAGGGCTCACCAACTAAAAAGAAACATAAGACAGACACCAGCAACAGCCCCTGCAGGGATGCTGTGCTGGGGACGGATAGGGCCAGTTGCTCTCCCCCTGCTCAATAAAGAGAATCACCACTTTTAAAAAGTGCCTCTTTGCTCAGTTAGCTGGCTGTTCCTTCTACCAAAGACGGGGGCATGTGAATGAGCCTGATGTTCGCTGTCAAGTCATATTAGCCATTCTATTAATTTCAGACCAAAATGTGATAATAACAAGATAAGGCCAAACCATATAAGTACATGTTCCCACACCCAAAGGGCGTTCCGTATCCAAAGGGCATTCTTGCAGCAACCTCGGTTGTCTTTTTGGGGCTTTCTTCCCCCCCCCTTTTTGCTGAAATCAAAAGTGTGATTGAGCTTCTCCATTGCTCTCATTCAATGACCTTCTTGATGATCCCGTGCTTCTTCCCCCTCCCCCATCCGTACGACTTCATTATCAGACAAGATTAGCATATTAATCTCCCGTTCTGTATGCACGTTGCCTCCGACGCATATATTCTGGGGAAAGAGGAGGTCTTGACAGTGTGTCCAGAATGCAACCAACCTTTTTAAAATTTTAAACTGTGCATCAGTCTGAACCTTTGAAGTCAGCCCGAGTCTCCGTAGGGGAGGCACTTAGTGGCTTTCAGATAATTAATAAATCGTTCATCAAGCCTGTCCGTTTGCTCGGCCCCATCCAACCCAACTTCCAAAGCAGCTAGCCTTTCTTAATTAATGCATGACTAGCTCCAGGAGGTTTATGATCTCTTCAACTTCCAGCAATGGCTCTTTGTCTAAGCTAATGGAGAAACTACCGGTGGTGTCTATTTGGTGTGTCCTTTGGTTTTTCCCCCCTGCCATTGTGCTGCATTCTTCTCAAGAGGAGCAATCTCAAGCATCCTCTTTCCTGCCTTCTGTTACAGAAAGGCAGCAGCATTCATCAGTGAAATAAATGCGTTTATTTTATTTTTCCAGCTTACTGCATGTGTCCGTCAGGACCTGCAGGTGTACCGGCATCCCCAGGAAGAAAGTCTTGACAGTAGTAGAAAGCAATAAAGCATTAGGATGATAAGCACCCTGGGAACGGAGATGATTCTAGTGATGTGCGAACCCCCCTCTGTTCCAATCAAATCTGGCTACTAATTACAAGCTTCCTCTGCCAACAATTAAGAAAAGAGATTGCTTTTTGAAAAGAATTCAGAATTGGCGTTTACTGATCCGGCACATGTATGGTCTTGCAACGATGCTTGGAGACTGTAGTCGTGTCGCTGTGGGCATGCAGCAGTGCCTCGCAGAATCCACCTGTCTCTTCTATGTCATGGGGTCCCATTCTGTGCATGAGCCAATGGCAGCTCTGAGCCTTGCTGGCCTCAATGCCAACCGCACAGATGGAAAAGCAGGCTCGAAATGTAAGGTGCATGGGGGTTCCCCTTTTGTTAATGTGTGTGTGTGGAGGGGGGGAGCAAAGGTTCCATCATTATAAGCCTCCACTACAGTCTATGAGCCAGGCCCACAACTCTTGGCCATTGGTACCATAGAACATAGGAAGCTGCCTTAGACCATGTCAGACCATTGGTCTTTTGGAAAGTGGATAGAAAGAAATCCTTCTTCCTCTCACACAACACTAGAACCAGGGGTCATCCCATGAAACTGATGGCCATGAAATTTAGGACCAGCAAACGGAGGTACTTTTTCACACAACGCATCATCCACTTGTGGAATTATGTGCCACGGGATGTGGTGACAGCCAACAACCTGGATGGCTTTGAGAGGGGTTTGGATGACTTCGTGGAGGAGAGGTCTTTCAATGGATACTAGTCAGGAGGGCTAGAGGCCACCTCCAGCGTCAAAGGCAGGATGCCTCTGAGTACCAGTTGCAAGGGAGTAACAGCAGGAGAGAGGGCATGCCTTCAACTCCTGCCTGTAGCTTCCAGCAGCATCTGGTGGGCCACTGTGTGAAACAGGATGGTGGACTAGATGGGCTTCCTTGGGCCTGATCCAGCAGGGCTGTTCTTATGTCCATTTAGCTCAGTATTGTCTGCATTGAAATGGATGCAGCTTCTCTAAGGCTGAAGGCAGGAATCTCTCTCAGGCCTATCTTGGAGATGCTGCTAGAGAGGGAACTTGGAACCTTTTGCATGCAAGCATGCAGGCACTCTTCCCAGAGCAGCCCCATCCCCTGAGGGGAATATCTTACAGTCCTCACATGCAGTCTCCCATTCAAATACAAACCAGGACAGACCCTGCTTAGCCAAGGGGACAATTCATGCTTGCTTCCACAAGGCCAGTTCTCCTCTCCATCTGGGGGACAAATGCTTACAGCAGGCCTGCTCAACGTAGCCCCCCCAGCTGTTTTTGAACTACAACTCCCATAATCCCCAGCCACAACAGCCAATAGCCAGGGATTATGGGAATTGTAGGCCAACATCTGCATGAAGGCCAAAGTTGAGCAGCTCTGGCTTACAGTGACTTTTGCCAACATGTACCCCCTAGAGGTGGGGAAATAGGTGATAACATCATTGCACTTGCAGATTTCTCTGTGTTATCACCCCTTCATGATCCCTGCCCCCAAACCATTAGGGTCAAATTGCAGTCATTTTTGCACAGAGGTAAGGATTTTTGCACAGAGATAAGGATTAGGGTCATGATTAGGTCACACAGTGAGCAAGTTGTCCTCTCGCCATGGAGTAATCTTTGGAGGAACGATTTTTATTTCCATTCCTCTGACAACACTGATACAATTTTACAGTTGGGTTTTTTTGTGTGTGTTTTGGAAACTTTTCAAAGCTTTTAAAACACCATGCACAGTTGGCCACTCCAGGCCTGATGGTCAGGAGAATCAAAACATGATAAGGCACCTGAAATCCAAAAGCCTTGCACTGCTAATCACCTCTTTCCCATCTCTAGGGGTGTAGACCTTGTCAAAAATCACCATGAGCCATCCTCCCCGCAGATGGTACAGACCACCCCAGCCACCACATGTCCTATGAAACCTCCTTTGTGCTGAGTCAAGATAAGGATGATGAAGGATGCTAGAAGAGGGACCCCTTTCCTAGCTGTTGAACCCATCCTATAAGCCAGGGTTGGTCAATTTTGGCCCTCCTGCAGATGTTGACCTACATCTCCCATAATCCCTGGCTATTGGCCACTGTGGCTGGGGATTATGGGAGTTGAAGTCCAAAAACAGCTGAGGGGCGCAAGTTTGAGCAAGGCCTGCTATAAGCGAATGGTGTAAGCAACCAACAGGCATGGGTCAACTCACAGAATTCTTCTATCAATACCATAAGGCTCAGATGCTTCACAAGGCAGTACAGGAGCAGGACAACATGGTGGGACATCTTTTGCTGGTGGCAGGTACTCCATCCTCCATCTTGATTTGGGCCTCAATGACCAAGGAAAAGTGCGGGTGCATGGAGGACAAGTTGTAAGTGATGACTGTGACATCACACATGGTTACGGATTATGTGGCACATCTGTTAAGGCTTCAGGCTTAGGTTCCAATTTCCTGGCTTTGTGGAGCTGGAGCCAAAATGAAATCACTTTAACTCTGTCAGCATTTCTGACCATTAGTATGTCTCATTATCTTCTCATCATTAATATGTCTCGTTAAAAACCAAGTAAGAGTTTCTAAGCAAAGCTGCTGACGTGATTAAGAAATGAATATGCAGCAGTGGAAATCTTCATTACAAGCCCCCATCATTTGTGGATTCCATCAGCATTGCGAGATAATTCCTAATAGCAAATTGTGTGTTATTCCTACTTCTGATCTTCTGCAAGGCACTCTAGGTATAGAACCAAGGACTTTGGTGATCCGATCATCACATCCTATGGAGCCATCACATCTTGTAGCAATTATTTCCATAAATCACTGTTGCATTGTGTTTCCTTTCCTTTGGTCTGTCCTGACTCTTCTTCCTTCAGTCACGCCCAGATCTCAAATAAGTTTTAGATTGTTTCATTGTACAGTTACTGTTACTTTGGAATGGCATGTGAGCCAGCGTGGTGTAGTGGTTAGAGTGCTGGACTAGGACTGGGGAGACCCGAGTTCAAATCCCCATTCAGCCATGAAACTAGCTGGGTGACTCTGGGCCAGCCACTTCTCTCTCAGCCTAACCTACTTCACAGAGTTGTTGTGAAAGAAACTCAAGTAGGTGTTGAGTTTAGATTCTCTGGTCGCAAATGCGATTTTTAATGAAAAACCATAAATCCACTCTCATATGCTACTAGAGAATCTACTCTCAGAACACCTCTAGAACAACAAAACCCTGTACTTCATGGGTTGGCAACCCATGTGGGTGGTTGGCACCCTATGTGCACTACACCACCACTTGCTCCGGGCCACCCCAGTGTCCCTCAAGTGGAGTTATGGGACTGCAGAAACCTCCATTATACCCTATGAGGAGAATCTGAAAGACGCATAAGTTCATTAATTCTTTAAAAACTGTGGTAGCTTCCTTGTATCAACTGGACACTACCACCAACCACACTCCACTCTGGGCCACCCCCACCCCACCTCCACGTGAAACTATACTTTTCCTGAGACCTCTATCATATCCTATGGGGAAAATCTGAAAGATGCACAAACTTCAAAAATTCACCAAAAACCAGCAGTTTGCCAAATTCCTTTGAAATTTTTGTGGTAGCTTCCACTAATTGGGCACTATAAGCCCCACCCACTCTTTTGACCATGTGACCCATTTTTAAATCTGAACTAATTCTGATTCAGATTCGGATTAATTCGGATGCAAAACAAAACTGGGGTGATTCGGAAGGCTTAATTTTGGACAAAATACAAAATGGGGTTGATTCAGATTTGGTACAAATCAAAACAGAAAAAATACAAAATGCACAATCCTAAAAGGCAAGCACCTACCTTCATGCTCCCTGACATGAGGTATGACATGAGCCTCCTCTGAGCGTTGCCACTTGCACACCCATACAGTGTGGCAGCGAGCTTCAGAGCTCTGATGGGAAGGGGGAATTCATGCTGGGTCCTCCAGGGTCCCACAATGCAGTGCACAAGCAGCAGAGTGGCTACCCTCAGCACTGTAACAGCTCCACTCTGCCTAGACCCTCTTCCCTGCCAAATCTCTGATAACTATGGCTATCAGCCACCCAAGAGAAGTGCTGGAAGTGGCAGCGGCACAGACAACCGGTGAAGGATGTAGGAAGCAGCTTGTTCTCCTCCTACCTCAATTTTTACCTGGGTAGCCGATCTGGGCTACCCAGAGATGGAACTGCCCATTGCCATAGACGATCAGAGCTACCTCAGTAGAAGATGGTTAACCTAGTTAGCTCTGGTTTGTTTTCTAAGAGGAATCTGGCCCACCTTCTGAATAGGTTTGAAAATCTCAAGCAAGTTTTGTTAATAAGATAAATAAACTAACATTAATTTCCTTCTATAATGATTTCTTGTGCATATACAAGAATCCTCAGCATTCTTTGCCACTCCTTTGCTTTCCAAAACTAGCTGTTCTAGTGTTGCCCCTAGTGCAGATTTCAATGAGCCTACTTTGGAACCAAAAAAATGTGAGACTCAGGACCCGGAACACTCCGGTTTTCCTGATTTGTTATTGATGACGACACTCAAATTGTTCAAGCATGTGTCGGTGGCAATTATAATTAGCCCGGTGTGCTTTTGTTCAAGTGAGGAAGACAATTAGTCTGCTGTTAATGATGGTGGGGTATGAGGCTGTCAAAACATTACTTATTTTGTTCAGTACTTATTTGTTTATTGATATTTCTGGGGGGAAATGTGGGAAGAAAACTCAAAGATTGTTTCATCTGATGTTCAATCAGCCTCTTTGTGAATGTGATCACACGTTCCATGGTCATGATGGAATTGAAAATGCTTCCTTCCAAAGATGTCAGCATTTGTTAGTATATTTAAAGCGTAAAAGGGATATTGAGGCTGCTGCAGTAGTATAATGTTGTACCATTCTTATGAAGTCTCATACAGAGTTGGTTCCTTGGTGCAAGATTATTAGGCAGACTGAGACGGAGGAAAGACTTCGAGACTATGGTCTTGAAGACTGAGGTCTTGAAAGACTGAGACCTTGAAGAAAGACTGGGACCTTGGCTGACCATGAGAAGCACAAGGATTCATGTGGATGCCAGTGGCACCTTGGCGGCAAACTCACCTAAGGAGCCCTCCTCTTAATCGAGGTTAAGGGATCCCAGCAGCATCCCTTAAATGAGGTTAGCTGATCTCAGTAGTACCTCGGCAGCAAACCCACCTAGGGAGTCTGCCTCTTAAACAAGGTTAAGGAATCCCAGCAGCATCCCTTAAATTAGTTTAAGGATCCCAGTGGCATCCCATAAACCAGGTTAGTGGATTCCAGCAGCACCTTGGCAGCAAACCCACCTAGGAAGCCCGCCTCTTAAATAAGGTTAAGGGAGTGAGTGCTCCTTTAACCTCATTGAAGTGATTGTGTGTCAGTGTTAGCTGCTTTCAGCAGGTGCTACAACACTGATGGGCACCCGCCTGTCGCTGGGGGGATCCCCCAATGCACTGTAAACTTGTGTGATGCATTGTGGGATTGCCAGGGGCCATGACAATGTCCTGGACACTGTGCCTCCATGCTCCTTGGGGCAGTGGTGGACCATCTGGGCATGCAATCTATGTGCCCAGATGGTCCTTGGAGATCATCTGTGGGAAAGGCAGGCTTCTGCAGCCTTCCGCACCACCCACCCACCCATGTCCTGCCCATGTTCCCCGTTGGGAACATGGGCAGGACATGGGTGGGTGGGTGGTGTGGAAGGGAACCAGACTTGGATGGCTTCACATGACACGCCCATCGGGAATGTTCATTCCTAGTTCCCGATATTATATCTGCATGTTTCCCACATACTTGCCTTGCCGGCAGCTGTGAGAAGCCACCCATAGTCTGCTATCCCTATTCTGAAGTGTACCTCTTAATTGCAGTGGTGTATCAAGCTCATGGCATTATTATTTCCATACAAGAATTACTAAAAGAATACAAAGCCGCCTCACTTGGATTCATACTTTTTTCTTTTGCAACTTGTGGGAGTTTATATGCAATGTCCTAATTTCCATTTAAATGCTAATTGCATGATGTATTCACAATATAGTAAGGCACTACGAAAATAAATATTAGGAAGGATATGGAAGCTGCTTATGAAAATGCATAAAATGTCATTGTGGATTATTACCTGCTGAACCTGTTATTCCCTGTACATTTGTTTATTCAATTCATTAGGAATCGGTCTCCTCCATTAATTCAATGATATTTTGAAGCCACGCAAAGGTCATATTAATCATCAAATGACACACATATGATAATCACTCATGTATGTGAAATGATTTTGCCCCTCTAAGAAGGGTCCCCCGCCCTCCGGCAAATGCAAATTTGGGATGAGCCATAACTCAGTGGCAGAGCATCTGCCCGGCATGCAGAAGGTCCCAGGTTCAGTCCCTGGCAGCATCACCAGGTAGGGCTGGGAAAGACTCCTGCCGTAAACCTAGGAGAAGCTGCTGCCAGTTAGAGTACATAAGAACATAAGAACAGCCCGGCTGGATCAGGCCCATCCAGTCCAGCATCCTGTTTCACACAGTGGTCCACCAGATGCTTCTGAGAAGTCCACAACAGGCACTTCTCACTCTTGCTGTTGTTCCCCTGAAACTGGTATTTGGAGGCATCCTGCCTCTGAAGCTGGAGGTGGCCTATAGCCCTCTGACTAGTAGCCATTGATAGATCTGCCCTCCATGAATTTGCCTAAGCCCCCTTTTAAAGCCATCAAAGCTGGTGGCCATCACCACTTCCCGTGGCAGAGAATCCCAAAGATTCTCTATGTGCTGTGTGAAAAAGGACTTCCTTTTGCTGGTCCTAAAATTCCCAGCCTTCAGTTTCATGGGATGACCACCGGTTCTAGTGTTGTGAGAGTGGGTGAAAATCTTCTCTCTGTCCACTCTCTCCACTCCATGCATAATTTTATGGACCTCTATCATGTCTCCCTGTAGTTGCCTCTTTTCCAAACTAAAGAGCCCCAGATGCTGCAGCCTTCCTTCATAAGGAAGGTGCTCCAGGCCCCTGATCATCTTGATTGCCCTCTTCTGCACCTTTTTAATGCAACAGCAAAAGAATGGACATCTCTAGCTCTGGCCATAGAAAGGCTGTGCAGCAGGGGGAACAGCCAAGAAAGCTCCTTGTACAAGTAAACACTTGTCCTTACTCTGGATGTGCACAGCTGCTAGAGCAGGGCTACACAACTTTTACCTTCCAGATGTTGTTAGTCTCTTACAACTCCCCAAATCCTCAGCCACACTGCCCAAAAGTCAGGGATGGTGTAATCCAACGTCTGCAGAATTCTGGACTGCAGAAGCCAATCCAGTAGGATTCAGATGAACACTGAGATGTGGGTAAGGACAGAGTTACTCTTGAGTGATGGCAGGATTCTTGCTGACTCACTAAAGAAGAAGCTGGTTAGATCCATGTCGCTGGTACTGGATGCAGAGGTACAGAAACCAGGACCCAACATAGATAATGAAGCAGTAGACAGAAACTGAAAATAACCTCCAAAGTGTCTGTTGTATGTATGTATGTATGTATATTTTATTTTATCTTATTTATTTATTTATTTGATTTCTATACCACCCATCCAAAAATGGCTCAGGGCAGTTTACACAGAGAAATAACAAATAAATAAGATGGCTCCCTGTCCCCAAAGGCCTCACAGTCTAAAAAGAAACATAAGCTAGACACCAGCAACAGTCACTGGAGGTACTGTGCTAGGGGTGGATACTCTCCCCCTGCTAAATAAAGAGAATCGCCATGTTAAAAGGTGCCTCTTTTGCCAGGTTAGTAGGGTATTTGCCCAGGCCAGAGCCATTTGCCACAACCTTGCTTTTAAGTGGAAATAGCCACTTTAGTCCTTAAAGTGCTACGGGTCTGTTCCTTGTAATGCAAATGTAGGTGACTGCCCTTCTAGAATTTGTCCTTTCAGGCACAGCTTCCTTTATTCACAGAAGCATCGTTTTAGCCAACTTTCTGAAGGGAAATTTATGCGATCACCATGCTTGTGTGTGTGTCCATGTCTCTGCTATGGATGTGCAAATCAATTTGAATTTGAATCAATTTGACTCAAATCTGGGTGATTTGAGTGATTCAAATTTGAATGGAATCACCCCTTAAAAGGGCAATTCGATTTGAATTCAAAACAAATGTTTGAAATTTGATTCATATTCGATTCAGGAGCTGTTTGGAACCTTGTTTTGCACCATTCACTCCCCATGATTGTCTCAAAGGGTGCAAAAAAAGGTGGAATCAATTGAAATTGAATTTTTGAACCGAATTTGAATCTGATTCAAATTCAAAATGAATTTTTGGAATTTGAGTTGAATTCAAAATGAATCAAAATATTCATATCGTGCACATCTCTAGCGTCTGCCTCTGTGATGTCCAAGTCTCCCCAGGAGGACACCTCAGTGTCAAATGGACTAGGGTCATTGGTTGGGAACCTAGAGTAACAAAGAAATGATAGTTACAGCTGATCCACCCAGCCAGGATCTGTGGGTCTGCATGCTCCTGCATGCCCCAGGAGGCATGCAGACTTCCCAGGAAGGTGTCCCCAGGAGACATGCATCTGGGGCTCCCTGTATGGTGAAGAACTTCGAGGTCCATCAGAACCCGGGTTTCCCCTGTTCCCCTGGCTCCTCCTCTTCTCATTGGATGGGAAGAGGCAGGTAACTGAGATCATCTTATTTATGTATTATTTATTTTTCTCTGTAAACCACTTTGAGAACTTTGGTTGAAGAGTGGTATATAAATATTTGTTGTAGTTGTAGTAGGTAGGGGTGGAAGCCCACCCTCTATTCATGGATGGGTCCTTCTACCCAGGTGTGGCTCAGTAATGGGCAGGTAATCTTCTCAGGTAGCTCCAGCTGTTTGACTCTCAGGCAGAGCCCAGGATGTGTGTTCTTAGCTCTTCTTTAATCTCTGAAATGTCTTTCTCCCTCCTGAACCAGTCTGCCCTGTTAGCTTCAAGAGTTTCCATAGCACACTATCCAATCACTTTTTTTTGAAGATTTTTTAATTTCAACTACATATAACATAATCAAAGACAGAAATTATGTATGTGTGTTACTCAAAAGAACAAAATAAAATAATAATAAAGAATCCCTTAAGCACTGAATTTAACATGATATAAACATAATTTGCAAAAGGGAAAGGGAATATATTTCTTAAAAACATGAATAATTCATTAACATTGGACCAGACTGCTGAAAATTCCTCTTCTTTGCCTTTCCTTATAACCTTCTTTGCCTTTCCAGTGTTTCTTTTCCAATAATTTATGTGTTTACAACCCAATGCAAACAAAATTTACAGCACATAGAAGGGGGTCCTGGGGAATCCCCACTGTGTGTGTGTGTGTTTTGCTGATCTGCCATCTTGTTTCAAGATGGTGGCCACTCCAGGTATAGACAATACCTCTTCGTAACCCATCTGCTGACATAAAAACAGCCCTGCAGGATCAGGCCCAAGGCCCTTCTAATCCAGCATTCTGTTTCACACAATGGCCAACCAGATGCCTCTCTGGGAAGCCCAAGGCAAGAGCTGAGGGAATGCTCTCTCTCCTGCTGTTACTCTCTGCAACTGGTACTTAGAGTTATCTTGCCTCTGAGGCTGACAGTAAGATATGAACCAATTTCACAGCACATGGAAGGGGGTCCTTGATAAGAACCATCAGGCCAAAAGAAGCAAAATGGATGCTCCGTAAGTTCTACTTAGATATACTTGTTTTATCCATCAGAAGCCAATGGCTGATTTATTCATTAGCTAGTGGGAGTCACTGCTGCGATGGCTGCATCCCACTTTGTTCTGGCATGATCAATTTGAGGGTATCACATCAATCACATCAACCACATCAGTCATCAATCCACCCTCAGCATAGTACCTCCAGTGACTGTTGCTGGTGTCTCTCTTATGTTCCTTTTTACATTGTGAGGCCTTTGGGGACAGGGATCCATCTTATTTATTTATTATTTCTCTGTATAAACCGCCCTGAGCCATTTTTGGAAGGGCGGTATAGAAATAGAATAAATAAATAATAAATACATACATAAATAAATGATTGCTTCCATGTGGTTTTTTTTCCTAAGAGAACACCAAAGCCGTGTGAGATCAAGCTATATAGAAGCGGCTCCAAGTCCATTCAGGTCCCATATGAATTGCCTCCTGAGTTAGATGTACCGCCATTGTGAATTGATTGACAAACGATGAAAGACACAGCAGGAGCTCCAAGTGTTAGGTACCATACGTGAGCAGTAGCATCAAAATGAGAGGGAAGGATAAATCTCCTCACAGAACATCAGTACATGTTCTTTCAGTGAGACTCTGTTGATGTAGAATTCCAGTTTCCTGTTTTTTTTTAGAGGTATACTAAAGTTAGAAATTCTATGGGGAGCTTTTGAAGCTCCCTGAGAACACGTCATAGTTTGGTATGTACAACTGCCCCATGTGTCATACATTGGCCTGGTTCACACAGTGAGGTCATTCTCACAACTGGGGGGGGGGGGCGCTGAGGGCTACGCAAGGGCGAGGGAGGCTTCCCTAACCTTGCCTTTCCCCCAGACAATCCTTTGAAGCCTGGTGGGAGCACACTCCATGCTCCCACATGATCAGCCCTGCTCCCCCAGACAATCCTTTGGGATTCCCCCAGATGATCCTTTGGAGCCTGGTGGGAGCACACTCCATGCTCCCACATGATCAGCCCTGCTCCCCCAGACAATCCTTTGGGATTCCCACAGACTATCCTTTGGAGCCTGGTGGGAGCACACTTCATGCTCCCACATGATCAGCCCTGCTCCCCCAGACAATCCTTTGGGATTCCCCCAGATGATCCTTTGGAGCCTGGTGGGAGCACACTCCATGCTCCCACATGATCAGCCCTGCTCCCCCAGACAATCCTTTGGGATTCCCCCAGATGATCCTTTGGAGCCTGGTGGGAGCACACTCCATGCTCCCACATGATCAGCCCTGCTCCCCCAGACAATCCTTTGGGATTCCCACAGACTATCCTTTGGAGCCTGGTGGGAGCACACTCCCAAACAAGACTGCTGTGCCGCCTACCTGCTTTAGGAATGTGGTTTACCCCCACCACAATCCATGGCTTCCAATAAAGATGGAAACATTTCTGGAATGGCTCCAAATATAGGGCTGTATCAAAATACCCCTCAATTTCTGCTGCTGCTTTCATTGGAACACAGGAACATTATCCTGCATTATCCTTAGTCAGACTATGGGTTTACCTAGCTCAGTACTGTCTACACCAGGCCCCTCAGCTTAGGCCCTCCAGCTGTTTTTGGACTACAATTCCCATAATCCCGAGCCACAGTGGCTAATAGCCAGGGATTATGGGAGTTGTAGGCCAACATCTGCAGGAAGGCCCAAGTTGAGCAATCCTGGTCTACACTGACTGGGAGCATCTCTCCAAGGTTTCGGGCAGGAATCTCTCCTAACCTTTCTGGGAGATTCCAGGAATTGAATCTGGAACCTTCTGCATGCAAAGAGGATTCTCTGCCACTTGAGCAATGGCCCCTTTGTCTGTCAAGGACTTAGGTTGTACTTTGGAAAGTTTAGAAAGCTCTACCATTGAGCTACAACTCCATGCACCATAGGAAATGGCCTTCTACAGAGTCAGACCATTGGTTCATCTAGCTCAGCATCATCCACACTGACTGGCAGTGGCTCTCCAAGGTTTCAGGCAGGAGTCTTTGCAATCCTGCCTGGAAATGTTAGAACATGAACCTGGCAGGCTGAGGATGCTGGGAGTTGTAGTTCAGCCATTTCTGGAGGAACTCTGGTTGGGAACCACTGCCTTGGAACACATCTTATAGTGATCACATGTACTTACCCATCCAAATGCAAAGCAGGAGGACCCTGCTTAGCAAGGGGAACAATTCATGCTCACTACCACAAGGCCAGCTCTCCTCCCCAGATTGTAGATGGGTGAGAGATTTATAGACTACCTTTAGGTTCAGAGGCAGGATGCTTCTGAATACCTGTTGCAGGGGAGCAACAGCAGGAGAGAGGGCGTGCCTTCATCTCCTGCCTGTGGGCTTCCTAGAGGCATCTGGTGGTCACTGTGGGAAGCTGGATGCTGGACTAGATAGATATAGAGCCTGATCCATCATGGCAGTTCTTATGCTATTTAATAAAATGTAATTGCATATTGGGTTACGGTTGCCACTGGCTCATTTGGTGGTGGCCCAGGACAGGGCCTTCTCTGTGGCTGCCCCGGGGCTTTGAAATATGCTCGCTGCTGAAATAAGAGCATCTTCTTCTCTATTTGTTTTCAGGAGGACCCTCAAGACTCACGTGTTCTCACAGGCTTTTAATTAGAATTAATTTTAATAATATGTTTTAACAATTGTTTTATGCTACTGTTTTTATTTCCATTTTATGCTACTGTTTTAATTGTTTCGTGTATTTTAATCTGTGCTGGTTTTTAAATATGGTTTTAAATGTCGTACACCGCCTAGAGATGTATCGATTGGGTATGATGAGATGTATCGACAATATGATGCATAAATAAATAATAATTTCCACACCAGTCTAGTTCAGACTGAAATTCTAGTCACTTTTTCATTCTGCAAATACAGCACATAGCTATATATCGCTTCTCAACACAAGTTACCAAAGCGGTTTTTACATAGATATAAATGAATAAAGATGGGTCCCTCTCGCCAAAGGACTCACAATCTCAAAAAGATACAAAATATAGACACCAGCAACAGCCACTGGAGGGATGCTGTGCTGGGGATGGATAGGGCCGGTTGCTCTCCCCCTGCTTCACAAAGAGAATTGCCGGCTAGCATGGTCCTATAACTATATGATAGGCTGTAAGAACTGTCTCTCTCCTCCCCTCCACCCGCCTCTGCCCGCCCCCCCCCCCCAGCGCTCTCAACTCTATAATTGTCAAAGATATCCCTGTTACTACCAGGCCAGTGAATGTCAGCTTCTTAATGATTGGATCTCAAATGCAACCCACCAGTTACAGTGGCAGCTAAATTACAACTCTTCTCCCTTTTATTGCATCTACTGTATAGTTTAAAATGAACTTTTAAAAGCAGGTAATACTGATAGCATTTTTAAAAAAACAAAAAAACCCCAACCCTGCTAAAACTGTTTTTGTGTTTAATGTCATCATGCCTGAAGGATCGGACTTGGGTAAATGTTAACATTAATATGGGACGGCATGCAAGATAAATAATATTTATGAATGTCATGATGGCTACTAGCACAAATAGCTTTGTAAAAGGATTGGAGAGATACATGGAGGACGGGTGGGATGAGAACTCTTATGCAGCCAGCACAACCTCCATGTCCTGCTGGCATAAACCCGCTGGCAGAGTTCCTGCTTGGGTTCCTGCTTGGGAAGCCGAAGGTTGGGAGTTCGATTCCCCATCGGGGTTAGTTCTAAAAATTTTTGAGAGCCAGCGTGGTGTAGTGGTTAGAGTGCTGGACTAGGACTGGGGAGACCCGAGTTCAAATCCCCATTCAGCCACAGTACTAGCTGGGTGACTCTGGGCCAATCAATTCTCTCTCAGCCTAACCTACTTCACAGGGTGGTTGTGAGGAGAAACTGAAGTATGTAGTACACCGCTCTGGGCTCATAGTCAATATAGACCAGGCCTGCACAACATAAGACCCAGGGGCCGGATTCAGCCCACAGGGACTATTTCACTGGCCCCCAGGTATCCTGCAGCAATACAGCAGCTGGAAACTGCTTTATAGCGCCATCTTGTGCATGTTTTCTCAGAAATATGCTCCATGGTGTGCCCAGTAAGGCTTACTCCCATGTAAGCATGCCTAGCATTGCAGCCTGAAAGCAACAACAATTTAGGGAGAGGAGAGGACTTGGCATTTGTTTGGGGCTGACCTGCACTCCAGCGGTCCCACTGACTGAGCAGGGACAGGACCTATTCTCTGACTACTATCCTTGGTTAAAACGATGGGTCCGTTGACAGGGGGACTAGATCCACAAGTAACTAATAATATCTAATAATATTTAATTGTAATGTTATAATGTGCTAAAAATTTGACCTCGGCCCCAGCACGCCAAGGTTTGGATGGTTCCAGCCCACCAGGGCATTGGCATTGTGCATCCCTGGCATAGACAATCCTGAGCTAGATGGATCAAGGGTCTGACTCGGTAGAAGGCAGCTTCTGATGTTCCACTCTGCTCCTATGCTTAGCGAAGGGGACTATTGGTGCTCCTTACTGCAAGACCAGCTCTCCTTCATGAGTGCTTTTTGAAGACTGAGGTCAGTAATCGTTGTGCCAATGCCTGAAAAACAAAGCCATCGTGCCATTGGGGATTAATCGCTGATAAATTTGGCAAAATGGAGGCGCTTCCCAGAAAGGCCTTTGCATGCAGCTGAGCCTTGTTCCACAGGAATTTGCTCAGGCTTAGTGTGATGTTCTGCTTTGAAATGTCAAGAGGAGGTGGGGAAGGGGAGAGAAAACCATTGGCCTACCCTCTCTCCAAATATCTGCTAAGACTTGCTTGAAGTTTCTGTTAATCCTTTCTGAACTCCAGCACAAATGTAGCCAGGGATCCTCTGGAAGGGAACGATAATAAATGGGACCCGTTGGCACTTGCAGCCAGAATTTGGGCTTTTAAAATGTTGGGTGGCAGCTTTCGTTGCTTGTTCTGCTGCTTTGTTTAATATTCTCTTGCTGGCCGCACCAGAAGCAATTAACCTGCTATGTAGCGTTTAGGTGCTTTGCCAGGCTTCGTTCCATCACCATGTGTCAGACACATAAAGGTCACTCCTGAATGGAATTCAAGAAAGCAAACATGTAAGTCTAAGGCAAATATCAGAGAGCCAAAAGGAGCCTGTATGTAAGCAGGTGGGCAGAATGTAGGTTAACAGAGTAATCTATACAGCCACCCCTCCCCTCCTCTCTCTCTCTCTCTCTCTCTCTCTCTCTCTCTCTCTCTCTCTCTCTCTCTCTCACTATTCCTTTCAGTCCCGATTCTTAGGACTCATGTGCAACATCATCTTATTTACCCATTTGGCTTAAGAATGCGTGGGGCAGGGGGAGGGGGTTCCAATGCCATCCTCCTCTGTCTTCTCTCTCAACTGCGTCCTTTGTCTCCCTGCTTGCCCTCAACCTTGTCTCCTCTTTGACCTCCCTATTAACCTCTCAAATAGCCACTGGCAGCATCAGCACTTGTATGCATGTGAGAGATTCTACAGCTCCTGGGCTGAGGTCTTGTGAGAACTCTCTGAGCCACATTCCCGGACAGGTAACTCTGAGCCTGGCTCTGAGGAGGCAGGACTATCACTAAACCTAGCCCTGGACCCTGACAGCCTGAAAGAACCCCAGAACTGGAGCACCCCAAATAACAACCCCAGAGTCAAAGCTGCTCAAAACAAGATCCTTGGAACTGAAGCCCCCTAAAGAGCTGACCTCTATTATGCCTTTGAACTCCTTGATACCTGCATGCCGGTGCCACCAACAGTCTAGTCAAGATCAGCACAAGAAGTGGAGCAGTAGGGCCAGTGTCAAGGCCAGACAACTATTCCTTTAAGAGTTCTACTCTCCAGAAAGCGAGCTGGAGGCCAGGATGGGGAATCAGAGCTCGGAGGTAACTCAGTCTTTCTCTAACTTCTGCTGGAGCAACTTGTTCTGAAGTGCTCTTCGTGGTGCTGAAACCTAGCTTGGCCATCAAGGCCAGTTTTCTTCTCTAATTTTTTTCATCTGTGTGTGGAATAAGTTTTCATCTGGGCAGCACTATCAAGGCAGTGTGTGCACATGAGCATTCAGAATGGGCCCTTCCCGATTCAACCTGAGCGGGATCTAAAATTAACTGAGTGGACATCATAAACCATTTGAGCATGCGCATATCTGTAAGGCTTAGAGGGAACACTGATTCAGGCCCTTCTGTATTATTAACATATGGTCTGTCACTGAGCTATAGACCCTCCCAAAAACTTTCCTTCCTGTTAGGTGATTCAGCCTTTGTGAACCCCCAAAACTGGCACTGTTCAATGCAAAAGCCAGGCTGTGTAACTGCTGGTAATCGGATAGACTTCAAACAGTTCCACTGTGTTATGCTCCAAAACCAGGACAAATCCTTCCATTCACTTGCATAATAGTTTCCCTTCCCTTTTATGCTTTGCACCTCATCTCAAAAAATTTAACAGCCACCAGCTTTTGGCTTTCATGCTTGTGTGAAGGTGAAGGAACAGGAAGGCTCATTTCCAAGATGAATAAAGATCCAGAATGGAAATGCTCTGTGTGACGGAGGAGGGAGGAGAAGATGAGGGCGAGAAAATGAGCAAAACAGGACATGAAAGCAGAGCAATGGAGAGAGAAATGATTGCTTAATTACACTCTGAACTTTTCTCTGCAGAGCCTTGGATCCCACCCTAATGAAAGCAAATGGCACCAAGTGGTATGATGCAGATGGAGTCTCAGCACAAACAGTCCCGGGCATGGAATTACTGGCTAGTCCACAGAAAAACTTTTCCAGGGCATGTAAGGGAAGAAAAGGATTTCCAGACTTGGCAGAAAGAGCGTGCATTTGCTTGGAGGGCTTGCAACAATGGTTATAGCGTCTCTCTTCTGCATCTGAAACAAACGTAAGGGAAAAGGCACTCAAGCAGTGGCCTAGTTCACACAATAGGGTATTGTGATATGAATGGTATTTGTGTTTTTATAACTGTGTTATATGTTCTATTCTATTTCCTTGTTGTGCTGGTCATAGACTGTAATAAACCTTGAAGTGAACGGAATAGTTTGAATCTAGGTTTAATGAGGGTTATCAACATCAGCATGCTTATGTGATCCCACACCAAGGTGGTTTAGGCAGTGGCGCACCTAGGTAATTTTGGCGCCCAGACCTGAAGGGCTTCGGAGGGGCCCCCCTCCGCTTTGTTCCCCCCCTTTAAACATTCAAGAAAAGAAAGAAAAGATACCTGCATTTGGGGGGACTCCAAATGTCCTGTGGGCCTCCCCAGAAGCCTGCCACCACCATGTGCACAGCTGGGGGGTGGGGTGAGCCGAGCAGGCCTCCCCCATGGTGGTGGCAGCAGGCGTAGCAGCTGGTGGCCCTGTCCGTCCGGGCCTTACTGAGCTCCAGCGAGATGCTCCAGCTGTTTGCTTTAGTCTCTTTCCTGTAATCCTTTATCAGCAAATGCTTTTCGTCAACCGGCGGGACCCTGTCCTGCTCATAATCCTCATCAAATTCATACTTCACCTTCACAGGGGTGATGGCTTTGTGGGGCTCCTGGCTATTGGACTTGTGCTTCAGGACTTTCTCAAACTCGGACTCTGTGTCATTGCCATCGATGGAGCTGGACGGTGTGAACGTGTCGCACTGCACAGGCGTGCTGGAGTGTCTTGTCTGGGGCTCAGTCAGGCCCAGACGGACAGGCCCACCAGCCACTGTGCCCGCCACCACCAACATGGGGGAGGCCTGCTCGGCTCACCCCACCCACCCCCAGTCATGCACATGGCGGCAAAAAAGGCTTAGATTGGCGTGACGGAGCAGCGGTGCGGTGGGCGTGGGGTGGCGGCAGGCTTCTGAGGCCATGAGGCACATCCCCTGAGGGGTGGCAGCCTGGGTTCTTTGAACCCATCCGCCCAATGGTGGCTCCGCCCCGGGAATAAACATCAAACCCCACAAGTCAAACCGGTTATGTGCCAAGATCAAAGAACAGATATGAAAGTTGCTTTCAATGCAATTTGAGAGTGTATGTAAGACTGTAAGACAATCAGACCTGTGCAGCCTTCAGGGGCATATTTTCGGGTGGCACATAAGACTCCCGAGGGAAGGGAAAGTCACCAAAAATGGCCCCTTCCTTGCTGCCCCTGTGCAATTAGTTGGGAAGTACTGTCTTCCTGCTTCTCTCACTGCACCAGTGCGTCTGCATGTCAGCCCAAATACTAAAAAAATTGTGATTGCGTGAAACCGCCATAAAAACCCATAGAAAAACCAAAGTGGAAGCTTCAAATATTCAGCAAAGCCTGTGAGCCGCTTGCGTGGTTAGAATTCAGAAGATAAATCACTGCTTTCCCATGCCCACGAGGAATTTAACTAAACATCATCTCTTATTTAAGGCAGCTTTTTAAAAGTCAATCAACTTCTCATTTATGTTTGGGCCTATAGGGTTTTTGCGCTCTCTTTTTTGGTATGTTTTCCCTCCCTTTCCTTGCTGCAAGTGGTTGGAAGCGGTTTCAAAGTGAGCCTGTATCTCACATCTATCATTCAAGATCGAGTGCATGCAACACGCACCAGGAGTTTCACCTGGGATGGCCTCATTATATCTACCTTAATTGAGCCTTAACAAAAAGGACTGTTTTGAGTGTGATATGTATTAATTGGTTTTCAACCGAGGATGCTCGAAGCAGTTTAGACATCTCAATTAGGGACACACTTGCAACCAATACCCCATGTAAATCTCTCGCAACGGTCTGTGAGGTTGACTTCAGAATTAAGCCTAGTGAAGTGATGCATGGCGGTTGGGGGGTTTAATTTGTATCTGGCTAGCAACAGGAGAAGTATTTCTATAGGAGATTGATTTATCAGCAGCTGGAGACAGCCGCTGAAGAGGATGCTATGCATTGCTGACCAGCATGGAGAGGAGGCTTAATTTATCCTTTCACCAGGGACTCAGCAGAAGCCATTTATGACAAAAGCAGAGGGTTGCCTCTTCACAGGATGCAAAGGAGATATGCTGCTGTCATTTTGCGAACTGATTTTTCTAGCTTCCTTTCCCCCCCAAGTTTAATCTTGGGTCCGTCAGTTGTGCATAAGGACTAGGCAGCTTCATACATAATAGTGGCAAGTGCAGTTCTGCTAATTGCCAGTTCCTGGAGGTTGCTCACTCCCGGTTCGAGCCGCTGCTCCCGGTTCGAGCCGCTGCTCCTGGTTCGAGCTGCTGCTGCTGCTACTATTTACTACTACTACTACTACTACTACTACTACTACTACTATGGATATGTATATACCACTCTTCAACCAAGGTTCTCAAAGCATAGAAAAAGCATATTTTTACATAGAAAAATAAATAATGCATAAATACGATGGTCCCCTGTCCCCAAAGGGTGCACAATCTAAAAAGAAACATAAGGCAGACACCAGCAACAGCCACTGGAAGAATGCTATGCTGGGGTTGGATAGGGCCAGTTGCTCTCCCCCTGATAAATATAAGAGAAATCACCACTTTAAAAGGTGTCTCTACTCAGTTGGTAGAGGTTCCTTCCAGGTCCAAACTCACCAGTGTCAGGTAGCCGAATGACACTTCCCTGCCCCAGCTGACATCCACACCCAACTTCAAATCTTAGTTACAAGATCGGGTAGTGGAGGGAAGTGCCAATAGACAACCTGACATTGGTTCTCTCCAAGAACCAGTGTGGATGGCAGAACCGGACGTGCGGCTGTTATGTCTGAACTCGCTCATTGTACAAGATAGAGAAAACTCTGTCCATCTTACATCCTTGGCCACAGTTACTCATGCTCTGGTAACCTCTCGCTTAGATTACTGCAATGTTTTGTATGTGGGGCTGTCTTTGAAAATGGTCCAGAAACCGCAGCCGGTACAAAATAGGGCTGCAAGATTATTAACTGGGACTGGATGTTTTGAGTGTATTAGGCCAGGGCTTCGTCAGCAGCACTGGCTCCCAGTCTGTTTCCAGGCCCAATTCAAAGTGCTGGTTTTAAGCTGACCCGGCCAATGAAGAAGCCCATTGGGCATGTGCGGTGGCCTCAAAAATGGCCGCCGTCACAAAGACGAGGCAAAAGACCGCCCAAACCAGGCAATTTGGACAGTAATGGACGCCGGCAGGGAGGGGGAACCTCTGAATACCCTCCCCCATGGCCTCGGAGAAGCCCCCCCCAGAGCAGCAGCGGCAAGTTATTTTACAACAACAACAATAATAATAAAAACTTAGAACCTCCCAAACAGGCCGGAGTGTATGTGTTTCGGCTCGATATTGAACCATCTCATCTCCATCTTATCTTAGCTGCATTAACACTCATCTTAGATTTGAACTTGGGTTTTCAATCTCAGCTTAATTTTGAATTTTTGTGGTATGAATCTGGGAGCAGCAATTAGCGATTAGCGATTGGTATGTCTTAGAGAAATATATATAAAGATTTAAATCTGGTTTTTATATGTTTAAACTATTAAATTCTTGGTTTGCCTTATTTTTGCTTTGTTTTATGCTCTAAACCAGGGATTCTCAACGTTGGGTTCCCAGATGTTATTGGACTTCAACTCCCATAATCCCCAGCCACAATGGTCTTTGGTTGGGGATTATGGGAGCTGAAGTCCCATAACATCTGGGGACCCAATGTTGAGAATCCCAGCTCTAAACCACCTAGAGACTTCGGTAGTGGGCGGTATACAGATTTATTAAATAAATAATAAATAACTAATAGTTTAAGGCTGATCCATATACTGAGGTTTGAGACGTCATCTAGCCGGGGCAACCCACCACATATCTACCCATCCGCTCTTCTCCACTTCTATCTCTGTGCTGTATGCTTATAAGCTTTAAGAATTAACATGCACAAAATCTCACTGTGCAAAGATATATGAGTTAAGTTTCCTTACCACTGACTGAAAACCAGCTCAGTAGCACAATTTAAATCAATCCAGCTATTATCCTTACTAATGGGATCATTCCTCTGTTTCCTAAAGGCAAGCTTCATATTAATTGAAAAGTCACAGTTCCTATATGTCAGGTGTTGGACATCTAGGTTCATCTGGGATGAAAACTTCTTGAGTGTTAATGTAGCTAAGTGATTGGTTTAAGGCTATATTGAAGTCAAGCTAGGGACTGAAGTATGGCTGGATCACACCATCAAGGCAACATCCAGTAAATGAAAATGGAAGATCTCGGAGGCCTGTGTGCTCTTGTGAGTGTGTTGTGTGAGCTGAGGATGTTTTGCCAATCCTAGGTTTGCACTGCAAAAAGTCATCATTTAACCCGAGATCATTCATCTTAGATTTGAACTTGGGTTTTCAATCTCAGCTTAATTTTGAATTTTTTTGGTATGAATCTGGGAGTGGCAAAAATTTCTAAATTCATATTTATTTATTTATTTTTATTTATTTATTTTTACATTTCTATACCGCCTTTCGTTAAAAGAAAACCCCAAGGCAGTTTACAAAAATTAAAACATACAATAAAAGCAGTAAAAACATCAAGCAATAAAAACATCAAGCTAAAAACATATAAACAAGCATAAAAACACGACAACAGATAACAAATAACAAATACACCCAGTGGGTGTGTTGTTTCCTGGACATTGCCGCGATCGTGTGAACCAGCCCTCTGTTTTGCCCTACAGATGATGAACTGATCTTGCGGCAGCGAAAATTAATTGTCCCCTTTGCTAAGCAGGGCTCGCATTGGTTTGCATTTGGATGGGCAACTATATGTGAGTGCTGCCTGCGGTAAGATTTTCCCCTTTGGGGATATGGCCATAAGCTCAGTGGAAGAGCATCTGCTTTGCAGTTCTCAGGCTGTTCACAATTTGAACTTGGGTTTTCAATCTCAGTTTAATTCTGAATTTTGCGGTGCAAATCTGGGAGCGGCAAAAAACTCTGAATTCGTACAGCACACACATTCTGCCAGGGTCTTCAGTTTTTGTTTACTGGGTATTGCCACAAAAACTGAGCCAGTCCTCTGTGTCATGAGAAAGGTAAGTTTTGCTCTACTGATGATATGTTGGAGAGAAGAGCTGATCTTGTGGTAGTGAACATGTATTGCCCCATTGCTAAGCAGGGTGCAAATTGGGTTGCATTTGGATGGGCAACTGCATGTGAGTGTTGCCTGCGGTAAGATATTCCCCTTCAGGGAAGTGGCTATAAGCTCAGTGGAGCTTATGGTTTGTACACAGAAGGTTCCAAGTTCCTTCCCTCGCATCTCCAAGACAGGGCTGAGATAGACTCCTGCCTGTAACCTTTGAGATGCCACTGCCAGTCAGTGTAGACAATACTGAGCTAGATGGACCAAGGGTCTGACTCGGTAGCAGGCAGCTTCCTGTTCCTACATTCCTATTTCTCTTGCCACCAAAAAGGGTGAGGTTCCTTTAAACAAGAGGGGTGTTGAGGATAAGCCGGTGACAATTGAGGAGGCCGCAGTATAGTAAATCCAATCGACCTGGGCCAGAAGAACATGGCATAAGTTATTGGTGTGCTTAAACAACACCCCAGGCCGCAAAATTAATTCAGCCTAGGCTGTCTTGCCCTCTTGCGATTCATGGCTTGCCTTTCAAAAATGACCCATGCAATTCCTTATTTATGTTGAATAAAAGCTAGGCAATGGAAATGAATCTCGAGGTATCTGTTTACTGCAGAATGGGCCAGTCACATTAATAAAATTATTTCAGATTAAGGCTGCAGTCTCATGCATACTGCCCTGGCAGAAAGCCCCATTAACCTCAAAGGGGCTTCCTCTGGCACAGGCACTCAGAGGATTCTGCTGCAGTTGGCTTTAGAATTGCAGTCTAAATCAATCAATCCTTGAAGTCCGCGGCATGGGGGGAAATGATTCTGCAGGCCTTGAGGTGACCTGATCTTTGGGGTTGTGATTAGAGGAATAATTCTCACTGTAGGCTGGAGCACAGAAGAGAGCCACGAGAGACCAGAAAGTGTTCCAAAAGAAATAAATGTATTAAAGAGATTGCTCCTGTGAGCCCAAAGCGACCACCCTCAGAAGGGACTGTAGGATCCATCCTCATCTGATTATCTGTATGTCATGTTTCCACAAGAGATGTTGTCCAAATCAGCTGGTTGTGACACATATAACAATGACACAAATAGCAATAGCAACAGCAATAACAACACAAATAATGATGAAAACAGCCACACATCTATTTCTAAAAGAGCTGGAAATGTTATGATCCTTAGGGACACTTAACTGGCGCAATTACGGGTATGAGGGAGGTACAGGAGACCCTCTTTTTGCGGATTGTGGTACCATGTATCTGTGGATGAGTTATAGAGACCCAGTTTCCGTATCTGCGGCATGAAATAGGCAATTTTGGCCTATCCATGGTTCCTGAGTGACTGGAAATGATACCTGATGTCATTTCCGGCCACCATTTTGAAGGGCACCATTTTGAAGAGCCACCATTTTTATGGCTCTTTGCAGGTTGTTGGGTTTTGTTTTTGTTTTTTGTTGTTGCAAAAAACCAAAAAGATTTTAAGGCGGGGGGAGGATTGGGGGGGCATTACTAGAGACCTGGAGGACAAGGTACTATGCTTTTCTACCCTTATTTCTGCCCCTTCCCACTTTTCAAAGCTCAAGTCCCCTGCTAACTGAGCAAAGAGGCACCTTTTAAAAGTGATGGTTCTCTTTATTTAGCAGAGGGAGAGCAACCGACCCTATCCAGCCCCAGCACAAGATCCTTCCAGTGGCTATTGCTGGTGTCTATCTTATATTTCTTTTTTAGACTGCGAGCCCTTTGGGCACAGGGAGCCGTTCTGTTTATGTGTTTTATTCTATGTCAACCGCTTTGGGAACTTGAGTTGAAAAGCGGTACATAAATATCCATCATATTCATATTTGTTTTCAAGGAACCTAGCTCCCAGTCCCCATAGACTCAAGGTCTTGTTATTCACGGTTCCATTATCCTTAGAAATTGGTGGGAATGGAACCCCCATGAATAATGAGGCCCATCTGTAATGGCAGGCTTGGGGTATCCCACAGATATGTCTGTTTCACAAACATCTGAAGAAAAAAAAGACCCTATTGAGGCAAAACAACAACAACTCCAAAACACCCCACCCCAAACTGCCTCAATATAACTGTGTCCATGGACTCAGGGGGCACCTAGACCCCCAGGTAGGTGGAGCTAATGTAAAAATCCTTCAAGGCAATCACAACTCTTGCTGGTGGTGCCTAAAAGGAGGCTAAAACTTTCACCTTCCTGAGGTACACAGGCTCAGGTGATGCACACATACCAGCAATATGCTACAACATATTTTTGTGGGTCCATACTTGGATTGAAGTATGGACATACACGCACACACGCACACACTGAATAAACAAATTATTCACCTCTTTTGATGAGGCTCGGCTTAGAGATGCCTCCTGGGTTATCTCCAGTTGGGGGAGGAGGGGTTCAGACGGGGCTGCTCAGTCACTCACCCCAAAATGCTAACTTTGAGAGCTAAGGCAAACATGTGAGGGGCAGGGGAGAGAAATACCAATGGCATGGGCAACAGCAGGGACGGATTAAGCTTTTTGCCTCCCATAGGCAACCAAAGATTTGCCCCTCTGGCAAGGGTTCCCCTTTACAAGTAAAGGGCTTTGTGGGGGGAGTAAAATCGGCTTTTTAATACCTTTTAAAACCACTGTTGCGTGGGATCAGTGCAGCAGGGATGGTGGCGAGAGCTCCGAGTGGGCCCACCTGCCTCCCAAATGGCCCCAAATGGGCCAAAACCGGCCCAACCAGTCATTTGGGAGGCAGGCGGGCCCAGGAGAGAAGCTCTCCCCACCATCTCCACCACCATCCCTCCACGTGTGCGACACCTCGACCTGTCGTGAATTGGGCGGCAGGCGGGCCCACTAGGAGCTCTCACCGCTGTCACGGCTGCGCTGCCTCCACACAGCAGTGGTTTTAAAGGGTATTAAACACAGATTTAACTTTCTTCTGCCCCCGCCCCCAGATTTGTCGCCCCTCAAAAATTTGCCGCCATAGGCAAGTGCCTATATTGCCTATGTGTTAATTCGCCCCTGGGTGGCAATAGGAAGCAAGCTTAGGCAAGTGAAGAGAAACGATGCTGTTTGGGGGGCAGGGGGAGAAACGCGACAGGGGCTGGACAACTGGGCTCGGGGGGCCAGAAACATCCCACAGGCCTTATGTTTGCCAGCCCTGATATAAAGTCAAATGACTGACATCTCATCTGCGTCTTCCCTGCACTGCTGACTGCTGAGAGGGTTTGAAAAGCCCACCTCCCTAACGAAAATGCACTTGGTAGTTTCTTTATCTCAGGCTTGCGGGGAGGCAGGGAAATCTTTTGAAACTCCTCAGCAACCAGCAAGATTTAATTGGGCATCCTAGCGGCAGAAGTAATTTTAGCTCCCCTGATTACAATTGGCAAGATGCTGAAAAATGCTCTTATATATTTTTTAAAACCCTAGGTTCAATGGCCCAAGCCTATTTTGACTGATATTTAATGAGATGTCCACTGGATCTTACAGTAAGTGACTAATTGTTAATTATAGGCTTGCCGAAGGTGATCTTTTACTGCGGCCTCGCAAAGCCACAAAAGCCTGGTTTATCAGGCCTCCTTAATATCACTGGAAACGAATTGGCCGTGAGGAGTAAAGAGAGGCACAGCCCGTATCAGGTGGACAGCAAGAGAGGAAGACTCCATTTAATGTTTGCTAAAAAATTTTTTATTAATTTCCATGAACAATACAAACAGGCTGTAGTTCAAAATTAATTAATTCCCATAAACTAATTTCCCTAAATTAATTCCCATCAACAGTACAAAGAGGCTGGATGTTTAAGAGAAGTACGTTAAGACAATATGGTTGTTCTCACGACCAAATCGGGGTGGGGGTGGGGTAAGCAGCGGAAAGGAAGGCAGGCTAGAACCTTCATGCTCCCACGTTACACGAAACTCCTTTGAACTCTGCTACTCAAATGCCCACACAGCAGCGCAGCAGCAAGCTCCAGAACTCCGATGGGAGGAGGAACACTTGCTCTGGGTCCTCCAGAATCCCATAGTTCACTGCAGCAACTCCGCTCTGCCTGGCCCCTCTTTCTTCCTGACTCTCTGATCAACATGGCCGCCGGCCACCCAGAAGCAGTTTTGCAAGTGGCAGTGGCACAGACGACCAGAGGAGGAGGTAGAAAGCGGTTTGTTCTGCTCCTACTTCACTTCCGAGCTGGGTAGCTGGTCTGGGCTACCAGGGACGGAGCTTCTGGGTCGGGAGGGTTCCTGGTGCTCTTGACAACCAGAGCTACCTGGGATAAGCCTCTCTCACCCAGGTTGTTCTGGTTGTGAGAATAGCTCCAGGAAGTATGACAAGTCCAAAAGGTAGAAACCATATAAAGTTCACTAAACATTCATCCAATAAGTTCCTTCCAGAAGTTGGTGTGAGTGGATGGTGATCACAAAGCCGATCTGCAACTGTTGTATGAAATGAAGTTAAACCATATGGCAAGAAAAGTATCGGAGTCCGTGCGGCCTTTTGATGATCTAATTTCATGTGTCAGGTTTCCCTAATAAAGCAATACGCCAAACTCTCTGATACTATAGTTCCAACGACAACTGGTCTGAATTTTTCCAGTGCTTGGCTAGGCATGCTGCAAACCATAAAAATAAAAGTGAGGTCCTTGTGAAATAAGTTCTTGTGAGAGTCCTTAAATTTATTTATTTATTTATTTATTATTGAATTTCTATACCGCCTAATATAGAAATCTCTAGGTGGTATAGAGAATATAGATAGAAGTGCTATTGCAGGATTTGATATAATTTCCTGCTTTGTAATTCTTGAAATTTCACCAAAAACTCTTCCCCCAAAGGATTTGATGTTAAACATTCTGGCACCCCAGAGCAAGTGCAGATTGCCTTTTCTCTTAGCAGGATAATTTTTAAATCTAATATCTATTTCCGAAACAGCTGGAAATGTTATGATCCTTATGGACACAAAACCGGAGCACCTGTGGATGAGAGAGGGGTACCAGCAGATGTGAGGTAACCTGCAGGTATGTCAGTTTCACAAACTTCTGAAAGAAAAAAACCTGAAGGGGGAACTTCCCCAATGTAATTCCATGGATCAGAACATTCATAGACTCAGTGGGCACTTAACAGACAACCAGGTGAGTAAAATTAATGGAACTCAGTAGTGAGGAGTACAGGAGGAGGGCTTGAACACTTTTTCAACTTGAAGAATACTCCCTCAAGATAGTCACAAGTTTCAAAATAATTACATTAAAATCTGGAAGGAAATAAAGACGGACTTATGTAGATGGAACAGATTGAATTTATCTTTAAGTGAAAGAATCTCTGTTATGTAAATGAATGTTCTCCCTAAAATGTTATATTTCTTCCAGACAATACCAATAATAAATACAACATCAATTTTTGCTCAGTGGCATAAAGATGTAAAGAACTTTGTCTGGCAAGGTAAAAAAGCAAGAATAAACTTTAAAAATCTAACAGACGATAAGAAGAGAGGAGGGTTTGCGCTACCAAATTTTAAGTTATATTTTGAAGTAATATGTCTAAGCTGGATGAAAGAATTGATTACATTAAAAAATCCAAGATTGTTGGATTTGGAAGGATTTGATATAAGATATGGTTGGCATGCATATTTATTTTATGATAAGGTAAAAGTAAATAAAGATTTCTTAAATCATGATGTTAGAAAAAGTCTGTATATGGTATGGATGAAAAACAAACTTGTGTTAGAACCAAAAATTCCACTATGGGTATTTCCACTGGAAGTTATATCTAGAAAGCAGAAAAATATGCAACAGACATGGCCCACGTATCGACAACTGCTTGTTCTTCAAGGCACAAAATACAAACTCAAAAAGCTAGATCTTATGCAGGACTGGAATATCTCTTGGTTTCAGTACCATCAGATCAGCACCTTATTTAAGCAAAATTGTAAAGAAGGTTTTAACCAATCAAAGTCAGAATTTGAACAACAGTTGTGTGATAAGGAAGGAAAACTAGTCTCTAGGATGTACGGTCTGTTATTATTGGAAGATACAAGAATGGAAGTAGTGAAAACTTCAATGGTGAAATGGGCTCAGGACTTTGGTTATAATATAGACTTGGAGAAATGGGAAAAGCTATGGATAAAAGACATGAAATATACTGCCTGTTCTAGTTTAAAGGAAAATAATCTCAAGATGATGTACAGGTGGCATTTAACTCCCAAGAAGTTGGCCTTAATTTACAAGAATATGTCAAATAAACGTTGGAAGTGTAAAAAAGAGGAGGGTTCCTATATACATTTATGGTGGACTTGTAAAAAGTATTTTTTGGGATTTTGGGATTTAATTTATAATGAGCTCTAAAAAGTGTTTAAAATGACTTTTCCCAAGAGCCCAGAAACAATACTATTAGGTATTGACAACAATGCTTTGCCAAGGAAATACTGGACCCTCTTTATGTATCTAACAGCAGCAGCAAGACTGACATTTGCACGCAAATGGAAAGACAGTCATTGCCCGAGTAAAGAGGATTGGATACTTAAAGTATTAGAATTGGCAGAAATGGCAAAATTAACAACATTATTAAGAAATAAACTTGAAGTATTTAAAAGGGATTGGGACCCTCTTCTTGTTTATCTAAAAACACATTATAAAATGGATTTTTATCAGGCCTTCGAGGGGTAACAACAAAAGTTTTAAAAATGTCCCAGATTTGATTGCTGTATGATGTATCAGGGGGAGAATGCTGAAACTAGAGGCAAGACCTGGGTATTGTTACTGACACTTGTTTCAATGATGAGATGGAAGTCCTTATGTGCTCTTTCCCTTTTCTTGTCCGTTTGTTTTATTTGTGCTTTCCTTTTTGTGTTGTCCAAAAAACCGAATTAAAAATATTAAGAAGAAAAAAAGATAGCCACAACCCCTTCTGCTTCTGAAGGGGGAAAGTGTCTTGAAGTTTCACCATGCTCAGGCTCAGCATTGTGTTGTGGGTCCAAACTTACTTTTTAAAAAACCTATAAGCATAATGCTTATGCTCTGCCTTAGAATGGGCAGAGCGTCTTTTCCTCCTGACAAGAAGGAACAATTACCATCTTCATGCCTTTGAAAAGAAGTTCCCAGGCTCCCTAAAATCAAGTCAGCCGCACAGTGAAATACAAATCACTTTTTTCATTAACTTTATTTGGAACGGGGACTTTCTGTCCTTCATGTGGAGGCCTTGAATCTGCTTCATTCAACCGTCTTTCTTATATTCTCTGCCCTTTTGTTTCCTGTCTCTCCATTTAATTTTCCCCCTCTTTCCCCATTTCCTGACTCCCTTTATCATGACTACTCCGTTTTTGTTCCTTGCCTGTAGCCCTTTGCCTCTTCATCTCCACAGAAAACAATACAAGCATTTGCAAGATGCTTGAAAGGCATGCGATGAAAATTAGTGAGCAACTTCCCACCTCAAAGAGGACACAAGGAAGAAAATGTACTTGACTCTTTGAGCATTCATCATTGTGGGCTTATGTGTATTTAGAATTCAATTTCTCCTTCTAGAAATAAATCTCAGTAAATTATTCATGGGGCCAACTGCCCCGCTCTGCCATACATATTGCATTTGAATGTCCTTTCAGAGGTTTAAGGAAGCATGGGCTTTTCAGCATCTCCATCCACTTAAACACAATATTCCACAATCCTTCTTTCTCAGAGTATTGTTCTAAATTTGTCAGTTAGTTGATGGGGGGAGGGGGTTTGAACTAATTTAAATCCTGTTTTTCCTTTAATTATACTCTCAAGCTCTTAAAGGGATGGTAGCAGCACATTAGGGATGTGCAGATCGATTCATGGCCGAATCGATTAGACTCAAATCTGGGCAATTCGAGTGATTTGGCCATGACATGAATCAACCTGGGGGTCCAGTGGCTAGATTCGAACTTGAACCGATTTGCCCTTATTTGAGCTTGAATTGATTCAGCAGTCTGAGTCGTCCTTTTGTGTTTGTCTCTCTGTTTCCATTTTGTGTCGCTGCAATATTCCCACCCTCCGATCTTCTCTGCCACTCTGGTTGGCCATTTTGCAGTGTGGCTGGTGATCCCCCTTGCTTCTTGGTTGGCTTGTTGTCATTCAGATCCTGTGTTGCCAGGGATACCTCCCCACCCAAAACACCATTTCCACTACTACCATCTGGGAACATAACAGCAGCCCTGGAGGATCAGGCTTAAAGCCCATCTAGTCCAGCATCCTGTCTTGCACAGTAGCCCACCAGGGGCCTCTGAGAAGCCCACAAGCAAGAGGTGAGGGCATGCCCTCTCTAGGGGTGTGCACAAAACCAGTAAACTCAGTTTGGTTCGAGTTAGCACCAGACTTGAACCGGACTGCGCATGTTCAGTTTTGTGCCCCTGAACTAGAACCCCAGCTCAGCTCAGGTTCAAGCCAGTTTGGGGTTCTAAACATCAAGAAAATATTTAACCTTACCGGTGGTTCTGGCAGCCTCCAGAGGGTGCTGCCATGGCTGCAGGGAAGTATCTGGAGGTTTCCCCCTTCCCCCAACTCGAGGTTGAGCCGAATCAGGCCCGGTGCAGCTCGAGGGTGAGCCTCGTCCCACTTTGATGGTAAACCAGCTCAACTTTGAGTTGGTACCCACATCTCTAGTCCTATCTGGTATTGTTCCCCTGCAACTGGTATTTAGAAGCATCCTGCCACTGAACCTCGAGATAGCCTATAGCCATTGGGACTAGCAGCCATTGATAGACCTGTCCTCCATGAGTTTATCTAAACCAGGCCTGCTCAACTTAGGCCCTCCAGCTGTTTTTGGACTACAACTCCATAATTCCCAGCGACAGTTGCCAATAGCCAAGGATTATGGGAGTTGTAGACCAACATCTGCAGAAGGGCCGAAGTTGAGCAGCCCTGATCTAAACCCTTCTTAAAGCCATCCAAGCTTTAAGCCATCACAATATTCTGTGGCAGAGAATTCAATAGATTAATTCTGTGCTGCATTAGAGTTAGGGTATTAACACCAACCTGTTTCTTGGTGCAAGTGCACTCCTACTGGTGGCTGGTGGACACAATCCCCCCCCACCCCCCCGCAAGAAGTCTTGCCTCTGGAGCAATACTAGAGCACGACTTAGCATTGTTCTGAGGGAGCCTTGGTAGAAAAAAAGGGATGGTCACCAATGGGTCATTTTTCACTATTGAAAACGCCCAGCAAATCTATTTCATTTCTCAGTCATGGGGCCCATAGATCAATGGGAGAGAATCTGCTTTGCATGCAGAAGGTCCCAGGTTCAAAGCCTGGCAGCATCTCCAGGTAGGTCTGCCTGAAACCTTGGAGAGCCGCTGCCAGTCAGTGTGGACCAGGACTGTACAACTTTGGCACTCTGGCAGATGTTGGACTATGATTCCCATAATTCCTGTCTATTGGCCACTATGGCTGGGGAAGATGGGAGTTGTAGTCCAAAAGCAGCTGGAAGGCCAAAATTGTGTGGCCCTTGTGTACACAGTACTGAGCTAGATGGGCCAACGGTCTGACTCCATCAAAGGCAACTTCCTATATTTATCATAATGAAAGGCTCTGGAACAGCGTTCTCTCTAACAGGGATTCCCAGATGTTGTTCAATACAATTCCCAGCATCCTCAGCTGCAACGGCCTTTGGCTGGGGATTCTGGGAGTTGTAGTCAACAACATCTGGGAATCCCTGTTAGAGGGAACACTGCTCTGGAGCAGGCGAGGCTCTGGGAGATGATCTCAGAAGATAGATTGGGGTGGGAGCATCTCAAACAGCAAGAAGCCCTCCTGAGTGATCTCCCTGTCTTCTGTGGAGCTGTTCCAAAATGAAGAACATTCCCTTCCACATAAGGGACATCTGGCAATTTCTGCTTGGCAGCAAAAGTTGCCACATTGTGACAGCAGTGCATCAGTCAGCGGTGACTAACTAATGATGTGATTATCCACATCCGGTTATTGATAGGCCTGCTGATTGTGCAGACGGAGTGTGGCTTGCAGAGAATGATAAGAGCAAAAAAGCAACTGAGAGTTCTCACACTACCAAAGAAAGTTTGTGCAGAATTAACACTGTGAAACCAGGTAGATCAGGGTGTGGCGATGTCCTACTAATGGACCACATTTGGTTCCTTTCCCATTAGGACCACAGGAACATAAGAAGCCGCCTTCTACCAAATCAGACCCTTGGTCCATCTTGCTCAGTTTTGTCTACTCTGACAGGCAGCAGCTCTCCAAGGTTGCAGGCAGGGGTCCCTCTCAGCCCTACCTGGTGGGTGGTGCTGCCAGGAAGGGAACCTGGGGCCTTTTGTATGCAAGCAGATTCTCTAGCACTGAGCTATGGCTCCATCATTTAAGCGCAGGGCTGATCAACTTCGGCCCTCCTGCAGATGTTGGCCTACAACTCCCACAATCCCTGGCTATTGGCTACTTTGGCTGGGAATTATGGGAGCTGTAGTCCAAAAACTGCTGGGGGGTGGGCTAAGTTGGGTAGTCTCTCTTAGCCCTATCTTGGAGAAGCCAAGGAGGGAACTTGGAACCATCCACATGCAAGCATGCAGTTGCTCTTCCCAGAGTGCCACCATCCCCTAAGGGGACGATCTTACAGTGCTCACACATGTAGTCTCCCATTCAAATGCAACCAAGGCAAACCCTGCTTAGCAAAGGGCACAGTTCATGCTTGCTACTACAAGACCAGCTCTCCTCCCTAGACCAGCTCTCCTCCCTTTCCTAGGGTTGCCATTTTTCTTTTTGGTTGATCTTTTGTGCCTAACATCCGCCTGACACACAGCAGGTGAATCCTTTTCTGGCATGCCAGTACATGGTAGAAACAAACTTCCCCAGATGTTTGTGTCCACGCTGCATTACTCTGGATGCCAGCCAGTGACTGCAGTGATTCATGTTCATGGTAGAGGCGTCTGTGGTGTCAGAGAGCCTGGCATGCTCTTGGTCTTCAATAGCATAGGACAAGCGTCCCACCCCAGTTCAGGAGCTGTGTGCACTCCCATTTTCTGATTGTGTGTGAGTAGAAAAACAAGGTAAAAGGGGGAGGAAGTGATTGTGTGCAAGCCATGCTCTGGGTAGAAAGGTTCCATCCTACCCAGCAGCTGTACCCAGCTGTAGAATGAGGTGGGATGAAAAGCTGCCCTACCACACATGGACTTCACACATGATCACTTCCTCTCTCTCTTTCATTATCCCACAGGAGCTTTATTTGTTCCAGGTGCAATAAAGCTATTTCTGGCAAAGGTTTGGGCACAACTTCTATATGGAGCTCAATTTGGCCTTTATAACAATGGCGCCCTATTGGAATTGGTCCAATCTAAATTTCTAAGATCCATATTCCAGGTTCTGCGTTGTGTCCCCAATGTGATCCTCCACCGAGACGTTGAGGTAATTAGAGATGGTGCTTTGGCTGTGTGTCTTTGCATATTGGCTAAGACTATTATTCTGTCCAGTAGGATTAGTTTTCCTGACCCTAGTTGATAACTTTGATTTCGTCCGGGTTCACATGTACACTTTAACTGTCGTTAAAGCTGCCAGAGGTTGTAACTGTAGTACACCCAAATGAGCAAAACCACTGTTAACGGTCTGAAGTTAACTCCAGTGTGTCCCGTCAAACTCTATTTGGAACCTGAGGTTTTCTCTAAGCTTCGCCGCTGACAACCGCAGGTTTGCCGCTGAACTGTTACGTCCGAAGGCAGACTCGGCCATAACCATGGTTAAGTGCCCATTTCCAAACCCCCGTCATAAAGGTGGAGGCACAAACCTGCCCAAGGACATTGGTGCTCCATGCCTTTGGCACTTCTACTGGAAGACGGCCATGCCCCTCCTGTCATTCGTGGAGCTATGGAGTTGCCCGGCAACAGGGATGCCAACACAGCCCATCCCAGCCTGGCCAGCCTGACAAGCCTCACAGCCACTCAGGGGCAACAGTTAGGGAGATCCACAAGCATGAACACCCCAAGTGACAGCACAAGCAGGCGCCATCACGGCGCCAGGAGGGGGAAGCCAAAAGGCAGACCCAAGCAGGGAAGCTGTAGCAGCCAAGTTCTATTTTTCACACAGAAAGGGTGGGGATGTTTGCTCCCTTACTCATGAGCAGGACAGTCTGGCGGTGTTGCAGTTGTGTGATAGTATGGCCATTATTTCCATTGGCCATCCCATCATGCAATGGCACTTGCACAACATGTGCGCAGGAGCACACTTACACAACAGGGTACATGTCGTGTTACAACTTGCATGGAACTTTTCACATTATTTCAGCCAGTGTCATTTAATCTGGTTACCTGTAGCAACCTGTGCGGTTTTTGTCAATGACATCACAACACTAGGTGCTCATTCTCACAACCATATGGGGGCAGGCAGGAGGGAAGGCATGCTCCTAGCTCATGCCTCCCAGATGAACAGAGTCTCTATTTCTCCATTTGGCCCTGCAGCTCACATGGCCATGTGAATGCTGCAGCAGTGATCTTCATTGCTGATATTGGGAGCTGGGCCTCCAGTTATCCCACAATGCATTGCACAGGCAATGAAGAGGCAGCCCTCAATATTGCAACAGCTCCACTCTGCCTGGTCCTGCTTTCCAACTCTATGGTAAACATGGCCACCAGCAACCAAATCATGATGGTGCTGCAGATGACCCAAACAGAAAGGTAGGACAGCTCTCTTTGAATCCTACCTCACCTTTTATCCGGGTAGCAGATCTGGGCTACCCAGATTCAGAGCTGATGGTGTCAGGAGGCCTCCCAATTCCCTAGATGATCATGGATTCCTGAATTAATCCGTCTTGTAAACTCTATATAAGATGTCTGAACCTCAAGCCACTGTATTTGGATAAGTGACTTTGATTTTTTTAAACTTCTATAATAAGGGCACAACACTATATAGAAGAAACATGCCCCCTGAGTGAGGAGGGGATCTTGGAAATACTAAGAAATTTTATTTGGATCAAAAGAAATCTGGAGGTGCTATGCCCTCATGAGAACAATACTTGGAAGGTCACTGAGGAAGACTATGAGTTGAAACGTGTCTGACTTTATAAAGATCTATAAGGACTCGATATCACTTAGCATCACAAGACTACATATCTAGAGAATATATGTCTGAGGACTTTCATAACATGTGAACTACTTACCTAACCAGCATATGTATGAGGACTTTTAATGTATTACAGCTTTACAGAAGAACCCTTATTAAGTTTTAAAACAATTTGATGCAGCTGAACTAATTACCCCTCCTGTATTCACCTTGCCCAATACTTGCAGCCCAACCAACCCACTGAGGGCAAATGAGACCAAGGACAAGGAGAGCAAAGAAGAAGAGAAATGGTGCTGTGGAGTTGGGAGCAGCAGCATTGAAGCAAAGCAGTATTGGGCAAGGTGAATACAGGAGGGGTAATTAGTTCAGCTGCATCAAATATGCTAATTTCAAAGTGATAATCAAAATTTGCGGAAATTCAGTGCAGCCCTGGGAAATATACTTGCTCTGACCCACATTAATAGCAGACATAATTTATTTGTTAAAATCAGGAGAGAGAAAAATACCCTCTCTACCAGGAATTCCTTTGGGTAACATTTTGAAATGCAGCTGCTGAAGATGTCTTTTTCATCCAAGTATGGATCATCGCCGAGAACCAGAAGAAGAAGAAGAAGAAGAAGAAGAAGCCATGTGGATCAGAGCCCCGTTCTCACAGGACAACCGAAGCAAGCAAGCAAACGAATTAATTGTTTAAGTGTTTTACAAATCTCTCTGCGCAAATTGCACAGACAATGTAAACAGCTACCACCCGCCCCCTTGTCATTTTACAAGCAATTAATTTAATTGGTTATGGTTAAGTCTCAGGGCTTCTATTATGAAGAAGAGCTATTCATTTCAAAGGTCAAGAGTCGTCCTGCAGTTTATTAGCTGTAGATCTCCGATGCACAGTTTAGTTATTTGCATGTAAGCTGATGCTCTCTGAGATTCAGTAGTTACCATTGTTCTGTGCTATTCGCCTTCAGAATTCTGTCTTCCATGATGCCTCACTTCTACATGAAACCGCCGGGGAGCATGCATGTGCAGATTTGGAGTTCAGTGTCGCCAGGTCTGCTGATGACACTCCGTGGCGTGCTGGGATCCCTGAGCAGCTGTATGGATATTAACCACCTGTTTATAGGGGACTGGAAACTGAAGCTTGATCCAGATCAGGCACAACTGATGACTGTCAATGTTGGGAGCAGAGGCGGGCAGTCACAATCAGTGGTTTCTCTAATCCTTTTCATCTCTGTGCAGAAAGAGTTCTGTTCTGGGCGGCAGTATCAAGGCAGTGTGTGCGCATGCGCATTTGGAATGCGGCCTTCGTGATTCAACCTGAAGCAGGATCTAAGTTGAACTGAGCGGACATCCAAAAATGTGTGAGCATGCACATGTGCGCACACAGTGGGCACAGTCTGGGAGCAGCTGGGTACTTTGCATGGCCCAGAATGAGGGAACACAGAGCTTGCGCCTAGAGCCCCCGTTGTGGCTTCTCCGTGTGGTCGCTCTGGCCAAGAACGCCTCCCTCTGTCTTTGCTTGGTCTTTTCTCCTTGGAAATGGCAGCCTCACCTCCATCAGAGGCAGAGCCACCATTGGGAGAATGGGTTCAAAGAACCTGGGCCATGCCCAACCAGGACCCAGGACAATTGTATAATAGTTAAACGTTCAGGAATCACCCTGAAGAGTTTCAGCCCAATGGCTACAACCCTGTTCCGAACCTATTTCAACTACACGATGATGCAAAAGAAATTGAAGCCGACGGAAAACAAAAAAGATTCTGGAGAGATTCATTTTCTTCCAGTGAGTTTAATGTCACAGGACTGACTGGATTTTTTTTTTCTTCCAAAAAAGAAAAAGATGGAGGAAATTCAGAATAACATCCCTGTAAACTGTAATTTGGATAGATGCAAGCTGTGTCCTGCAATCAGCAAAATTATAGGCACACAATTACTGTTTTCTTTATTAAAATTTCGATTTTAATGTACTGTAGAAAAACTAATCATTTTCTGTGAAGAACATCACGCACTTTACCCAGAATTATTTCTGCTGAGTGAATCAGAATGAAAAGATGTGTTATTCTGAAGGTTTCTGCTTTGATTGTGTCAGGGAAATATTTGTTTATTAATTATATGTTTATCTTGCCCATCCTCCACTAAGCCCATGGCAGTATATGTGGTCCCTACAAGGTAGGTTAAGGTGAGAGAGAATAACTGGCCCAAGGTTACCCAGTGAGCTTTATGGCTAAGTGGGGATTTGATCCTGGCATTAATACCACAGGGCTTTCAGCAAAGTGGGGACCTAAGGAAGATACCGAAAGGATGGAAAAGACAAACCAGTGGTTCAGATTTTGTCCTATGGGAACTGGAGAGGTATCCCTGATGGGTTTATCACTTCTCTTATTGGTTATTCACTTGACATTACTCTTTTAGCAGCATATTCCAGCCACCAGAATGAATCCTATGAACCCAATCCGAGGAGGAGGAGGAGGAGGAGGAGGAGGAGGAGGAGGAGGAGGAGGAGGAGGAGGAGGAGGAGGAGGCTGGGATTTGGGCGCTGCATGCCATCCTGAAAAGTGAGCGTGTGGGCAGGGATAATCTCAGAAGGAGGACTGAGAAATAGTCATGTGTGGCAAGCAATCCTCATAGGTCTTGTTTAAGGCTAACCAGGCCATTCATAGCTTAGGTGAGATTTACACCAGGGACTTTCTTATACAGTCCATGCTCTTAACGACTGCACTTCACCAACTCAGAGTCTCATACCCGTAGAACGAGTAATGGGACAAACTTCACTTTTGCAGCAATACACGAGGAGACCCCCACTGGGAGGCTAAAACAAGCTTCCCAGTCCCGGGGGTCTCTCCACAATGCCCCATGCAGAATGCCCCATGACAGAACCGGCACTCGTGTGGGCGGCCAACCTGACTACCCAGGGACGGCTTCCTCCACTAACTCTAACGGTGCTTCACATCAATCATGTGAAGCGCCTTATTGTGTGGAAGCACGGTAGGAGGAAAACCTGTGTAGAAGTGATTGTGTGGAACCAAAGAAGGAGGAAAACCTGGGTAACTTTCCCTCTTACCTTGCTTCCACACAATCAAAAATTGGGAGCACATACAGCTCTCAAACCCAGGTAGAACACAGTTTTTGATTGTATGAATGACCTCACTAGCGACTATTAGCTCTGAAAAGTGAAAGATTATTGGGTAGCTGGGAGTACTGTGCATACTGGCTTGCTCACCTTTTTTAATTAATTTTTAAAGTGTGCTGTTCATTGGTCCTGTATTTGTTTAAACATTTGCTCATCGCCTTTTAAAAAAAATCCCACAAGTTATTTGAAAACAATTGCGAAACTGCTCTGGGAATGGAGGAGAAGTGGCTTCATGACAACACAGGCACCAGCCAATCAGTACTATGCAGAGTGCTTCTGCTGCAAACAAGGGAACCCAGTGTTCTCACTGGTTAGTAAAGATACATTCCCTCCAAAGGTAAAGTCTCTTGGGACAAAAGTCTCAGCGACTCTGGCCAATGCCTATCGTCAGCAAATCCACAATTTCTAAAGAGCAGAATATCTTCATTGCCAATGCACCAAACCCTTGTGCCTTCTGAAACGGAGGGTTAATGATAAGAATCCCATTCCGAACCACTGAGCATCTACGTTCGCTCAGTCCACTGCTTCATCCCTGTGCTATCTATCACTTGCATTATTTCCCTGGATGGTTGTTTCATATTTTATTAGAAATGACAGCTCTATTATTAACCAGGTTAAAAAAAAATACAGCACAGTAGAAAAATACAAGTAATGGTTTTAAGCGGCAGGTATTGAAGAAGGATATGGAAGGCTTAGTTGGCGACATGTAGGAAATGGCTGTATCTGTAAAATACTTTGCCACTTGACTGGTTTATTAAAACTGACACAGTACCACAATTACCACCAATTATTTTGTCACTGTGTCGATTCCACTTAAAGCAAGACAGTTAGTGGGGGAAACCATATCTGTTTGGAAACTGTAAGCTGAGAAATGCAGTTTATTTGGAGAGCGCAGAAGTAGGTGAATACGATAAAAGGGATAAGAATATCAACAACAATAAATTGTTAGAGAAGAACAATGGCAACAATCCAGTATCTCTATAAACAATCACAGGAACACATGAAGCTGCCATTTACTGAGTCAGACCATTGGTCCATCTAGCTCAGTATTGTCTACACAGAATGGCAGTGGCTTCTCCAAGATTGCAGGCAGGAGTTTCTCTCAACCTTATCTTGAAGATGCTGCCAGGGAGGGAACTTGGAACCTTCTGTGTGTAAGCATGCAGATGCTCTTCCTAGAGCGGCCCCATCCGCTACGGGGAATATCTCACAGTGCTCTCGCATGTAGACTCCCATTCAGATGCAAACCAGGGGGGACCCTGCTTAGCAAAGGGGATAATTCATGCTTACTACCTTAAGACCAACTCTCCATACATGTTAGGCTAGTTCACAAGATTGTAAATTGGGTAGGACAAGCATCCTACTCTGCTTCAGGAGCTGTGCATGCACTCAATTTTTGCTCCAGGGTTAGCAAAAACCTAGGTAAGATAAGAGAGATTATCTGTGACGCAGATGCTTTGATGCATGGCTTTCTGTCCATCCTTGATAAAATGCTGGGTAGACAGTGCCATCCTTCCAGTCTCCTTGCTCACAGACAATCACTCTCACCTTATCCTACCTAGGCTTTTGCTAAAACACGACTGAAAATCAAGAGCACGCACAGCTCCCAAAGCTGGGTAAGATGCTTGTCTTACCCAATTTACAATTGTGTGCGCTATACCACTGGGTATCATCCTAGCAAAACACTTATGGAATTAACAGAGTTGTGGTCTCCCAAAAAGATAGCATTGTTGCACTAAAATGCAGGGATTGGTGGGATTGTGTTATTGCGCTCTTATGTAAAAGTTCCCTTGAAAACAAATGAGTCATGTGGTAGGCTACACCTATCCCCTGCTAACTGGGCAAAGAGGCACCTTTTACCGTGGTGATTCTCTTTATTTAGCAGGCGGAGAGTAACTGGCCCTATCCACCCCCAGCACAGTACCTCCAGTGACTGTTGCTGGTGTCTATCTTGTGGTTTTTTTTAGAATGTGAGCCCTTTGGGGACAGGGAGCCATCTTATTTATTTGTTATTTCTCTGTGTAAACCGCCCTGAGCCATTTTTGGAAGGGCGGTATAGAAATCAAATTAATAATAATAATACACAACTGTTGTGCAAGTGCAAACACCATTGGCCATGAAGGAGCAGGAGGCAGGCCCAGCCCTGACAAAGCTGCAGCAGATCATAGAGTCTGCTTTGTAGAGTGGCACTTCTGTGGATGGCATCCCCTGCAGCCACAGCTCTCTATTATTTCCATGTGAAGAAGAGCCTGCTTGGTCTCAGCTGCTGGGTAGAACTGGTGAGTGGTTTCACAGAACCAGAGAATCAAGGTAGAATAGTGCTCCTCTCCTCCTACCTCAGTTAAGAGCAGGTAGGAAAGCTGGGTCAGTAGGTAGGAAAGCAGGTAGGAAAGCTAGGTTGCTTTGAGCAACCTGGGTCAGAAGGATTTTTGTGAGTTCACACACCATCATGCACATATGGGTAGCCCAGCTTCTACCCTGATTTTGATTATTGCGTGAACTAGCCTATTGACTATTTGTATTATAACATAAAGCTGTCTTATCACTGTTATTTAGAGATTTGCACAGAACAAATTTTTTGATTTGTTTTGAATCGCATTTCAATGATTCGTTACAAATTCGAATCAGATTCAAATTCGGTCTGAAAATTCAGTACAACCCTGTTTGGGCTCCTTTTTAAAAAAACCAATCATGTTGCCTGAATGTTTTTCAAAAGGCGTCAAAGACCTCTCCAATTGAATGTGAATAGAATTTCAAAAATTCATTTCAAATTCAAATTGAATTGCCCTTTTAAGGGGTGACTTGATTCAAATCTGAATCACTTGATTCGCTCAGATTTGAGTTGAATTGTTTTGAATTTGAATCAACTGCACAACATTTTAAAGATTTTTTTTAAATGGTCAGAGATGGGGAGGCTCTTATTTCAATAGGGAGCGCATTCCAAAACTTTGGGGCAGCAGCGGAGAAGCAACCGTTGCTGCTTGTGCCCTCAAGAACCTGTGTGTTAAAAATACTGCATCTGTCATAGTGTGCATGTGTAGTGAGATTATGCTTAACTTGCAGTGTGTGTGTGGTGGGGGGAGCAGAGTTCCAAAGGCCTTTAGGTCCAGGCTCCCAAATTACCTAGGTGCACCTCTACCCCAACTCACAGATGCTCCCTGACACTTGCCCCTTGAGCCCCGGCACTCAGAGATAGAGACTGGAGGTAGTCAGACAGAAGTTTGACAGAGAGGAGAGCTGGTCTTGTGGTAGCAAGCATGACTTGTCCCCTTAGCTAAGAAGGGTCTGCCCTGGTTGCATATGAATGGGAGACGTGATGTGTGAGCAATGTAAGATAGTCCCCTCAGGGGATGGAGCCACTCTGGGAAGAGCATCTAAGTTCCAAGTTCCCTCCCTGGCTTCGCCAAGATAGGGCTGAGAGAGATTCCTGCCTGCAACCTTGGAGAAGCTGCTGCCAGTCTGTGTAGACAATATTGAGCTAGATGGACCAATGGTCTGACTCAGTATATGGCAGCTTCCTATGTTCCTATGTTCCTAAGTGTTGGGCTTCAACCCTCAGAGGTGAAAGACTCCCATGAAAGTTGTAACTCACATTCTGTTGTCTCCCATCCCTCCGCTTTTCTATCAACATGCAAGTCTCTGAGGGGATACCGATTTTGAATAAGAACTTATCTGTGTTTGATGACGCCGGAAACGGAACTGATTGCATTGTGTGCCTTTTGCAGCTGCAAGTACAGCATACAATTTTAGGCTGCTGACAAATCTGTAAAACTCCCTCTCATCAACACACCTGGAAGCGATGACTCACCAAGAACAGAAATTATGTTAATACGAGCAATGTCGCATTTGATGGCGGCTGGCTTCCTCTTGCCCATTAGCACCCACATTGAATCACTGAAACTCTGTTTCAAATCCAGATCGCATAGTCTCCAACATTGCAGTAGTAGAAACAGGGACATGTTTTAACAACTCTATCAGTGTAACAAATAGAGTCACAGGTTGGGTAGCATCCTGACTAGTCGTTCCATGAATGGAAGAGATTCTGCAAACGCAGAGGAAGAGACGTGATTCTTGTCAGTCAGGAGTGTCTCTAGAGCAGGTCTGCTCTAGGGCTGTGCACAGAACTGGCTGGTCCAGTTTGGTTCAAGTCACGAACTGGACCTGTACTGGGCTGGACCAGTTCAGTCTGGCACTCCCTCAAAACCACCACCCCCCCAGTCTGGTTTGGTCCCGGGCGGGGGGGGGAGTTTTAATTTTTTTTGGGGGGAAACCCTGACCCCCCCAAAAAAAAACCCACTTACTCCCTCTGGGGGAGTTATCTGAGGTAGCGGGGTGTGTGTGTGGTTGTCCACAGAGGTTCCTCCTTTCCAGTCTGGGCTACCCAAGGACAGAGATGCTGGGTCAGGAGGACTCCCACTGCGCCAGATGACCAGACAATCCTGGATTAACCTTCTTCTACCCAGGAATCTCTGCTTGTGAGAACAACTCCATTATAAAAATGTATCAAGGTAAAGTACTGTATTTACCTTATTAATGAAGCTTGGTTGATGTGTTCAAACTTATTTTTTCAAATGTGCAGGTTCCTCTTAGAAAAGAGTAGTGCTGTTCTCATGATGAGCACTGGTAGGAGAAACCTCTGAACTTAGATTGGGAGCTGTGCATGCTCTCAACTGTTCATTGTGAGAATTCTACAAGCAGGGTAGGAGAAGGGGGAAATGATCATCTGGAAGCTGATTATGGAGGTGGGAGGCAGCGGCAAAACCAGAAATTGTACCTAGCTTCAGAGTGAGGGTGGAGGGGAAATACTCCACACGCCTCTCGCAGAAGCCAGTGAAACTCTTTCCATATTGGCAAGCTATCCCCTGATAACAGAGCAAAGAGGCACCTTTTATAGTGGCCATTCTCTCTATTTAGCAGGGGGAGAGCAACTGGCCCTACCCATCCCCAGCACAGCATCCCTCCAGTAGCTGATGCTGGTGTCATCTCCTCCTCCTCCTCCTCCTCCTCCTCCTCCTCCTCCTCCTCCTCCTCCTCCTTCTTTTGGGAACAAGGTGCCATTTTATGTATGTATTTATATTTATGTAAACAGTTTTGGGAACTTTTGTTGAAAATAAACGCTGAAGATAAATATTTGACATATTTGTATTCGTATATAATCACCACAGTGAGGAAAAATCAATAAATTGGCTGTTTTAAAATAATCAATTGTAATTTTAAAACAAAATAATATAATTAGACCAAGGAAATAAACTAAAGAAGACCAGAAAGAGCAATACACTTTTTTAAAAAAGAAACCCTAAAACTGAACAAAGCTATGAAATAAATCAGATATTTGCGGATTTAATAACCATATAAAATAATAGAAAAAATAAAGCCTTTCCAAAAAGTGTGTTGATTTAAAAAATGCTATACAGAAGAATGCCAGTTGTTTAAGAAACAAACAAAAAAGCATCTATCTAAAAAGTATCCTTCTTGTCCATCAGATATATTTGCTTGTTCAATCAGTTTGTCAATCAAGGTCAAATTCCACACTTTTGTGTACAATTATAACAAAAATAGATCAACCCTTGGGAAGTTCTCTCTTGGACACGGTGTTTAAACACTAGAGAGTCCATAAGAACTTTGACTTCTGCTTGCACACCATAATTTACACCATGTAAACTGTGATATGGGCAGTTCTGGTGATGATAAAATATTAGAAGCCATGAATCTTAATCCACAGAGGGGCTTCATCTCAGTATGATACACTTCATCCGAATTCATCTTGTTTTTCTCTTACGTAGGCTCCTGGGCAAGATAGGAACTTAAATTCTCTAGAGTCCTCTGGGCAGACTTGGACATAAATATGCAATAGTATCCAATTGTTTAGCACTAATTAGCCTGATTAATTTTGGAGAGGTCCTGTTTCCCATTACATAGTGTCTCTCTTGGTTAATTATAGCAAGAATGGACCAAGGAGGGTAAATGAATGTGATCTGCATTGAAGATAAATACAAAATGGTACGCGGTGCATTTGTAAGCAAGAAGGAAGTTTTCTGAAGAGACCAGAACGTTCAAGGGAGATTGGTCCACTTTGATTTGTTTATATGTAAATTGTTTTTCTTAATTGGCTCCAATTTTTAAAACACCTCTCTTTTTTTGGTTTTTCATGTTTCCCCTGAAATTGCTGATTTATTTATTTTTTATTATACCACCGTGAGCTGCTTAATCAAAATTTTGATAACATTCTTTCACATATTTTAATCCCCCTCCCCACCACATTTGTTGCTTTGGTTTTAATCAGCAAAACTCTGCTCCATGTTGTGGCCAGTGATAACACCATTGCAAACACAGGCGATGCCTTTATAAATATGATCTAAGGGTTTAATTGCCTTCTTTGTAGCTTAATCTTATCTTCACACATTGAAGCTGTGCTTACTGTATATGTCTGAACCCCAAAGGATAGCTTTTCATATGGGACTGTGGAATAAGGCATTATCACAACCTGACGAGCCTCTAATGTTTCCTGTCAAGTGATGGGTTAGGAAGTTTGTTATTAATTATGAAGGAGGCATATCAAAATAGGGATTTGCGGTTGGCAGTTCTGAATATGCATTAAAATTAAATTGGGGTAGGGGGGAGAGAGGAGGCATTCTTTGTCTGAAACTCTGAATCAAACATGACGCATCGGACATGGGGTCCAGAGTTGGAAGTTGGGTCCACTGGAAGCATCGGAAGTTGGGATCTCATATGCTCTGCAGCTACAAACTCAATCCACACCAAGCCTAACCCTGCTCCCAAACCCAGCTCTTAGCCGAGGTTAAGGGAGCAAGTACTGCCGGGATTATATGTCTGGCGAGATCATGTGTCTCCTTGGGCTCCATGGAGCACAAGGAGACACAGAGACAGGCACCTAGGGCACCTGTTTGATGGGGGAATCCCCTCATGCACCATGCTCAGCACACAGTGCATTGTGGGAAAATGAGTCCTGGCCTCTGTTGATCTGTTCTCGCGGGACCAGTGCAAATAATAATCCATGCTGCTCCTGGCAGCATGGGTCATGTGGGCACATAGCTCGCACACCAAAGAAGTTGAAGTTTCCTGCAATCAACCTGCAAGTTTTGAATATAAAAGGGATCGTGTCCATTTGTTTTTGGCTCCTGCAAGGAGGCTAGAATTGCACCTGCCAGCTGTTTGGTGAGGAAACAACTTGCCTCCCTTTTAATTCCCAACAGCTTGATAGGTGAGATTATGAGCTTTCTGTATTCTCTGAGAGCACCAGATGAATGGAAGTTTTGCTACATAAAAGCACAGCTTCCTAGTCAAAGGCAACCCTAAAAAACTGTCACTCATGTTTGTCCTGAAAAAATGGTTTCTAAAAGATATATATTCCTCCCTACACACAGCAGTTTGGGGGTAACATACAGAGCAAAGATGCATCAAGAGAGCAGCCTCACAGAACTTCCCAAATAAGTACATCTCTTGCTTGACCTGGAGCTCCATCATGTAACTGCTTCCTTGCAGCAGCCATTGAGTCTGAAATGCAGCATCACTGTGGGGGGTAGTATGTAGGGGTGTACATCATGGAAAAAAATCAGATCCAATCCAATCTGATCTGATTCCAACAATGTCAGAATCAGATTTTGGGTCTCCTTGGGATGTCAGGGTTGGATTTCCAGTTGGAAATCCAAATTAAAATTGGCCTTTCCCCCAAAGAGGTCAATGAGGAAATGGGGGAAAAATTCACCAAAAATCAATAGCTGGGCCTAGCACTTTGAAATTGGGCACACTTTAGGGTAGGATGTCAGAACCCCTTGAGCAAAATTGAAGCAAATATGTCAATGTTTTGATTTTTTTAGGATTTTCTTTGAATTTTTAAAGAAATGGCTAAAATTGGCTAAAACTGGCTTGTTTCAAGTCTGAACCTTACCAAATTTTCAGGATCTGAAGCCCCTCCTGGGACCATCATTCCACCCCCATGTGGCAGAATCTGACCTTTGTCTTCATTAAAATCTTCACACACACTCCCTTTATATACATGGGGGTTCCAAAATCAGAACTCACATTCATCCTGTGGATTCCTGTTCCATGGCATAGTAATTTGAGAACAAATGGAACAGAATATTAATGGGGATCAGAGGATGGGAACATAGGGCAGTGGCAGAGCATCTTCTTTGCATAACGTATTAGAGCATATGTTTTGCATACAGAAGGTCCCAGATTCAGTCTTGGGCATCTCTAGATAGAACTGAGAAAGACAGACGAGTGGTTCCCAACCTGGATTCCTCCAGATGTTGCTGAATGACACCTCCCATCAGCCCCAGCCATTGTAGGAACCCAGGTTGGGAACCTCTGGTGTAGACAATTGTGAGCTGGATGGAACAAGGATCTGACTCCATGTTCATAAGTGACAAAGACGGATTTATTCCCTCCTCTAGAAACTTTGCTGTCCATTCTCTTGTATCTTGTAAAGAACTTCCCCATGGAATGGGCTCACTGCAGTTGAAGACAAGGCTTGTTACTATTAATGGATGCCGATGCCCTTTCTCAGTGACTGACAGTTGTTAACAAATCCTCCTGTTCTGAATCTCTGAGTCCTTTTAGAAGACAGATATATTACTCCTTCCTAGGCACCGGAGGTCAGGTGGGGTTGATTTTGGAAGCTGAATACAGAAGGGGAATGTGGTAAACCTTGCCTATTAATACATCCTTGACCACTGTCAGGCTGATCATCTGAATATTTTTCCCCAATGTGGTTCTATTGTGGTGGGGAAAGTGTATAGCAATATGTGTTAAGACCATGCACGTGTCTACACTTAGCAGCAAGTGCTGTTGTTGCTGCAGGTACATTGCCCTATTTGGACTTGGCTTTGCGGGTGCATACAGGTGTCTATGAACATGTACATATTTTTGTGGGCGTGACAGTGGATGCATTCATTTTAAAAGTGAACTTGCTTTCATTCACTTATTCATTTATTCGTTTATTTATTTATGTTTGGCATTCATTAAAAAATGCCTTTCAGGTGACCCTCCCAAAGTAGTTTACATAGAAGTCGTGAAGAGCACACCGTAGATTTAAGACTGTTCTATGCTGCTCTCCTATTAATGGGAGTGGTGGACGAGAGCACCTGTATGTCAAAATTAACATCTTTGTGTTTTCAGGTTCTAAAGATTTCAGAGTGCAATTATGGTCCATTTAAAATGAACAAGAATTTCATGATTGACTCCAGGGTTGAACTCTGCAGGATTTAAAAGACTCCCGCTTATGGTCCTTGGAGGCTAGCACCTCCACTGTCTTCTGTGGAATTACAGTACTCTTGACTGATATCAGGAACTCCAGATGACCCTACAGGCAAGTCTTTTATTTCCATTGGCACAACTTTAGGCAACAGACCTCTGTCTTTCATTTCTCTGGGGCTGTCAGTTCAGAGGATGCGTTAGATATGCCAAAGGTGAGCGGGTAGGAAAAGTTTGAATTGCTTCTGCTCTCTATGTACCTCCTACTGGATGTTCAGATCTTACAGTTCTACTGGGAAATTTAAGGACTTTTATCAATTACCCTGATAAATAAATTGATCAAGACATCATGCCCGCCATGCTGTCCTTCTTGGTTTTGATTGAATTATTTTGACATTACTAAAGTGAACCTAGAAATGTCTCTCCGCCAGGGAGAACAAAAGCAAGGGAGAACAACATAATAAAGAAGACATGAAGGAAGTGTTCGTGAAAAGCCCAAACATTCAAGAAATAGACAGGTGAAACAATTCTCATTTCCTCCTGTCCCATCTCAATGTACCAGCAAGTGAACCGTATTTTTGCTATCAGTGGTTCCTGTCCGAAGACAGCAGTTTGCTCTGATCAGTTATCTTTTTTAAAAAAACACACACCTTTTTATAGTGTCAAGCTTAAAAGATATTTAAAAAGAAAGATGAAACAAAGGATTTCATCCAGGGAGGCATCATTTCAGGAAGCTTCCTGCTCAGATTTGGCATTGGTTGAAGAAATCTGCATCTTTTATCAGAGTATGCTTTGATAAAATCTTCAAGGAGGGTTTAAAAAAAAAACACTTCCCAAAATTAATTGTTAGCCACTGTTCTAGGATTATTTTGACATGCCAGGAGTGGTTAATTGGATCAATAGTGAGGGTTGCATGAGCTGGAAGGAGGTTCTGAATATGGATCCTTGCAGGTAGGTATTCAGCCTGTGTGCCACCACCTGCCATGACCCCGGGACTCAAAATGACCCCACACTCATGGAGAAGGGATATGATGACATAGAAGCTGGGTAAGACTGAGTTCAGGGCCCGTTCCAGGAAAGAACCTCTGAAATAAATTCTTTGCTAAAAGATGTCTACAAAAGAGCAGTCTCAAAGCCAGTGATATCTTCTTACCTGAACAGGTAGCAATACTTCCCTCTTCTGACTAATGCATCCCTCACCCACATCTTGAAAGGGTATCCTATACTTCCACCATGTCCAGAGGCAGCAGGGGGCTTTGAAGCTTCACAAGAGCAGGTGCCTTCAGAATGGGACCCAGCCCCTTTACGCCCAGTTAATTTCTGGGGAAAGGGAGCCTGAGAAACCCACCTTGATGCAGAACTGCTTAAGCTGCTAATTGAGCAAAGAGGCACCTTTTTAAAAGTGGTGATTCTCTTTATTGAGCAGGGGGAGAGCAACTGGCCCTATCCATCCCCAACGCAGCATCCTTCCAGTGGCTGTGGCTGGTGTCTATCTTAATGTTTCTTTTTTTTAGACTGTGTGCCCTTTGTGTGCCCTTTTAGATTGTGTGCCCTTTAGATTGTGTGCCATTTTATTTATTTATTTACATCTCTGTAAACCACTTTGGGAACTTTTGTTGAAAAACAGCATATCAATTTTCACCATATCTATATTTATAAGTTCACAGTTGGTTCTAGACTATTACTGGATTAGCATCCCACACTCTTTGCTTCCTAGGCTGCAGTGCCCTGTACCCAACAGTGAGCTCTCTGTGGTCCTGAACAGCTTCTCCTGCACTCCTTATTTACTTGGATAGTATGCCTGCAGACTCTAGGCCGCAGGCCTGCTCCACTTAGGCCCCCCAGCTGTTTGTGGACTACAGCTCCCATAATCCCCATCCACTGTGGCCACTAGCCAGGGATTATGGGAGCTGTAGGCCAACATCTGCAGGAGTGCCAAAGTTGAGCAGCCCTGCTCTAGGGGTACACTGTCTGAATTTGCGAAGCAGCACACGACTTGACTTTAGGTAAGCAGAAACTTCAGGGGATAAGTAGGGCAGCAAGGGAGCCTCTTAAAAACCAGTAGGCCAGAGAAGATCAGGTGGCAGTTCAACTTCAAATGGGTGCAGTGGAGGGAACTTCTACTGGGTGCAGTAGCGGGTGCAGTAGCGGGAATAAAGGGGGAATAAAGTTGAGCAGGCCTGGCTTATGGGATAGGGCTGTAGTTCGGTTATAGAGCACCTTCTTGCATATAGTTCAGTGTTAGAGCACCTGTTTGCCTGTCAAAAATTCCAGGTTCACTCCCTGGCAACATCTCCAGGTAGGGCTGAGAAAGACTCCTGCCTGAACACTGCCAGTCAGTGTGGACAATACTGAACTAGATGGACCTATGGCTTGACTTGGTACAAGGAAGCTTCCTAACAGAGCTCTGATTACCAAACGTCATCTGGTGAAGCTTTTCCTGGTATGGAGATATGCATTCTTTATGCCAATATCTGCACATAATGCTGCTATGAAGGGCACAACAATATGCAACCCTATTTAGAAATGTCGTTTCTTCCCATCTCTGCTTCAAGGACTAAGAAGAAGTCAAACTCTGCCTGGCTTAATGGGGACCCTAAACTGCTAGTACTCAGCATATTGTCTGTAAAATGTCCATGAAGGATGATAGGACAGAGTACACAGAAGTTTTTCGCAACTCCATCTACAACTCTTGACTTTTATTTTGATTGCAATCAGGCAGCAAGGAGAAAGACATGGCTGATTTTAGATATCCTCTATTAATCAAGCGGACACTCCAAGAATGAAACAGGATGTGTTTGGTTGCATGACAACAGGAAGGAAGGGGCAGAAACTATGTCATGTGAAAAGTCATCCCAGGTCACATGTGAAAAGTCATAATACTGAAGTCACCACTAAGATGATTATTTTTAAAATCTCCATTTTCATGTGGTCTTGTGATAAGTTCCATGTTGTTGTTGTTGATTTACGATCTTAGATCAAACATTGTGGTGGTGCAGCATCCTGTTTCCCACAGTGTCTCACCAGATGACTGGGAAGCCCACCAGCGGGGGGTGAAGGCCTCACCCATTTGAAAGTTTACTGGTTTCCTCTATTGCCCCCATCCACTGCACCCTCTATTATTCACTACTACTCCCCCTTTATTCCCTAAGTGAAGGTAAAGTGTGCTGTCAAGTCGATTTCGACTCCTGGTACCCACAGAGTCCCGTGGCTGTCTTTTGGTCCCTACTCCCCCTTTACCCCCCTGCTATTCCTCACGAACTGCTGACACCTCCTATTCCTCTTCGGAATGGAGCCCCACTGAATAAATTGTTGACCTTTGCTACTCTCCTTTGGAATTCCCCTGCTAATCCCCTTCGGGATTTATTCCTCACCCCTGCTCCCCCAGCTACTCCCCCTTTATACCACAAGACCGGCTCTCCTTCCTATGTACAGAGTGTTGGAAGTGTGCTCCTTCCATAAGAACAACCATGCTGGATCAGGCCCAAGGAAGCCCATCTAGTCCAGCATCCTGTTTCACACAGTGGCCCACCAGATGCCTCTGGGAAGCCCACAGGCAAGAGGTTTGTGCATGCCCTCTCTCCTGCTGTTGCTCCCCTGCAACTGGTATTTAGAGGCATCCGGAGATGTTTATAGACCTACAGAAGTTTATGTCAGGTGGTACAGAAATATTATAGATAGATAAATAAATAAATTAATTAATCTTGCCTCTGTGGCTGGAGGGGGCCTATAGCCCTCAGACTAGTAGCCATTGATAGACCTGTCCTCCGTGAATGTATCTAAACTCCTCTTAAAGCCATCCAGGCTGTTGGCTGTCACCACATCTTCTGGCGGAGAATTCCCTAGGTTGATTATATGTTGTGTGGAAACGTACTTCCTTTTGTCAGTCCTAAATTTCTTGGCAAATCAGTTTAATCGGATGACCCCCTGGTTCTAGTGTTATGCGAGAGGGAGAAAATATTCTCTCTATCAGCTTTCTCCAGGCCATGCATGATTTTATAGACTTCTATCATGTCTCCCCTCGGTCGTCTTTTTTCTAAACTAAAAAGCCCCAGGTGTTGTCGCCTTGCCTTGTAAGCAAAGTGCTCTAGGCCCCTGATCATCTTGGTTGACCTCTTCTGCACATTTTCCAGGTCTACAATGTCCATCTGGAGATATGGGGACCAGAACTGCCTAATGATTTCTTCTTCTTAGAACTCTTAACAAAGGGCTCCATCTCCCTTAAAGGGCCTTCCCAGCACTGAGAAAAGTGAAGTATGTACCAAGCTCAGCACACTGGGCAATGGCTCTTGTGTTGAAGGGTTTGGGGTTTTGTTTGTTTGTTTGTTTGTTTGTTTGTTTGTTTGTTTGCCAAAGTGGCCCCCGTTTGAAAAACAGTGAAGATCACTGCCCTGTGGGAAATCTTACCCATCAGAAATGCATTGTGCATTGTTGACGTGGATATCAATTTGGCTCTGTCATACTCTGTTTGTAGGAGAGGCTAAGATGTGAGCTACTAAGGGACTGCAATTGAATCGCGTCTTTCGACAGGTTGTCTTGATATCGGTTGAAGGTCACTCCGCAGACAACCCAAGGGAGCTCGTACGGCAACTCAGAGCGTGCTGTGTCTGACCTATTGATAAGGAAGGAACATCAGCCTTTTCTTCTTCTTCTTTTTTGCAAACACAGACATACAAATATTGACTCCAAAGTGGAAGCAAAGCTGCCATCTGCAGCTCGGCATTTTGCTTGCTTCTTGGACTCAGAGTATATAACGAGGAGAAGAATTGGGTGAGTGCCTTTTCCCTGTTAAAAAATGCAGGCACTGGGGAGTAACCATGGGGCCATCTGCTTCCTTTCTTCATTCATCATTAAGCATGGTTGTGGATCCCAAAAAGGTAGACAATGAGGCATGGAGAAGCAGTGTGCAATCGCCAGTAGATGGGAGGTGTTTTAAGGGCAACGTTCTAGGACAATAAATCATAGCTGAGTGATACAAGATCACTGTAGCCCTGGTCAGGCATACAAGCAAAACCCCACTGTACATGCTTATGGTGCTCAGAGGGTCCAGTAATCTGCCCCCCAGTGCATCTCAGGTGCGTCAGTCACCCTCCCCATGGTCTTCTTGCTTACATTATTTGTCTGAATTGGCAAAAGGCATAAGCTGCAATGCAAAGCCTCTTGTCAGCAGGCCTTGACTGTATTGGCTTCAGGCCTAGCTCAGAGCCAGGAGTGAAGGGGTTCAGTGTTCCCTCTAACAGGGATTCCCAGATGTTGTTGACTACAGCTCCCATTATTGCTGTGCAGGCTTCCTTCCGGCATGAAGGACAGCCCACACAGCCAATCATGCTTGGAGGGAGGGAAGAGCTTCCTCCCCCAACTCCAGTCTCAGTGATCGCAGCCTACAGTTCTGAATTTGGATGACATGCAGATTGTGTGGAACCTAGGGTTGGGTTGGAACCTAGGGTTGGGGTGAGGAAACTGATGATGATGATACTACCCGAGGGTTCAGATTGCAGTTTGGAAATCAAAACCTCAAGTGGGTCGCCTCATGGAACCAGAGTTGCACCAATTTGGACGTCACAGTGAGAAAACCTCTGACTCCTTAAACTCCAGGTATGTTAAATGTGTGAATGTGGCCTTTGTTTGCCTCCCAGGCTTATTCCAGTGTCTGGTTACAGCAGCCTCATCATTGATGATGCTATCCTTATATCCCCCCCCCCACAGTTTGCTGCCCCTGCCCCTTCCTCTTTTCTTCTTGTTAAGCTGCCCTTTCTTTATCATCTTCTTTCACATATCCTGTATTTACTTGAATAGAAGACGACTCTGAATTTAAGATGACCCCCTTAAAAATGCAGATTAAATCCAAGTTATACCTGTTTTTACCCAAGAGAAAGAGGACTCTGAAATCAACACAACCCTCCAGTTTCTAAAACCAAAGAACTTGGGGGGGAAACCGAGTCTTGGATTCAGGTAAATACAGTAGCAACCCTTGGTCGCATGGCAAACCAGCCATACTCTCTTCAGACAAATGGCATAAGCATGAAGATCATAGATAGGAGGGTGATTGAGGGACTGGAGCTGCATGGGGGAGAGCAGTACTTCAGGACATGCTTTGTGTACAGTGGGGTTTGGGTCACCTGAACAGGGTTTGTGTTACATACTCAGCCATATCCATAATGGGCATACTCATAAATGATGGAGCACCCCACCCCCTGGAGAAGAGTGGATAAAAGAAATCGTAACCACAATTTTTAAAAAACCTGAAGGCTGCTCCACTGATTTCCCCAAACAGTCTATTATTATCTCCCCAATCTTCTTAACTTTCAGATGTTATAGCTCCAGCCCGTGTGAGTGATGGAGTTTAATAGGAGGAAGCAGACAGACATGCATGCTTGCAGGCATCTGAAACATCATTAGAGAATCATATATTATAGATAAACAACAACAACAACGATGATGATGATGATGATAAATTTGTACTTGTTACTAAAACTTAATTGTTACTAAAACAACTTGTTAGCCATCCCATAACAAATTGTTCTCTGGGTAGCTCACACCAACAAAACAGTAAAAAAAAATCCAATAAAAACACATAAAACAAGACAAATACAATGCAATCAAAAAGTACTTCACAGTCATGATCTCAATCATCCTTTCAACAACATGGCAAGGTGGACTACCCTGATAATGAGGGTGCTAAAATTGACCTAGTCCTCAGGGCTATGATCTGAAGACGGCTGTTGAAGGTCTGGTTAGTCCCTGGAGAGGTGACTGCCTGGGAATCTGACACAGGGTCCCCCAGAGACTTTTCAGTGGTGACCCCCTCAGCTTTGGAATGCCTTCCTGGAAGAGCTTCACCATATCCCCTCCCATTAAAAAAACAGCTGAAGACCCTCTTTTTAGAGAGGTGTCATCTGCACCTCGCATGTGGCATATTGTTAATTTTTTTAACCTACAACCTTTTAAATGTGCTTTTAATGTGTTCTTGCTTTTAGTTAACTCCTATTTGTGTGATTAATTTTATATTGCTTTATTTCACATGCTGTCCCCTGCTTACTGATCAAAGAGGCACCTTTTAAAAAGTGGCGATTCTCTTATATTTAGCAGGGGGAGAGTATCTGGCCCTATCCGTCCCCAGTACAGGATCCCTTCAGTGGCTGTTGCTGGTAGCGATCTCATGTTTCTTTTTTAAGATTGTGAGCCCTTTGGGGACAGGGATCCATCGTGTGTGTGTGTAAACCACTTTGGGAACTCTTGTTGAAAAGCAGTATATAAATATTTGTCATATTCATATTTGTATGCTATTTTTGTGAGGTGCTCCAAGCAGTATGGTACTGGAGGGGTGGGGTGTATCAGAGAGAGAGAGAGACAGACAGACAGACAGACTTCACATTAATGGCAATGGGGATATAACATCTGAAATAAATCAGCTCTAGAAAATTGCAAGGCTATAGGGGTAAAACAGACCCTTCCGGAAACTTTTTAATTTTATTTCTCATGTTCTACTTTTCCTCTTTCCTCTTTTTTTCCTTGCTTCTTGCAAATGCTCCCATCGAGCAAGCAATTACTGAGCACTCCGTAAAGGCTATAAACATATATAATTCATGTTATAAATGGGCCTTTAGAAATTCAGGGCCTTTGAAGCCATTTTCATCCCTGGCCTTAGCAAGGACGCCTGGTTTAAAAGGAAGAGAAAAGCTGCCCAGTATGCCCTGGGGATTGCATACAAGTTCTTCCATAGCTCTTTTCTGTGCCAGAAATGGTGCACAGAAGTTGACACCACTTTGGAATGCAAAAACATGTGCCGGGGATGTGTTGTTCAAGGCAGGCTTTTCACAATAACCAGCAAGTTGGTGAAAGGACTGGAGAGGGAACCAGTGGCTCCCACCAGCAAGTGTGAGCTCCCATTCGGTATATCGTGTGAGCAGATTCTCCTGAATGCTGGCAAGCTAGTTGAAAGGTCCTGGAGAAGGAACTGGGGGTTTCCTGGAGGTGCCTTCTCCCATCGGGAATATTGGGTGGAACTACCAATACGCCCGCTTACCAATGTCTGCTTGAGAGTAGGGGTGTGCACAAAACTGGCTGGCCTGGTTTGGTTCAAGTCCGAACTGGCCTCAAACTAGACTGGGTCAGTTCAGTTTTGCCCCCCTCTCCCCCCCCCCCGTTCGGTTCGGGGGTGGTTCGCAAATATTTTTAAAATTTTTATTTTTATCTTTTAATTTGTACTTACCCCCTTCAGGTGGCTTTTCTGAGGTTGGGGGGGTGGGGGTCTGAGGCAGTTTCCTCACCCCCCACCAACCTCCATTATGCTTTAAATCACCCAGTTCAGGCAGTTTTCAGCCCTTTCCGGGCCTTTCCCCCATTGCGGCTGCCATTTGTAGGCTGTCGCACATGCGCAATGGGCTCCTGTGTGGCATGGGTCATGAGCACACAGAGGCCCATTGCGTATGCATGGTGGCCTCCAAAATGGCCACCATGATGGCGAAAGGCCCGGAAAGGGCTGAAGTGTGCCGGAACCGGGCTATTTAAAGCTTAACGGAGGCTGGTGGGGGGAGAGGGAACCTCCACGGAACCCCCACCCCCACCATGGCCTTGGAGAAGCCCCCAGAAGGGGTAAGTACAAATGGAAAAAAATATTTGCAAACCCCCCAAACGGCCAGGGGGGGTTGGTCCGATGTCAAACCGAACCGGTTTGACTTCGAACTGGTTCAGATTTGAACCTATTCGCACATCCCTACTTGAGAGTCTACCAAAATTATCTGCCCAGCTGGATACCTAATTTGAAGTTGGGCAGAAAGTCTCAGTAGATCTTGGTCAGATGTCAGGATTCAAGCGTGTCGGCAGCTTCACATGGCAGGCACACCCAATGGGAGGGAGCACTCACCAGAAACCTTTTACTGACTTGCCATCATTCATATGAATATTGGATGGACCATTGGTCCATCTAGCTCAGTATTGTCTACACAGACTGGCAGAGGCTTCTCCAAGACTGCAGGCAGGAGTCTCTCTCTCAGCCCTATCTTGGAGATGCTGCCAGGGAGGGAACTTGGAACCATCTGCATGCATGCATGCAGATGCTCTTCCCAGAGCAGCCCCATCCCCAAGAATATCTTCCAGCACTTACATGCCGTCTCCCATTCAAATGCAAACCAAAGCAGACCCTGCTTGGCAAAGGGGACGATTCATGCTTGCTTCCACAAGACCAGCTCTCCACATATCTACAAGCTCTTCTGTCTCCTAGATAGATAGAATGCAGCCCAGGTGTTTTAAGTGTTGTTTGTACAACAACAACAATAAATGTTTATATACCGCTTTTCAGCAGAGGTTTCCAAGGAGAAATAATAAATCATTACATCAATAAGGTGGATCGCTGTCCCCAAAGGGATCACAAACTAAAAAGAAACATAAGAGAGACACCAGGAACAGCCACTGGAGGGATGCTTTTCTGTGCCAGAAATGTTTTGATTGTTTTACATTTTAACATTTAATGTTTTTAAAAATGGTTTACATTTTAACAAAAATGTATAAATGTTTTAAATAAATAATATCTAAATAAATAATGGTGTAGAAAGAAAACAAAAGGATAGGGTTGGTTTTTGGTTTTTTAAAAAAAATCTTCTTGCCCAGCTTCTCTAATAAAGAGAAGCTACTGAGATTAGATGAGGTTGTAGACGATTATTTTCATGCCATGACCTACTGGGACTTGCTATTCCTCTAGGACATAAGTATCTCAGGCACAAAGCTAACAATATATAAAAAGTAATTGTGTCAAGACACCCCAGTTCAGAGTGGAAGAAGTGTGATTTCGCCCATGGTCCCTTTCTGCCACCAATTTACTTCTCTGCTTCTAGAAGCATAACAGCATTCTCCTCACTGGTATGGAAGACAGGTGGAAAGTACATTGGTATGATTTGTCTCGCTCATATTCCCTTCTACGCAATAACAGCAAAAGATCTGTGGATCTTTTGAGCTTGAGTTTGCCTGTTGTGATAAAAGTTACATTAGGCTAGTGATCTTCACTATTTTTCAAGCAGAGGCCACTTGGGCAAAAAAAGAAAAAAAGGGGACACACACACACACACACACACACACACACACACACACACACACCCCCTTCGGTGCAAGAGCCATTTTGCACTGGGCTGCCCTTTGTATAGTATTGTGCCTTTTGAATCAACCCTTGATTCAGCAGAGAAACCCACTTTGATGAGAACGGAGCTCATTGGTGAGATCTGGAGATAATTGCTTCAAGTCGAAAACAAATAAAGGTTTATTTGAAGAAGCTACAAACATAAATAGAAAGCCTACACCCTGTACTAGCTACCGCATGGTGGAAGGAAGGCGAAAGAAGAGAGAGAACTCACGAGGATCAGCCAATCACAAGAGACTCATCCCATCCAAAGACTCTGGGCAGTGTACAACAACTTTAAAAAGATGTAAAAACACACAATTCAAAACACAGTGCTAAAAACAATATAAAAACAATTCAAATACAATATAAAAACAATTCAAAACAATATAAAAACAATTCAAATACAATTAAAACCATTTAAAATCAATTAAAATGCTTTTTAAAAGCACACTAATGTCTGTAGTTGTCACCTTAAGTAGTGCAGCAGGGAAATGCTTGACTAATAAGCAGAAGGTTGCTGGTTCGAATCCCCACTGGTACTATATCGGGCAGCAGCGATATAGGAAGATGCTGAAAGGCACCATCTCATACTGCATAGGTGGAGGCGATGGTAAACCCCTCATGTATTCTACCAAAGAAAACCACGGGGCTCTATGGTCGCCAGGAGTCGAAATTGACTTGATCACACACTTTTACCTTTAATGTCTGTAGTAGTCAGCAGGAGGTATGGGTATTGAAAGGTGATGTCTATGGTGTCAGGTCTCTAACACTTTTCTCAGTTCTGGAATAGGGACGGCACTTTAAGAGAAATGGAATCCTCTCTTAAGAACGCCATGGACTACAATTCCCAACAGTCTGTGCACACCTTCCAAGATGGTACAGGGGCTCAGGAGGGCTCTGTTTCCTGTAAAGGAAGCTCCCAGGACTGGTCAAAGCGTAACCAGGGAGAACTAGAGGTGCAGATGCTCTGCACCCGGCCCAACTAGTATGTATTAAAAGAAGAAATGCAGGACCATTTGTCTGAGCTCTTATCACAGTGCATAGGAGCTAATCTGATTCAACAGCTGCAGTCTGCATTTGAATCTTGTGGGATGGATCATAGGGATGGCTCAAGGGAGTAGTTTCTAATGATATCATCCACCACGATTCAAGATCGCGGATGCGTGAATGGATGTGTGAATGGTCAAGGTGCAAGTGGGCTACGTTTTGTTGATTTGAACCCAATTTTGTTCAGTTGTAGTGAGTGGCACCTTGGGACCCCATGACAATGTAGTCTGTGATGATATCATCTACCCCAGTTCAAGATGGTGGACATGTGAACATTTAAGGCTGAAGTGGGCTAACTTGTGAGGATGGTAATTATCAGTTAAGAGAGTATAGTAAAAGGAAAGCAGGTGGGTTAGTTCTTACCAGAAGAACTTGTATGTGTTATTGGTTTTTTGCAAATAAGAGCCACAAAATAGCTTCATGTTCCAAAATGGTGTCTGGAAATGATACCGGAAGACATTTCTGGCACTCAGGAACTGTGAATAGATGAAAATTGCCTATTTTTTTGAACTGTGGATAAAGAGTTATTTTTTTGAACTGTGGATAAACAGGAAACCGCGATCTGTGAAACTGGATAACAAAGGCCTCCTGTTCATCTAAGCTTTTTGTGTGGGAAAGTGACTTTCAGTCCGCATTCTCTCTCTCTCTCTCTCTCTCTCTCTCTCTCTCTCCACCCCCCCGCCCCCCGCCACCGGAGCCACTACCTGAGAGACCTGAAAAATCTGCAGCTCAAGCAAGAAACACTCACACACCTTGGGGTGTTTCTAATATGCATGTCATGTTTGAAAAATGTCAGCAAGGAGGGGGAAAAGGACCGAATAATACTTGGTTGCATATTTGTCTGAAGTGCATAATTGCTGCAGTTGACATGTATGAATGCACTTTCATTATGGTGTCAAGAGGACACTTTGTACCTAGGAATGAGCAGTGATTTTGGCATGGCAATAAAATGGTAAGCACTTGCTTAAATGAAGTTTATTACAGCTTTGGGGGGAAAAGGTAATTATAAAGCGTTCACTGGCTTGTTTTTCAGGAAGCTGCTTTAAAATGTCAGCTTTAAAAGCTTGCGAGTTATTCAAGACTCACAGCCTTGTTTAGGTGGATGAAGTAGTGCTGAGACAGCTCCCGGGGTATCCTGCCATGCCTCTGGCTACTAGCTTGCTGTACTATAAGACAATGTGGCATAGTGGTTAGGGTGTGGGACTAAGAGCAGGGAGACCCAGGTTCAAATCATCTGTCAGGAAAATGGGATGGGTAGGTACCAAATGCAATTAGGGGTGTACACGGAACCGGATGGTTCAGTTCAGTTCTAGTCTGAACCAGTTCCAAACTAGACTGAGCCACTTTGGTCCAGCATCCAGTCCCCCCCCCCCCCAGTTCAGTTTGGTCTAGTCCAGGGGAGGGGGGGCTTCATGAGGTTTTTTTGGTTTTTTGTCCCAGGTTGATGCGATGGCCAGAGGTGCTTTTTATCAGCTTCGGCCGATACACCAGCTGTGTCTGTTCCTTGAGATGAATGACCTCAAAATGGTGGTACATATGCTGGTAACCTCCAGGCTGGATTACTCCAATGTGCTCTATGTGGGGCTGCCTTTGTATGTAGTCCAAAAACTACAGTTGGTCCAGAACGTGGCAGCCAGGTTGGTCTCTGGGTCATCTAGGAGAGACCATGTTACTCCCATATTGAAAGAACTACACTGGCTGCCAATATGTTTCTGGGCAAAATACAAGGTGCTGGTTATTACCTATAAAGCCCTAAACAGCTTAGGCCCAGAGGATTTAAGAGAATGTCTTCTTCACCATGAGCCCCACTGCCTGTTAAGATAATCTGGAGAGGTTCGTTTGCAGTTGTCACCGACGTGTCTGGCGGCTACTTGGGAACGGCCTTCTCCATTGCTGCCCCTGGACTTTGGAATGCGCTCCCTGTTGAAATAAGAGTCTCCCTATCTCTGGCAATTTTTAAAAAGGCACTGAAGACATATTTATTCATCCAGGCTTTTAATTAGATTTATAATTTTAATATTTTAATGTTGGGGTTTAAAAAAATTGATTTTAATGTTAATGATTTTAACATTTAAATGATTTTGTTTAATTGATTTAATGTTTAAACAATTTTAACTGTAAACCGCCCAGAGACATGACTCCTTATCCATCATCTTCTGCCCTCACTCTGCCCACCTGTCCATGCTGCAGATCTCCTTTTTAGTTTCACACACACACACACACACACACACACACACACCCCTTCTCAAAGTGGCCCAAGGCAATTTATACTAAAACCAGAAACACCTAACAATTAAAAATCAGGAACCAATTAAAAGCAGATTAACCTTTCAATTAAAACTAAACATCATTTGAAGCCAGGCTAAAAAGTTGGGTCTTTAAGGCCTCCAAGGAACAGCATCCTCTTATAGCCATGGGAAGCGTGTTCCACAACCTAGGGGTGACAACAGAGAAGGCCCTATCCCAGGTCACCAACAGACCAACAGGTGGCACCAAAGTCAGACCCCTCCTGATGATCTCAGTGAGCGGTGGGGAGCTTGTAAAGAAAGGCATGCGCCCAGGTACCCTAGACTGAAGCCATTTAGGGACCAAAGCCATTTAGGACAATGCAAATACTTCAACATGAACTCCCTTTGTCTGTCTGCTGTTTATCTTACAGGGATCCTTATGCACTGTAGTGCAATATCATGTTCTCTTACAATATAACATACTGATGCTGGAGAGCTGGTTTGAGCCCCACATTTCCTTGCCATTGTTGGATTAAATTAGGCAGCCGTGCCATGTCATTGCATTTATTGTCTATTCCTCTCAGGAGGATGCCGAGAAAAATAAAATCGCAAACACAATGAAATTCCATTGATATTCTAATGCTGGTTGTGATACTGTAAATGCCAGCAAGGATATGAAAGCATTCTATTGACATTATAATGGTGCCTATAGTTATGAATAAAGCACCATTTCAGGTTTTGAGGCCATGTCTATTGACATTTTAATGTGCGATGTGGAGAAACATTTTATTGGGAGGGGAGGAGGGGGAAACTCTGGCACACACATATCCTTATATACCACTGTAATGCTCTTGTGGGATTTATGAGGTCAACAGTAAAGCTGCACAGAGGTTATTTCCGTGCATTTCAGGAAGGAGGCAGTTCAACGCTCTGTACTCTTGCCTGTGGGCTTCTCAGAGGCATCTGGTGGGCCACTATGTGAAACAGGATGCTGGACTAGATAGGCCTTGGGCCGGATCCAGCTGGGCTGTTGCTATGTCCTTAAAGGTTGTGTCAGGCATTAACTCAAGAAGGGCTCTGCTGGATCAGACCAGAAGTCCGTCTTGTCCAGCATTATGTTTTCCAGAGGCCAATTGGATGCCTGCGAGAAGCATCTCAAAAAGGATACAATAGAACTGGGAAAGCTGCAGAACAGGGCATCCAAAAATATCAGGGGTCTAGAGCACCTTATAGCCACCTAATAGCGCAGCGGGGAAGTAACTTGCCTAGGGAGCAAGAGGTTGCTGGTTTGAATCTCTACTGATATGTTTCCCAGACTATATATCAGGCAGCAGCAATATAGGAAGATGCTGAAAGGCATCATCTCATACTGCACAGGAGATGGCAATGGTCAACCCCTCCTGTATTATACCAAAGAAAACCACATGGCTCTGTGGTCACCAGAGGTCGACACTGGCTCGACAGCACAACTTTACCTTTAGGACACCTTATGAGGCAAGGAAAGTGCTCTAGGCCCCTGATCACCTTGGTTGCCCTCTTACGAATACAACAAATCCGACGAATATGACAAATATTTACATAGGTACTGATGTATGATGAAGACCCTGTGATACAGAATGAATCATGAATCATGAGAGGAGAGGTGGTCTTGAGAGGAGAGCTGGTCTTGTGGTAGCAAGCATGACTTGTCCCCATAGCTAAGCAGGGTCCGCCCTGTTTGCATATGAATGGGAGACTTGATGTGTGAGCACTGCAAGATATTCTCCTCAGGGGATGAAGCCGCTCTGGGAAGAGCAGGTTTCAAGTTCCCTCCCTGGCTTCTCCAAGATAGGGCTGAGAGAGATTCCTGCCTGCAACCTTGGCGAAGCTGCTGCCAGTCTGTGAAGACAATACTGAGCTAGATAGACCAATGGTCTGGCTCAGTATATGGCAGTTTCCTATGTGAGCCAGCGTGGTGTAGTGGCTAGAGTGCTGGACTAGGACCGGGGAGACCCGAGTTCAAACCCCCATTCAGCCATGACACTTGCTGGGTGACTCTGGGCCAGTCACTTCTCTCTCAGCCTAACCAACTTCACAGGGTTGTTGTGAGGAGAAACTTATGTAGTGCACTGCTCTGGGCTCCTTGGAGGAAGAGCGGGATAGAAAATGTAAATAAATAAACAAACAAATAAATCAGAATGCCACCCCCTCCCCCCAGTCTTTAGAAATTACTGCGGCTGGTTCATGAGCTATACACCTTTTAGTGGCATGTGTGTTTGTGTGTGTGTATACCCCCATATTTACCTAATTGTCTGTCTTTATTAGCCTGGAATGGGTATTATGAATTTGTGATTCAATGGTATGAGTCAGAGGTCTAGCAGCTTCTTTTCTCCTAATGAGAAAAGATTGCAACATTGCCCTGTTGAGCTTCTTTCTTAGGCTCCAAGTCTGGTTGAATATGGAAAAGGACAGGATTCTCTGGTGGTTAAAAGAGAATAAAGTAGTATTGTGCTGTGTGCCAGCAGAAGGAACTAGAGGTTTGCTCCCAGAAGACATTGAAATTATTTGTTTGCTTTTCCTCAGGATAACTTAGATGTGCAGGAAAATTCAGATGGATATGATCACAATCTGAGCAGAGGTTAGAGAGACTGTTGTGTATTCTCCCTTTTTGAAATGTTAATTTTTGTTACACAATCAAGGAAATTGGACTTTGTTGGCTCTGCTTGTGAACCTGTAAATACCGAGAGGAGTTCAAAACTTGAAGGGAATACATCCCCATGATGCTTTCCAGGAGCAGGGAAGCAATGTGTCAATTAAATCTAGAGAGACCCGAAGATGTTGTGGGGAGGTTAAAGTTAAAACGCAGCTGATGTACAAACAACCCGACTCTCAAGAACAATATTAACACTTCAGACAGTAGCCAGGGGGTTTGTTGTAATTTCTTTGCGTGCACTTGGAAAGTTCTGGCGGATTGAAAAGGAAACTGGTGAAGTTATCTGTTTCGTGCGGAGCATTTTATAACAGATGTGCTGGCTGTTGGAAGACAAGAAACTGCCTTATACTGAGTCTGACCATTGGTCCGTCCAGTTTAGTATTGTCTACACTGACTGGTAATGGCTCCCCAGGGCTTCAGGCAGGAGTCTCTACCAGCCCTACCTGGAGATGCTAGGAAGTGAACCTGGGACCTTCTGCATGCAAAGCAGATGCTCTACCACCCCATCCCCTAAAGGGAGTATCTTTCAGGGCTCCCACGTAACCCATCCAAATGCAATGCAAGGCAGACCCTGCTTAGCAAAGGGGACAATTCATGCTTGCTACCACAAGACCAGATCTCTTCCCCTAAGTGGGAGAAGCCATCCTTGACGGCCCTCATGTAGGGATATGTCAACCAGCTCGACCTCAAGCCGATTTGCCATCGAACTAGTCTGGCCCTGGTTCAGCTCGAGGTCGATCTGAAGCCTGTCGGCAGTGTTCCCTCTAACAGGGATTCTCAGATGTTGTTCACTACAACTCCCAGAATCCCCAGGTTCAATGACCTTTGGCTGGGGATTATGGGAGTTGTAGTCAACAACTTCTGGGAATCCCTGTTAGAGGGAGCCCTGCCCCGGGCCAACTCGGGACCGGTTTGGGGGTTCTACAGTTTTAAAGAAAATTAAAAACTACTCACTGCCTCTGGGGGGTGCTGCCGCCGCCACAGGGAGTTCTTTGGCGGTTCCCCCTCCCCCTGCCAGCCTCCTCCTGGTCTCCATAGGTCTTTCTGACATGGCCATGGCCATTTTGGAGGCTGCCACACATGTGCCCTGGCCATTTGTGTGGCGACCCGGGCCATGCAAATGGCCAGGGCATATGTGTGGTGGCCTCCAAAATGGCTACTGTCATGGGAGAAAGGGCCGGAATGGCCTGAAAATGGCCCCAAACAGCCCTATGAAGTCCAGGGGGAGGCCAGTGGGGGGAGGGGGCCCCACAGAGACCAGGGGAGGCTGGCAGGGGAGGGGGAACTGCTGGAGACCCCCCTGAAACCACGACAGCACCCCCTGGAGTCAGTGAGTTGTTTTTTGAAAAAAAACCCTGTAGAACCCCTGAACTGGCTCGAATTTGAGCCAAGCTGAGGAGGTCTGCTCAGGGTGAGGCAGAGTGTGTGAAAGAAAACATGCCCAGTTCACCAATTCAGACTCAAACTGGGCAAATCGGTTTTGTGCACACCCCTAGCTCCATGTTCCTTCAATGTAAAGAATAATGCAATTATACATTTTAAAAAACAATAATAAATCAGCAAGAATGATGCTGGTAACCTCCAGACTAGATTACAGTGATGTGCTCTATGTGGGGCTGCCCTTGTATGTAGTCTAGAAACTACAGTTGGTCCAAAATGCGGCAGCCAGGTCGGTCTCTGGGTCATCTCAGAGAGACCATGTTACTCCCGTATTGAAAGAGCTACACTGGCTGCCAATATGTTTCTGGGCAAAATACAACGTGCTGGTTATAATAGTCTATAAAGCCCTAAATGGCTTTGGCCCTGGGTATTTAAGATAACGTCTTCTTCGTCATGAACCCCACCGCCCATTGAGATCATCAGGAGAGGTTCGTCTGCAGTTGCCACCGACTCATTTGGTGGCTATTCGGGGACGAGCCTTCTCCGCTGCTGCCCCAGAGCTTTGGAACGCGCTCCCTGCTGAAATAAGAGCCTCCCCATCTCTGACAACTTTTTAAACGTCTTTAAAGACACATCTGTTCACCCAGACTTTTAATTAAATATTGTTTTAATAGTTTTAAACATCGTTTTAAAATATTGTTTTAAAATTTCAAATTGTTATAATGTTTTAACTTTTTCTGTTGTCATTTGTTTTGTTTTAACTAATGTTTTAACTTTTTCTCTTGACATTTATTTTGCTTTGTTGTAAACCGCCCAGAGACGTAAGTTTTGGGCGGTATAAAAATATGTTAGATAGATAGATAGATAGATAGATAGATAGATAGATAGATAGATAGATACTATAATGCCCCTATAAAAATCTATTGTGTGGCCACATTTGGAGTACTGTATCCAGTTCCAGTCACCATATCTCAAAAGAGCCATTGTGTAACTGGAAAAGGTACAGATGATGGGGCCTGGAACACCTTCCTTATGAGGCAAGGCTACAACACCTGGGGCTTTTGGGCTTAGAAAAAAGATGTCGAAAGCAAGACATGATAGAGGTCTATAAACTCATGCACGGTGTGGAGAGAGTGGAGAGAGAGAAATTTTTCTCCCTCTCTCAGAATACTAGAATCAGGGGTCATCCCATGTAAACTGCTTGCCAGGAAATTTAGGACCGACAAAAGGAAGTACTTTTTCACACAACATATAATTAATCACCGCCACAGGATGTGGTGATGGCACCAGCCTGGATAACTTTAAAAGCGACTTAGACAAATGCATGGAGGACAGGTCTATCAATGGCTACTAGTTTGATGGCTATAGTTTGATGGCTAGTTTGATGACCTCCATTCCTAGAGGCAAGATGCCTCTAAGTCCCAGTTGCAGAAGAGCGATGGCCAGAGAGAATGGTTGCCCTCAGCTCTTGCTTATGGGCTTCCCAGAGGCATATGGTGGGCCACTGTGGGAAACAGGATGCTGGTCTAGATGAGCGTGGGTCTGATCCAGCAGGGCTGTTCTTCTGTTAGTCTGTTGATGATGTGGCATCTGGCCACATGCCTATCTTTATCCATGTCATCTGCCACTGGTCTCCTTTGATCCTTATCTGTCTGTACCAGAATTTGACCCACCAGCTTTGGCCTCTTTCAGAGTTTGTCTAAGGGGCTGAGAGTCCTGAATGAAGATGGACTAATTCATTTTGGTTAGGTTACTGCCATGGATGACTGCAAAGAGTGCTTCTTTTTCATGCTGCTTTTAAGAAATGTCTGGTGATTTAAACATCATTCAGATCGATCTGCTACTGTGTCTGTGATTTTTTTCTTGTTCCGGCATCTCCGAGTCTCACTGCAAGCGAGTTGTTCTTAAGAGTATCTCTATCGCCTAGGGGACCGACATTTTTCAAAGCCAGAGGAACTGTTTATCTTTCCTCATTGTGGTGTGGGCAGCATGACGCATTCATTTGAATACTACCATAGCTGTAAAGGGATTTGGAGGCTACCTTGAGTTATGATTGTCTCCTAGTTGTACGTATCAGAAATGAACAACAAGGCTTATCTGACTCCTGGTTAACTTCCGTTTCATCTGTGGCTGACACTAGTAGAAATACACAGTGGTAGCCTAGTCTAATGCCAAGAATTCTTCAATGGGATTTATAGCCACTAATTGGTTGTTGAAAGTTGCTTCCATAGCAACCAAATTAAGAGCCACAGGAGAGCAAAAAAGAAAGACAAGGCAGAAAACTAAGAACTTGGTGTAAAAACTCCTGTGTGAGCTACAAACCTCTTGTTCTGGGCAATTGAAGAGGAGCAGAGTTGAATTTCTAGATTTGAAAGAATTCAGAAATCTGGAAAGCATGCCTGTAAAAGGTGGAAACATGCAAGGATTCATGTGCTAGCCACTGGAAATGGGTGCAAGGATTCATAACCTGGTTACTATGCCTCTGTTGATACAGCCGTCTGAATGCCCTCACTGTTTAAACCACTAATATCACTAGGAGATATTTCACACCCAGAGCCTGTTCGTACGCACAGCCATCCGGACTAAGCCCAGATTTGGCTGTGTGTGAGAACCGCTAGGGGTGTTCAAACAGGTTCAACGTTGAATGTGTTCATTGTTGAACCAGTTCAGTTTGACAGTTCAGGGTCGAACCGAACCACCCCCTGTTCGGTCCGACTCCAGACCGAACACCCCCCAACTGTTCGGGGGTTTGTGAACATTCACACAAGTTTTTCGGGTAAGTAAGTAACCTTACTCCCACTCGGGAGTTTGTTTGTTTGTTTGTTTTTAAAAGTTACCTTACTACCCCTCGGGGGAGTTCCTGGAGGCAGCGGCCCGGCAGCCCGTGGCCACGCAGAGGCCAATTGCGCAGGCCCACGGCCTCCAAAATGGCCTTTGCGCCACCGAGAGAAGGCCAAAAACCAGCCGGAGTGGGCTATAAAGAGAACTGTATGATTGTGCTATAAAGAGAGCTAAATGATTGTGTGTCAGCACCACACAGCGTCAAGACAGGAGCAGCCTCCCAACCAGCACTCACACAGTGCATTATGGGATTTCCGGGGGCTGGGACAACACATCTCGTACCCTGACCCTCCATGTTTCCAGGGGCAGCCAATATCTGTCTGGGTGTGCAATCTGCGTGTACAGCCCTGGAACACCGATCATCTGTGGGGGAGGTAATCTTTAGCCTTCCTCCCTGTGGGCCCTCAATCCCTTCTCGCTGATTGTGAGGAAGGGCTCCAAGGGCAGTGGGGGCGGGCATGGAGTTGATCCCACATCTCCCTCATCTGACACTGCAGCCATTAATGGGCCCTCCCGTTAAAGAACAACACTTCCACCCAAGTTTATTTTTCAATTCACTGCATTTCGATTCACCCACCTCCTTCTGAGCCTAGGAGCTTCCGAAGATCCGCTTGTTGGTATTAGCGGTTCCGACACTGGCACCATTGACAGTTGAACAATGCTGAGGTAATCTTGGCTTCCGCTCGACCTTATATTAATTACACCTCACAATGCTGCAACCCTGTTAACGCTTGGTGCTGTGCTGTTATCTCGCCTCGGCCTCGAGAAGCGGCTCTCTGAGGTTGCCGTGAGCACTTTTGTTTTCGAGGTACTTCAAGGCATTAATGGTAATGGCGATCTGTATCTGTGCACGGGGCTTTTGTGTAAGAGGCTGATTTGCTCGAAGGGAATGAATGAGCGGTTGTGTTCTCCAAAGAGGACGCAGGAGATACAGTCCTGGACAAGACTGGCAGCCACACATTGATGGCGGGGAGGGAGGTATTGAATCGCACACATTTACTCCAAGGGAACATTACCATGTAATGATCTGGACCATTACAGTGAAATAGCATAGTAAGGGAATACAGGATTGTCAGGAAGGAATATTTAGAGTCTAACTACTCAGCCCAATATGCTCCGATGAGGCTGAGGCTGCAGCAGCAGAAACCAAATGCTCTTACCTTATCAGGTACGCTTGCCTCATGAAATAGTTGGCTGGCTCCCATGAGCAGAAGCTGGGGAGGAGGAGAATCAGCCCCATTTTTGAGCTAAATCACGCCCCCCGCATCTGACATCAGATGCGAGGGGGGCATGTCTGGGGCACCAGGCACGGCCCCTGAGAGGCAGTGACCCAGTTACTTTGAACCCGTCTGCTCAACGGTGGCTCCGCCCCTGAAACCGTTCATATTCCTGATTCAACTCCACTGCCTTGTCCTTGCATACCACAACTCTCTCCTCTGGATGCGACATGTAACTTTTGTCAAAATCCGGCACTGTAGTGAGGACTCCTAGGATGCTCACATGTAGGAGAATATGGCATGCATGGCTTCAGTTATGCTGCAGGGTACAGAAGAGTCTTAAGGTGGCCCAAGTGCTATTAAAATCATGGTGAGGATTTTGTGGGCAACTTTGCACCAGATGTGTTCCTGAAATAACGATGTCCTAGATTATTAAGATAAATAAGAAGATCAGGATACCACACACATTGAACGGTGTCCACCCACCCAGCCCTCTCTACATCCTGTATTTAGGCTGTTCTGTAATCTACTTAGCAGATTTGAGTTTCAAGGCTGTTTCTTGACTTATGTAATAGTAAAGGATTAAAATTTAAATCCTTTTCTCACCAACAGCACGATTAACGTTAATTCTTCTTTCACAGATACTTACAGATTGGAGGGAAAGAAGATCTCTGAAGTCGCGTCAATGGCTCTTTTAAAATTAAATAAGTGAACGTTATCTAGAGAATGTTAAGTGGGATAAGGAGTCAAAACTGGGGGTTGTTTCTCTTTGATACTTTGGTAGGGATCTATATTAATTGAGCCTTTTTGCCGAGAGAGGGTGATGTAGTGATTTGAACCGATTCCGCAATGAGGTGTAGCGCTATTTGCATTTAGATGAATTGGCTCTTGAAATTAAGAGCGGCTTATTTCATTTCGTTTCACTCATAACATGTGGGTGCTTTTATATGCAACTTGGCATGTTACTGGATGTGCAAGGAACTGAAGCATAAGCGGTTTGTACTTCCTGTTCTGCTTCTATGTAACATCTGAAGTGAAATTTGGCCAATCTCTCTCTCTCCTTCTCTCCAGATTGGACTACTGCAATGCATTCTACATGGGGCTGCCCTTGAAGATGCTTTGGAAGCTTCAGCTGGTCCAGAATGCAGCCGCAAGGATGCTCATGGGTACAAGTCATTTCATGAGTGTCACACCCATCCTGTGGCAGCTTCACTGGTTACCAGTCTGCTCCTGGGCCAGATTCAAAGTGCTGGTCTTGACCTCAAAAGCCCTACATGGCTTGGGGGTGGTAATTGTTGGACTGCATTCACCCATATGAACCTGCCAGGGCGGCGGCGGAGGAAGTGATCATTTGGGACAGTGTTCCTTCTAATAAGGATTCCCAGATGTTGTTGACTACAACTCCCAGAATCCCCAGCTGCAATAATTATCTATCTATCTATCTATCTATCTATCTATCTATCTATCTATCTATCTATCACACCTATACCTCCCCATCCAAAGGTTCTGGGTGGTACACAACAGGTAAAATACTATAACAGAGCATTTATAACAAACAGGTTAAAACAATGTGAGAACAAATCTAAAAACGGTATAGAGCCATTTAAAACCAATTAAAAATACTTTTTTAAAAAAAAGCTTAGAAGCAATAGCCTTTGCTTGGGGGTTATGGGAGTTTTAGTCGACAACATCTGGGAATCCTCGCTAGAGGGAACACTGTTTGGGAGAGAGAAGCCGGGTCGAAGGGCTTATCTGAGGTAGGAGGTAATGCCCAGCTCCTTTCTCTCAGATGATCACTTCCTCCTGCTTCGAACTTGCATATGATCACAGAATGGGAGCATGCACTAGGGTAGGGCTTTTGTCAGGGTTTCTTCTAATGTGCAGCTGGACACATTTTGTGGAATGGGGAACGTTTTGTGCAGTTGGATTGATGGGGGTTTAATAAGGAAGTGAGTTATAGAAATAGATGGGAGGAGGGGGAAATCTCAGACTTCAACTACAATTTTGAAAGGAAGATCATCTCACCCATCCAGTAGCGGCCACTGTGGACTGGTCGCTACTGCCGGTAGAGAGGAGAGCTGGTCTTGTGGTAGCAAGCATGACTTGTCCCCTTATAGCTAAGCAGCGTCTGCCCTGGTTGCATATGAATGGGAGACTTGATGTGTGAGCTTTGCAAGATATTCCCCTCAGGGGATGAAGCCGCTCTGGGAAGAGCAGAAGGTTTCAAGTTCCTTCTCTGGCATCTCCAAGATAGGGCTGAGAGAGATTCCTGCCTGCAACCTTGGAGAAGCCGCTGCCAGTCTGTGAAGACAATACTGAGCTAGATAGACCAATGGTCTGACTCAGTATATGGCAGCTTCCTATGTAACTATGTTCCTAAGTTCCTATCCTTTGCAAGGCACCTTCTTTTTCCTTCCTTCTCTTACTTCCCTCTCCTTCCTTCCCTCCTCCCTCTCTGCCTCTTTCTCTTAAGTCATCTATGCATTCTCAATTTCCCTCCCCTCTGTTACATTTTTCTTTTTCTTTTTCAATTAGACAATGTTTCGGAGGTGCTCACGGATTGGGGCAGGTGGGGGCTGCCCCAGCTTCTGGTGCAGTTGGGGAGAAAGCTTAGAACAAACACTGGTGTATCTCCTGTCCTAATAATCATCATGTGAATGAGCCTTCTGTGATGGATCAGGCGCTGGACCATGCACTAAGAGAGAAAACTTCTGGTTGCCTCCATCAAAGGTAAAGGTAAAGTGTGCCATTGAGTCAATTTCAATTCTTGGGGCCCACAGAGCCATGAGGTTGTCTTTGGTAGCATACAGGAGGGGTTTACCATTGCCTCCTCCTGCGCAGTAGGAGATGATGCCTTTCAGCATCTTCCTAAATCACTGCTGCCTGATATAGTATCAGCGTGTATTCGAACTGGCGACCTTCTGCTTTTTAGTCAAGCATTTCCCTGCTGCACCACTACTCAGACATTAGTGTGTTTTTAAAAAGTATTTCGACTCAGAATATGGCAGCTTCCTATTTCTCTCTCTTCCTCACTTCCATGGCGGCTGAAACTCTGCAACTTGCGTTCCTTGACATGGGGTGGCAAACAGAGTTTGGGAGAGCAAGGCAGAAGACATGCAACTCTACTGCAGACCAGGATCCTTGTAACACAGGCCCGGTTCAGACGTTCAAGTTAACTGGAGTTCAGCATGACCGAGGTTTCGATTCTTAACTCCAAATCACGCTGCACCGTGGCCAGCCAAATGCCAGTTTAAGGAGAGGGGAGTCCCTCCCTGCTGCCTGGTCGCCAAGGCACATCCCCGCAGCCTCTATGATTGGAGTTTGGAATAGGCACGAAACCATGGTGGTACCCCAGTCAGTGTTCAGGTGTAACGCTCAGGTGGCAAAACCTCAGTTGTCGGCAAAATTTAGAGATAACCAAAGGTTCCAAATGGAGTTTAGCAAGGCAAATAGGAGTTCGCTTTGGGCCTGTCACCGCGGTTTTGTACGTTCAGGAGTACTGCAGTTACAACTTCAGTCAGCTATAACCGTAGTTATCCTGTACATCTGAACTCGGCCATAGTAGACATCCGGCATAGCAATCCTGAATGAGTGGACTTGATCCAGTTGCTATCTCTCAGCCTAACTTACCTCATGGGGCTGTTGTGAGGACAGAAAGGAGAAGGAAAGAGAACTGTATGGATGCCACCTTTAGCTCCTTGAAGGAGGTGAGCAATATAAATGTGATAAGGAAAGAACTGGGCGTGTTCTTTGAACCTGTCTGCCCAATTATCGTTCCAACCCAAGAGGAAGGGAGGGAGAGAAGTATATCTTCATATGCATTGAGAGAAACATCCATGTAATGGATTAAAGCCACATTGATAAAGGGAACGAAAGGGGCGGCAACAAAATGCTTTATGATGAGCTTCACAATGCCGAAATAAATCTAGACATGTATTTCCAGAGGGAGTGTGGGCAGAAATCTGCTTCTGAATATAGATCTCCCTTGCTGAATCGGGGCAAATGTGTTGAATAAAACAAAAAGTGGAGATTGTTTTGGTACAGAACATTAAGAAAAAAGTTCAGCTGTTCTCCTTGACTTGTTTCTTTGATGCAGTGAGAACTCTGACTCCCGTCACACCATCCTGTCATCTTATCTCAGCTGATGCTTTGGGGAACGGCTTGAAATATTTGACAGGATCTGTCTCCCATTAGCTCTTGGATCTCCCACAATGAAAACCGTTGAGGTGCTCAGAGAAATCACTAGAAACTTGTCCTGGCATGGTTTCTCTTACTTTCGAAGGAGTTCCTTAGAAAGCTTAGGAGCCACAATTAGGACAGTAATAATAACACTGCATTTTAGGCTCGTTTCCAGTAGGCTTATGAGATCACCCAGTATTCTGTGTGTCTGTGTGTGTGTCTTTCCCTCCCCACCCCATCAACTTCACAATGCCTAGACCAATATCAACCAAATTGGGTACAGTTGTAGGGGCACATAGGGACTTCTCAATGGCCTGATGTGTAAGATGTCATATCCCCCCAATTCAAGATGGCAGACACATAAACCTTTGAGGCACAAGTAGGGTATGCAAACTAGCTTGATGTTCTACTGGTTTGACATCAAGCCAGTTCAGTTCAATGGTCCGGGGCCAAACTGAACCACCTCCTGTTTGGTCCAACCCTGGACTGAACACCCCCCAACTGTTTGGGGGTTTGCAAGTTTGGGTTTTTTAAAAAGATTTTTTTAAAAAAATCTTTACCTCCTCCCCTTTAGGGAAGATCCTCAAGGCAGGGGAGGGGGTTCCACGGTGGTTCCCCCTCCCCCTACCCACCTCCATTATTCATCTGGTTCTTTGGCCCATTTGGGGCTCTGTAATACAGCGCGGTGGCCATTTTTGATGCTGCCGCACATGCACTATGTGTGCTGGTGTCCAAAATGGCCACCGTGCTGAACTATGGAGGCCTGAATGGGCCGAAGAACCAACCAACTGGCTGAAGGGGGTAATAATGGAGACCAGAGGGGGAGGGAGGACCTTTGTGGACACCCCACACACACACTGCCTCGAGGACCTTCCCCGAAGGGAAAAAGGTAAAGAAGTTTAAAAAAAAAACCCCTCTAAAAAACAATAATTTGTGAATCCCCCCTGGACCATACCAAACCGGGTGGGGGTTCAAGGGGGTGCCAGACTGAACTGGGTCAGCAGGTTCCGTGCCCATCCCTAGGCACAAGTGAGCCGCCTAACCAATTTAAACCAAATTTCCTACAGCCGTAGGGACACATAGGTAGGAACACCTCAATGGTGTAGTTTGTGATGATGTCATCCCCGCAAAGTAAAGATGGTGGACACGTAAACATTTGAGGCACAAGTGGACTAACCTGTGGCTTTTCTAACCAATTTGAACCAAAATTGATACAGTTGTAGTGAGTGACACATAGGGACACCTCAGTGGTGTCGTTTGTAATGATGTCATCCACCCTGATCCATGGCGATGGATGCATGACCATTTGAGGTGCAAATGGGCTAACGTCAACTGCGTAATCGATTTGAACCAAATTTGATACAGCTGAAGGGACACACAGGGACACCTCAACAGGTGTTTGTGATGATGTCACCCACCCCAATTCTTTACCCTGCCAGCAGCCTTGGAGAAACTGCTGCCAGCCAATGTAGACAATACTGAGCTAGATGGACCAAAGGTCTGGCAGCTTCCTATGTTCCTAAAGAGCTGTCCCTGCCCTGATTAGCATGCCATGAATGTGATAAAATACATGAAGCTGAGCAAGAATGTAGTTGCTATAAACAGAAACCAACTCTCTCTTTTTTTAACAGGACATATGTTCCCAAACCCATTCTTTCCCCCTTCCTTTTCTTGGGGATGTGAAAAGCATTCCTCTTTTTGTCTCTGCCACCTGATGCTCCAGGCAAGTAGCAGCTGTCTGTCTTTGAAAAGGAATAGATTAGAAAAGGTTAAAGTGCTGGACTAGGACCGGGGAGACCTGAGTTCAAATCCCCATTCAGCCATGAAACTAGCTGGGTGACTCTGGGCCAGTCACTTCTCTCTCAGCCTAACCTACTTCACAGGGTTGTTGTGAAAGAGAAACTCAAGTATGTAGTACACCGCTCTGGGCTCCTTGGAGGAAGAGCGGGATATAAATGTAATAATAATAATAATAATAATAATAATAATAATAATAATAATAATAATAATAATAATAATATAATAGAAAAAATCACAAAATACAAAGATCTACAAATTAAAATTGAAAGACTGTGGCAGAAAAAGACCAAAATAATCCCAGTGGTAATTGGTGCCATGGGTGCAGTTCCAAAAGACCTTGAAGAGCACCTCAACTCCATAGGGGCCACAGAAATCACCATCAGCCAATTACAAAAAGCAGCTTTACTGGGAACAGCCTATATTTTGCAACGATATCTATAATAACCAACAGTACTGATGATAAAATTCAGCCATCCCAGGTCCTTGGGAAGGACTTGATGTCTGGATAAAACATACCAGTCAATAACACCTGTAAACAAAAAATAATAATAGAAAGCCTTTCAGCGGCCTAATAGCCATTTCCCTATCGCTGTGCAAATGACGAGATGAAGCATTCCTTTAAGTTAGCAACTCCCGCAACCCAGACTTAGATGAGATCTTCCTTCTACCTGATTGTCTGACCGCATCGCCCATTGAATTAGATCCCTTGTTCCATTATTCCAGTAGGCAGGCAATCTTTGGGAGTGGAGGTTCATATTTCCTCAAATGTTCAGCTCTCTGGGAAGAAAGGATGCATTGCACAGATGTTCTAAAAAGAGATTCTCTTTGTTATCTGTCATTTCCCACTGCGTGTAGATTGTGCATGTCACAGTCAAGGGGCTGACACACACGTCCTCAATCTCTTAAGGTGCTGCCATCAGAGCGTCTAATAAACTGTCACTTTAAATGCTTAAATGACATACAGGGAAAGAGAGAAGGAAGCCCGCAACAAACAGGAGAGGTAGAGGTGTGGTGTGGGGGAGAAGAGAATTTTTTTGGTCTACTTTCCTTAAGGAAAGTAAGCTTATGAGATCACCCAACTTTCTGTGTGTGTGTGCACGCGCACACACCTATCAACTTTGCAATGTCTGGACCAATTTGAACCAAATTTGTACAATTGTGGGGGTGGACAGGAACACCGCAATGGCATAGTTTATTGTTTATTCATTTATTATTTATTTATTCATTCATCACATTTTTATATCGCCCAAAACGCAAGTTCTCTGGGCAGTTTGTGATGATGTCATCCACCCCTATTTATTTATTTATTTATTTATTTATTTATTTATTTATTTATTTATTTGAAACATTTAATATACCACCCACTCCGAAGACTCTGAGCGGTGCACAAAAACATGCAAACAAGGCAACATTAAAAATTACATCCTAAATTAAAAACTAAAGTAACTAACAAAAAACAAATAAAGTAAACTACAGGGCAAAAGCCTGATGGGGATAAAAATAAGTCTTCAATAGAGATTTGAAGATCAGTAAGGAAGGGGCTAGGTGAATCTGAACAGGAAGAGAGTTCCAAAGAAGTGGGGCAGCAACAGAAAAAGCCCTTTCGCGGGTCCTAGAGCCCCAATTCAAGATGGCGGCTGCATGGACATTTGATGTGCAAAGGGGCTAACTTGTGAAGCACATAACTGATTTGGACCACAGTTGATACAGTTGAAGGGACACATAGGGACACCTCAACAGCATAGTTCGCGATGATGTCCCCCACCCCAGTTCAGGACGGTGGACAAGTAAACCTTGAGGGGGAAGTGGGAATCCGCTTCCACTCTTGTGCAAACAGGAGTTCACACAGCCTCTGACTTAGTGCAAAAGGCTTCTACTACCCCAGTGCCAATCATGCAAACTGCCCTTCCATCTTTGGGCACCCACAGGGGTGGACAAGGGGGGCAGTTGCCCCCTGGATGGAGCCACTATTGGGGAAAGAGGGGCAGTTTGTCCAACTCAGGCTAAGGGCTATTTTCTCAGCCTCTCCAAGGCAGAGGAAAAAGCTTCGAGTCAGCGTAGAATGAAGCGCCAGCTACCGAGGATGGGGAGGAGGACGGAGCTGCCCCTCTTATTGGTTGTTTGTTTGTTTATCATATTTCTATATCACCTGATATAAACATCTCTAGGCTGTGTACAAATTAAAAACACAACAACAGTCACAGAGAAGGCCCAGTCTTGAGTTGCAACCAAACGGGCCAGCAGCAACTGTAACTGGACCTCTCCAGATGATCTTAGAAGGTGATAGGGTTCATGACAAATAAGACGCTCTCTGAAATACCCTGGACCCAAACTATCAAGGACTTTGTAAGTAATAACCAGCACTTTGTATTTCACATGGAAACTTATCGACAGCCAGTGCAATTCTTTCAAAATCAGAGTTATATGGTCCCTTTGCGTTGTCCCTGAGACCAATCTGGCTGCCGCGTTCTGGACCAATTGTAGTTTCCGGACTACATACAAAGGCAGCCCCACATTACAGCAGTCAAGCCTAGAGGTAGTAAAGCCTCTTCTCGATACTGGCCATGCCTCCCTGCTTTTGACATTGACCCCCTGGAAAGGTCCATGCTCTGCTTCTCACACCCATGCACACACAATCACAGTGAAAAAATGAGCACCATTAACGGTTGCGATTTGTTATTTATTTATTCTATCCTTCATCCTGGAATGAATTAAATGTGATCAAATGGCCCTCATTTGATTCATTCTTCAATCGTTCTGAAATGCACACTTGCATGATGGAATATGTTAGACCTTCAAACACATGGGTATGCTAGACCTGTTTTCTTCCCCCCTCCCCCTGAAGTTCAGAACTTTCAAAGACACATTTTGGATCGAGAGCTGGCGACTATAGCTGTAGAGCGTGTGCATAAAACATGAATCATGCCTTGAAAAGGATTGTTTGCAGATGCTGATGTCGCAGGGAAGCCATTTCCAAAATGTTTGGCCTCAGGGGACTCATTTTGCTCTCCAGAAGGATAATTAGCATTCCCACACAGCCCTGATGGAAGCCGCTCTGATTCACTAAGGTTTGGCTGGCTCCTCTTTAAATGTATTTATGCGATGGAATCAGGAGGGGTGAGCATCACTCATGATCTGACTAAATGGAAATGCTGATGTGTCTGCAGTGGATCCACTAAATCAAGAGAGTGATCATGAACTCACATTAGTGGCCTTAACTGCCTCTCGGGCTTTCTTTCCACAACAACACAGACAGATAGGCAAAACAAAACAGACCTCATGTTGTCTGTCTCCTCTCTCTCTCTCTCTCTCTCTCTCTCTCTCTCTCTCTCTATCTATCTATCTATCTATCTCTATCTCTATCTCTATCTCTATCACTATCACTATCATATCTTTCTCTCTAAAAGGCAGTTCACATGACAGATATAAGGGTAGGAGCTTCCTACCCTAATTCGTGAGCTGGGTACACTCCACATTTTTGAAGTTACTTAAAAACAAGATCAGAGGCAGGAGCTTGATCGTGAACCAAGCCCCAGCTGGGTAGGATGATTTACCCACCTATCTTGTTCAGAAGCTAGGGACAGAATTTGGGTAGGGTGCACTCATCCTACCCAGTTGCGGCTTAACTTATAATCAGAGGTGCTCTTACCGCTGCCTCCAAATCCTCTTTAGTCTGTCCCGGGCGGTGTGGTCAGCCAGCCAAGCATGATGATGTTTAATTTGCAGGGGAAGAGGGGTCTCCAAAGGCCTATAGGTCCAGGCTCCAAAATTATCTAGCTGCACTTCTGCTTACAATCGAGTTCCCCACTTCTGGTCTTGTCTTTATCGAACACATGAATGAAAATTGGGAATGTGCCCAGCTCCCAAATTAGGGTAGGGGGCTTCTTCTACCCTAATGCCAAATGTGTGACCTGCCTGCCTGTCTAAATTTATTGTTGATTAATGAAACTGAAATATAATGGACAAGTTGTTCCAGCTTCTGCCTTCTTCAAATGCTCTGATGCTATAAGAAAGGTATAGTAGCTGCAGTAACAGTCATGGTATGTCCATGATGACGTGTTAAGCAGTCTTGAATTAGCTGCTGCTTAGATGTCAGGTGCTGTCTTTGAAGTTGAGACCTCCTGGGGCAAGTGTACTGAGTGCTTGGATCTCTTGCTTCCAGTTTCTCTGCATCCAATGGCTTCCCTATTGCAGTAATTGACCAGTCATGATGGTTTCTGCTCAGCAGCTAAAATATTTGGCTATTGGTTGTTCAATTTTTTTCTGTAATGATTGCAGACTTGTGATTGTGCGACATACCTGGATCATTTGTTGACTTACGTATGTCCTGGACCTTGCATCCCAGTCATTTGCACTCAGTCTGTTAGAACACATTACAGGATCTGCAGTGGATGTTCCATTTGTTTTGATACATACTCACAGTCCTACTACTCTTGAAAGTAGATGTGTCACAGAAATAGAAACAGGGGGCACATCGTTTCTGAATCACAACCATGTGATCCTGGTTTCATGACTGGTGGTTTCATTACAGTGATTCAGAACAAGCTGAGTTCAGACCAAAGATTAATGGCCCCGGTGGGACTGTCTGGTTGGCATGCTGCCAACCTGGGATTGGGAGGTTTCTTGCAGCCCACATGACATGCACCGTGGGACTGCACACCCACTGGGAATCCCAGATGCCCAGACAGTGCTGATGATCATGAGAACCAGCCTTTGATGTATATCATATATACTTTTTAATTACCTCTGAAAAAGTATTAATTAAAAAGTCATAGATAGTGGCTCAAATCTAGGTTTAGTGTGGGCTTTAGCATCAAGATGATTGGGCGAACCTACACCAAGATGGGAATCTCAAATTCATTTCTTGACATGGGTTCACACAACCACACTGAAGTCAGTAACCCACATTAAACCTAGATTTGAACGGTTGTGTGAACCAGGCAATCACCACAACTTATGGCAATGAATTCCACAAATCAGTTAAATGTCTGCAATAAATCTTCCCACCCCACTTTTAAGTTTCTTTCCTACCAATCCCTAACATGTAGGGTGCTTTTTTATTTACTGCCCTCCTCCAAAGGTGCAGGTTATCTTTCCAACACCTTTCACCATAAAAACTGATGCAAACAATTCATTTAGCTTCTCTCCTATCTTTCTATCCTTCCTCAGTAATCCTTTCTCACCTCTGCTATCTTATCTACCTCTCTGGCTGAAATCTTGTTTCTGATGGATTTCAAGCATTGTTTCTTATTTGCTGAAGGGTTTATTTTTAGCAACTTCTTCATGTGCCCCCCCCCCGCTTTATTGTTAACTTGCATTTGACTAGAATTTCCACACCTTTTTATTATTCTCATGTTGGCAAGACTTTCAAAGACATCTTGATGTTCTTAGAGCTTCCTTGACTCTGCTCATTAACCACACTGGCATCCTCATGGCATGGTTTGCTCCTTCCCTAATTAGATATTTCAAAGCTGCCATTTTGTCCGACACAGTAATTTCCTCTCGATGCCAGGGAAATGAGTCTGCTGTTGAACAGAGGAACGTTCCAAATTTGACGGAGGGCTTTTGGATGGCGGTTCCTTGCCTCCCCTTCCTCTACGTATGATTATGGTCCATGCCTCCCTTCAATTATCTGCACTGATGATATGCTTCTGGACAGTAGATACATTTCAGATGGTTGCCCAGCTGATAACACTAGCATCAGCCATTTGCCCAAGGCTATCCAATATCTTTAAATCAAACGGCCCAGTCCTCAGTGTCAGCATCTTATTTCTGGCATAATTTTTAGACCCTGAATGGCAGCTTTGAAATTGTCGTCAGCCATTTGGTCACTGGGAAGTGACTGTGTATTACTGGAGACAGCAAGCTGCTTGCATTAATGAGCAATCAAAGCATATGGCCGGATGGGGAATAGCATGCCTTTGACATCTATGTGCATACGCTGGCAGTGGAAAGAGTGCACAAGCATGGGTTTTTACTTTGCTGTGTAGTTGTAAGCTGAACTTCCCGGGCCTCTAGTCATCACACCATCTGTGAAATTATCAGGCACCTGTTTGTAACAATAAAATCTGAAGGCGAAGCCGCAACATATGGATGGAACACACAGGTCGGGCAAAGCCACCGGTCATTAGAGCTGCAGAGATCTTTTTCCACACTTCCCTACAGTGATCATTTAGAAGAGTCAAATCTTTTATCTTTCTGAAAGAGATGGAAACGTTATGATCCTTTTGGATGCATAACCAGAGCACCTCCAAGCGAGGGAGGTACTGCTAGACTTGGGGTCACCTGCAGATCGATTGGTTTCACAAACATCTGAAGAGAAAAATCTGAAGGGGGCCCAAAGAAAACCCCCAAACCCCCACCAAATTGCACCAGTGTAACTCAATGGAACAGAATGTTTGCAGATGCAGGGGGCAGTTAACAGACAACCGGATGAGTGGAGATAATGGAACTGTGGTGAGCAGGGGAAGAGGGTTTGAACAAAAGGAGTGGGGACTTTCTCAGTTTGAAGAAAGCCGTGGCAGCAACTCCTGAAACCACCGGACTCGGTGGTGAGTGGTTGTGGTTTTTTTAAAGGTTTTTTGTTTTAATTATAAAACTGCCGAACTGGCTCCAAGCCGGCCCTGGGGGTTCAGCTCGAGATCGAGCCAGACTGGTCTGATAGCAAACTGGCTCGACCTTGAGCCAATTTATACATCCCTACCTACTGGATCACTCCAAAAGTCCATCTGTTCCCCTATCCCAAACACAATGCCCAACTAAATACCTCCAGAAAGACCAGTAACAGACATAAAATACAGAACAATGGAGAATTACTAGCACATTGGTCCCACTTTGTGAACAAGTTCAGATAATCTGGATTTTAAAAATTAAAAAAAGCAAATAAAGCTAATGTTAAACTGAACTAAGCTTGGAGGATTATTTCTGATATTCTCACCCCCCTCTGTTGATTCCCCTTTACCAGTAGAGTTCCGAGCCAGATTGGGTTGAACCGGACCCGGTTCGGTTTGAACTCAGACTAGCTGAGCCGGGCCCAGTTTGGTTTGAACTTGGACTAGCCGAGGCCAGTCTGGTCCAACCCTGAACCCATCGAGCTGAGCCAACTTGACGTCGAGCCTGGCACCACCCAATCCTGCTTGCACACCCCTATCATCAACCCATTGCCGACACTTACCACACCCCTGTAAGCTAGGATAATACTAGTAGCCCTACATTGCATATTCGAAGACAAGGAACCCAAGGGATCATTGAAGCAAGAGATCAGATAATAATCCCGCACTTGCCTTCATGATAGTTGATTCTTGATCATGTTAGCAATTTACAATTTGCCTGCCACTTGCAGAATTTGGGTCACAGTCCTCCCTGACCCATGGCAGAAATCTAGATGCCAAATGGCAGAATCTTGTATTATTTAATAACTGTCACGCTACTTCCATAAAGGAACAACCAGATATTTTTAGAATGATCACTTAATAACACCAATGCAATTATAAATTATTGTCTACTGGAACAAAGATTGTTTTGCATTACATTAATTTATTGTATTTTTAATGCATTTCTTTCTTCACGGCCTCTGCAGGCGTAGATCACATTCCAGTTATTTTCTGCAAGAGGTTCATTATCCTGTGCTTAATAACTCAAGAAACCTAGGCGTATTAGGAGCTAATATTTGTAATTCTTCAGCATAGCGAATGAGAATGTTGCTTGCTAATAAAAACGTGGCATCGGAAAATTCAAAGTGGAAAACATCGATATGCCAAGAAACTCACAAATGGAATTTATTATCACCTCCCCCCCATCACATTGTAAAATAATAGATTAAGTTAGAGAACGGCAGCTCGTTTGCTTCCCCACCCCCAGGGTTGACAACTGGCAATGAAAATAATAACCAGTCTTGCTCTTAATTCTTTAACAGCAGAGTGATCTGCAGCAAAGGGCTGGTGAAGCTTTTTAGTGTATGGAGATTAGCATTTTCACCATCTAATGATTGGTGATAAAGATGGAGGAGCAGGGACTGTTATAGAAGCGGACAAGCCTAACGTCATTCAGAAAACATTTCACTGTATATTGGAGTCCTTGCTTCAACACAAGTGGAAGTGGTAGTCAAGGGACCAAGATCAAGGATCTGAGAGGAGGGATGGGGAGCTGGTCTTGTGGTATCAAGCATGACTTTCCCCCTTAGCTAAGCAGGGTTTGCCCTGGTTGCATATGAATGAGAGACTTGATGTGTGAGCACTGTAAGATGTTCCCCTTAGGGGATGGAGCTGCTCCGGGAAGAGCATCTCCACGTTCCCTCCCTGGCAGCATCTCCAAGATAGGGCTGAGAGAGATTCCGGCCTGCAACCTTGGAAAAGCCACTGCCAGTCTGTGCAGAGAATACTGAACAAGATGGACCGATGGTCTGACTCAGTATATGGCAACTTCCTGTGTTCCTGTGTAAGCAAGGTCTGCCCTGGTTGCATATGAATGAGAGACTTGACGTGTGAGCACCGTAAGAGAGTCCCCTGAGGGGATGGAACCACTCTGGGAAGAGCGGAAGGTTCCAAGTTCCCTCCCTGGCAGCATCTCCAAGATAGGGCTGCCTGCATCCTTGGAGAAGCTGCTGCCAGTCTGTGTAGACAATACTGAGCTAGATGGACCGATGGTCTGACTCAGTATATGGCAGCTTCCTGGGTCATTTGGGCCAGTTTGGACCATTTTTATGGGCCTCTCTGCACTGGTAGTGGCCATTCTTGAGGCCACCGCACATGTGCATTGACCAGGGTCATGCGGATGTCCAGTGCACATGCACAACAGCCTCCAAAATGGCCACCGCCAGCGCAGAGAGGCCCAGAACGGACCAGTTTGATGTCAAACCGGCTTGAGGTCAAGCTGGTTCATACATGCCTACTTTAAACCATCCCCCTGGCACCATGTGGAGGTGACCATTCCCACCATGCAGTGGGAGTTCACACGATATGCTCTGCAGGAATGCATACATCTCAACGATCTGGTATTGGCTGGGAAGTGGACATTAAAATTTCCGAGAGGACTTGCCCCAAAAGAACATCTGAACGGAATGTGATTTTAATGAGCAAACCCTGACATGAAGAATAGCAAAAATGGATGGAATAATGGAAGTTTTTTTCATTCGCAAAAGGCCCTTTCCCTACTTCTACATTCCTGTTTGCCATTACTTTTATACTGGAGCTTGAACCTGAAAACTTCTGCATACGAAGCACGTTCTCTGGCAGCGAGATAGGATCTCTCCCCAAGGATCTTCCCTAGCTCCCTGAGATGCTTTTAAATGGAGATGCCAGGGACAGAGTTTCCACCTCCTGCATGCAAAGTGAGTGCAGAACACCATTAAGCTATGGCTGGCCCCTTCATGCCATATAAACATATGATTATTAGCTACTGTTTTGACCCTGGGGGAAATGGGATGTTCTTGACCTCCAAACTCTAATTTCCAGGAGGAACAGTCCAAGTTCCTCCTGAGGAAAAGGTGGATGGCTGACATTGCACAAAAGGGTACATCCGCTTAGTAACATTGTGTGCATACCAGTTGTGCAAATGCAAAAATTGCACAAACGTTATGCAAGAGTAAGACTTATTTTCAGCAGGTGTACTCTTGTGTAACATCATGTGCGCAACTTGTGTGCATGCAGTGTTGTTGGACCCTTGCAAAGTACCGTCAGCTGGTGTTTCTGGGGAAGAAGATGTGAAAATGACTCTTGCTGGATTCCATCATCTGCTGCCATTAAGTATTATGAATACGAATACGACCAATATTTATATGCCACTTTTCAATGGTATAAATTTATATAAATGCATTTATATCTACGGTTTACGTAGATATAAATAAATAAAATGGCTCCCTGTCCCCAAAGGGCTCACAGTCTTAAAAAAGAAACATAAGGTAGACACTAGTAACAGCCACTGGAAGGATGCTGTGCTGGGGATGGATAGGGCCAGTTGCTCTCCCCACACTAAATAAAGAGAATCGCCACTTTTAAAAGGTGCCTCTTTGCTCAGCAGGGCTCAGCAGTGCTCAAGCATAGGAGCATGTGGATTTCATTCATATTCATAATACATACAGATATTCTATCAACACATCACCGCCATAAGCACCCAGACCATGCAAATACAGAGTGCCGTTCTGTTAAATAGGATGATGAATGACAAATTACTCCAGATCTCAAAAACATTTCAGGCTATTTCCTTACCATTAACAATCACCAACACTGCGATGCCTCCTCCAGATTCTTGAAAAGAGCCACCCAATGAAATGAGCTCCCTAAATGAAAATAAATCTTGCCCCAAAGGCCTTGATTCCTGGTGATATAATATTATTTGCATAGAAATGCATTATGATTAGCTGAAGTTTAGCTGTATGACTCAGAATGGTTTCAGTGTCTCCCCCCACCTTATTTCTTCAAAGAAGGAGGTGGTGAAAATTATACATAGCAGGAGAGGACCAAAGCATCACATCTGTCATCACATACATTGACACCCCCAAGAGAATAAAATTGACGGCAGTTTCACATGACCAGTCAATAGGAGAGATCCCATCAAAGTCAGGTGGGCAATGTTGGGTCCCCTTCTACCATGTTTTATTTGCAACCTACATTTGCAGCTGGGGCATCGCTGGATGCCGAAAAGATATGGAGCCCACAGGTCTTGGCTCAGGCTCCAACTTCACCCCCTCCCCATTAGCACCATCTTTACCCTAATACAAGACAACTTTGAATTTAAGACGAGCCCCTCAGAAAGTAGAAGTAAAATACATTGGTTGATTGATGAAGTGCCATCAAGTCGGTGTCGACTCTTAGTGACCACATAGATAGATTATCTCCAGGATGATCTGTCTTCAACTTGGCCTTGAAGGTCTCTCAATGGTGCCTTCATTGTTGTCGTAATCAAGTCAATCCACCTTGCTGCTGGTCGTCCTCTTCTCCTCCTTCTTTCTTTCAACCTTTCCCAGCATTATAGACTTCTCAAGGGAGCTGGGTTTTCATATAATGTGTCCAAAGTATGCTAGTTTGATCCTGGTCATTTGTGCCTCAAGTGACAATTCTGGATGGTTTTGTTCTATGATCCATTTGTTTGCTTTCCTGGCTTTCCATGGTCTCCTCAAAAGTCTTCTCCGGCACCAAAGTTCAAAAGTTCAGAAACTATCTTGCTTCTTCAAAGTCCAGCTTTTGCATCCATAAAGTGTCATGGGAAAAACCATTGTCCGAACGATTCTAATCTTAGAACTGGCATCTTTAGATGAACGGCATCTAAATATCCTTCCCAAGGCTTTCATTGCAGCCCTACCAAGTGCTAGTCTGTAGCGTATTTCTTGACTGCTGGATCCTTGACTGTTGATGGTCAATCCTAAAAGGCAGAAGCTATCTACCACTTCAAGGTCTTCATTATCAATTCTGATATACCTATATTTAGGTATATCAGAAGAGGATTCTGAATTTAAGATGAGCCAGTGCTTTCTACCATCAATGAACTTGGGGAAAAAAAACTAGTTTTGGATTCAGGTAAATACTGTATTGATTTTGTCAAAGCTGCTGCATGGTTTATTTATTGTGCCTTTTAAATACTTCCTCTTCAGGTTTTAGTTTTGAAAAACAAAAAACCAAACAAACCCCAGATGCTGGCCCTTATTGTTGGTGGCATAATTTAATCACCACCCCCTCCATTCTAAACACAGGCTGAGAAGGAACGGAGATCCTGGGCACCTAGAAGAACATGTGGGGCAGGTGCCCCTGGGAGCTAACAGAACCCACAGTTTGCAGTCAGCCATGCCGCCTCAGCTTGGCACAGAAACAAAACAACCTGATGCCAAGTTTGGTCTCGAACTTGAGCTGAGATCTTCAACATGAACTTGAACTTGAGCTGAGAGCTCCAACATGTTCTGAGGTCACACGACATGCTCCACAGGAGTGTGTGTGGGTGGCAGGGATCTCTAGATTCCTGGTAAACTGACATTAGATCAATCATGAGTAGCAGCCCGAAGATCAGTCACCTCAATAGTGCTGAAGATATATTGCTATGGGTGGACGATCTTGATATTATGAGCTGAGCTGGTTAGTCATCAGGTAAAGTGTGTGCCGTCAAGTCAATTACAACTCCTGGCGCCCACAGAGCCCTGTGGTTTTCTTTTGTAGAATATAGGAGGGGTTTACCATGGCCTCCTCCCGTGCAGTATGAGATGATGCCTTTCAGCATCTTCCTAGATTGCTGCTGCCTGATATAGTACAAGCGGAGATCCGAATCGGTAACCTTCTGCTTGTTAGTTAAGCATTTCCCTGCTGTGCCACTTAAGTTGACTGGTTTGTCATTACCTCATCCATCTCTCTCTCTCTCTCTCTCTCTCTCTCTCTCTCTCTCTCTCTCTCTCTCTCTCTTTTACATTTCTTTCCTGCTCTTCCTCCAAGGAGCCCAGAGTGGTGTGTACATGGTTATGTTTCTCCTCACATCAACAACCTTGTGATGTAGATTAGGCTGAGAGAGCCGTAACTGGCCCAGAGTCACCCAGTGAGTTTCATGGCTGAACAAGAATTTGAACTCGGGTCTCCCCAGTCCTGCTCTAACATTCTAACCACTGCACCACATTGGCTTTTAGTGCAGACTAAACATCGGCTAGTAGGTTGATTTCACACACACACACAAATTAAATAAATGTACATATGTACATATGAAAGCCAGCGTGGTGTAGTGGTTAGACTGCTGGACTAGGACTGGGGAGACCTGAGTTCAAATCCCCATTCAGCCATGAGACTAGATGGGTGACTCTGGGCCAGTCACTTCTCTCTCAGCCTAACCTTATATGAATGGTTAGTGGGTGGCATAAGAAATGATGGTTATGCACATGATAGACATCTGCTGGATAAATATACCTACCACCAACTCCTCTTTTAGCCTTGATGGAAACGTACCTTGGGATACAATCAGAAGGGCAGATGATAACAGCAGGAAGACAGTCAAGTCCATAACAGTAAAAGGTAGCAATTTCAATGTTCCCCGTTGACTGTGTAACCAAACATTTATAACCTTGGCATCGTTGAAATGCGGAAAAGAATCATTAAGCTTTTGTTTATTGTTCATTCACTTTAATAGGGTGCACCTGGAGGGCACTGGATACACTTGAAAACATAAGATTACAATTCGCCAAGACTGTTCTTTTTCTAAAATACAATTTTGCATCCCCTTTGAATTATTAGCTATTGTTTCAAGGTCCTGTTCCTTGGAGTGAGACTACACCAACAAGGGAAGGGCAGGGCGGGTGTTTTACCATTTTTATGATGCTATTCAACAATCTGCATGTTGAGTGGCCTCCAGATATTTACTCCAGAGCTACTGAGCTGCCCCATGGGCTGGCGCCAATAAAGTAACTAAGCAAAACTACAGAGCAGGCATTCCCAACCTGTGGTGCTCCAGTGTACTACAACTCCCATCATCCCCAGCCACAATAAATTGGGGGTGGAGCTTTAGCTCAGTAGTAGAGCATCTGCTTGCTTGTAGAAGGTCCCAGCTTCAGTGCCTGCCAGTGTTCCAGGTAGGGCTGGGAAAGATTGCTTGAAACCTTGGAGAATTGCTACCAGTCAGTGTAGACAGTACTGAGCTAGATGGACAGATGGTCAGACTCAGTATAAGGCAAGAATATAAGACTCAGTTGCAGGGGAATAACAGTAGGAGAGAGGGCTTGCCCTCAGCTCTTACCTGAGGGCTTCCCAGGGGCATCTGGTGGGCTACTGTGTGAAAAAGGATGCTGGACTAGATAGGCCTTGGGTCTGGTCCAGCAGGGCTTTTCTTGTGTTCTTATAGCTTAACTTCCTATGCCACTATGTTCCTAATGGTTAGAAGGTCACTTTCTGAGAGGACGTGTCTTCAGACCATTTCCCACATCCAATTGACGTTTTGCCATGCCAAACGTAGCAAGTTAAGGGCTGTTGGGGCAGGCCCTCCCGCCCACCTTCCCAGGAGGTCTGAAGGACCTATGTGCTCTGAGAGGAAGGCAAGGAAAGATGTCTCCAGACCAGTGAGCTCTTGTCCTCAGTCAGCTCCTGAAAAGACCAACAGCCTGAGACAACGCTGTATTAATCTGTTATTTGCTGCTTTTCATATTGTAAACCTCTCTGGCGGCCTTTGTCAAGGCAGAAAGGCAGCATAAAAATGTAGTACTAAACAAACAAACAAACAAACAAACAAACAAACAAATAAGGTGCATTATTTTCTTTTATTGTTATAGCTGTGGAGCAAGTATGTAACACTATTTGAACAATACACATGAAACTTTGAAGTCCTAGGTAAAGGTAAAGTTGTGCCGTTGAGTTGGTGTGACCACAGGACCATGTGGTTGTCTTTGGTAGGAGGAGTTTACTATTGCCTCCTCCCGCACAGTAAGAGATTATGCCTTTCAGCATCTTCCTATATTACTGCTGCCCAATATAGGTGTTTCCAATAGTCTGGGGAACATACCAGTAGGGATTCGAACCGGCAACCTTCTGCTTGTTAGTCAAGCATTTCCCTGCTGCGCCACTTAAGTCCTACAAAGGGAAAATACACCTGATCCCTCTCTTGCTAATATACTCGCTGTCTTTCTCATACACACACTTAGATGCTTTCTGAAAGGCTCAATTACTTGTAGCATCAACCAGCAGTACTGAATCACTTTAATTAAAAATAATAGTTACTTGTTAATGAGGTCTACTGTCTTGGTGACAGTCTGTTTGGTTCAGCTCATCTCAGTTCAGCCACTGTGTAAATGAGTGTTGATTTGTGAGAAAGGGAAAAGACGTTTTCCTTAGAAAATATTAAAATATTCTATTAGCAGAAGTTCAGGGTCAGTCAGAATTTCCATCACGAGCTCTTTCCCTCTCTTTAAGATGTATTCCTTTCATTGTCACTGCATCATTGTAACCTAGGAGTGTGGGAGTGCCATTCAGCCTTGATGCAGAAAGCTGCTTTACACTAAGCCAGACAACATTGATCCATCTAGCTCAGTACTGTCTACACCAGGGATTCTCAACGTTGGTTCCCCAGATGTTATTGGACTCCCATAATCCCCAGGCCCAGAGGTCTTTGGCTGGGGATTATGGGAGTTGAAGTTCACTAACATCTGGGGACCCAACATTGAGAATCCCTGGTCTACACTGACTGGCAGTAGGTGTCCACGGTTTCCGGCAGTAGGCATTCCCAGCCCTACCTGGAGATGTTGACAGGGATCAAAACTCGGACCTTCTGCATGCAAGCAGATGCTCTTCCTATGGTTGTTCCTTGTACAAAGATCTCCAAATCCTGGGATGGTTCTGAAAACCTCATCCAGTGTTCTCCCTGGTCTCTAGTTCCAGTGGTAGGGCAATGGAGCTTCTCCTTATTGCCATAACTACAATCCGCAAGCTGCATATTCTGGGCTCAAGAGATTTCCAGGGGAAATGGTTTGGGGACTGCAGTGGAGAGGAACATAGGAAGCTGCCTTATACCCTCCGACCATTATTCCAGCTAGCTCAATATTTTCTACACCAGGGGTTCTCAATCTGTGATACAGCAGCTGTTGTTCAACTCCAACTCCAACTATAACTCATTGTGGCTGAGGATGATGGGAGATGCAGTTCAGCAACATCTGGTGTACCACTGGTTGGAAACCCCTGGTCTATACTGACTGGCAATGACTCTCCAAGGTTTCAGGCAGGAGTCTTTCCCAGACCTACCTGGAGATGCTGCCAGGGATTGAATCTGGGACCTTTGGCATGCAAACAGATGCTCCGCCACTGAGATATGGCCCAATTCTCAAAGGGAAATCTCTTACAGCAGACAGTGTTAACATCTCATTACCCATTCAAATGCAAACCAAGGTAGACCCTGCTTAGCAAAGGGGACAATTCATGCTCACTACCACAAGACCAGCTCTTTCCTCTGTAAGAAGAGAGATCCCTGCCTCAAGCATCTAACAATCCTCGTAGGGATTCTCAACTCTGGGTCCCCAGATGTTATTGTACTTCAATTCCCATAATCCCCAACCAAAGGCCACTGGGGCTGGGGATTATGGGAGCTGAAGTCCAATATCATCTGGGGACCCCACACTGAGAATCCCTGCATATACAACTCCATCAAGGTTGGGGTTGGGTTTTTTTTACATCCTGCATATGTGATGCTCCCATTAAAAGTTTATTTAGTTGCATAAAACTTTACCTAGTATTTGAATGAATTATCATTGGTGAGTGTCAAGCATGCCCAGCTTAAAGAAATGTAATCAATCACATCAGCATGTTATTTTCCCAGCCACATGTGCAACAATACTTTGTTCTTAATTACATCCAGATCTGTAGCATGGAAAATTAATGACTAAGGAATTAGAGCGGCTATAAATACACAGAAAATCTGATTGGCATAAAGGGTTGATGATCTCTCTACTTGAACATAACTTAAGATTTATTATCGTGGTGTCGAGCTAATGTGTTCGACATTAATTCATGTCATTGGTAATGCTAATTGTAAATAGAGAGATGAAGCCGCCATATTGAAAGGTTTTTTCCCCCCTCTTGGCCTCACTTAGGTCCTGGAATATTAATTAGAGATGAGTATGGATCTGCAACAAAACATTGCAATATATCCCTGGTGGGCATGTGTGATGTGACCCTGTGGCTGAGGATGGTGAAAGTACAAAACTTAGCAACAAAGAGATAAGGAACATAGGAAGCTGCCATTCACTGAGTCAGACCATTAGAGGGGTTTGGATAACTCCCCATAGAGGGGTTTGGATAACTTCATGGAGGAGAGGTCTATCAATGGCTTCTAGTCGGAGGGCTGTGGGCCACCTCCAGCCTCAAAGGCAGGATGCCTCTGAGTACCAGTTGCAAGGGAGTTAACAGCAGGAGAAAGGGCATGCCCACAACTCCTGCCTGTAGGCTTCCAGTGGCATCTGGTGGGCCACTGTGCGAAACAGGATGCTGGACTAGATGGGCCTTGGGCCTGATCCTGCAGGGCTGTTCTTATGTTCACCAAGCTCTGCATTGTCTACCCATACTGGTAGCCGCTTCTCCAAGGTTACAGACAGAAGTGTCTCTCAGCCCTATGTGGAGATGCCAGGGAGGGAACTTGGAACCCTAGATGCTCTTCCCAGATGGGTCCCATCCCCTGCAGGGAATATCTTAACAATGTTCACGCATGCAGTCTCCCATTCAGATGCAAACCAGGGTGGACCCTGCTTAGCAAAGGGGACAATTCATGCTTGCTACCACAAGAGCAGCTCTCTGTGGGGTGGGGAGAAAAAGAAAATGGTTATTAAAAATGCATTAAGCATTGACTTGAATGTGGTATAAACATAATTTGCCAAAAAGGGGGGGGGAGTGGGGAGAGAGAAGAAAAATGGAGTGGGGGCTAACTTCTTCTAAGGATATATTTCCTCAAAACATGAACAATTCATTAAAATGAGTCAGAGAACTGACGCAAGCAGGAATTGTCCCCTTTGCTGAGCAGGACCCACCCTGGTCTGCATTTGAATGGGAGACTGTGTGTGAGCATTGTAATATATTCCCCTTAGGGGATGGGGCCACTCTGGGAACAGCATCTGCCTGCATACGTGCCTGCAGAAGATCCCAATTTCCCTCCCTGGCATCTCCACGATAGGGCTGAGAGAGATTCCTGCCTGCAACTTTGGAGAAGCCACTGCCAGTCTGGGTAGACAATGCTGAGCTAGATGGACCAATGGTCAGACTCAGGATATGGCAGCTTCCTGTGTTCCTGTGTGCAAAATTGGACCCAACTGCTGAAAATTCCCCGTTTTTTGGTCGTTGTTGTTTCTTGGACAGGAAGGTATTCCTGTCCAAGAAACAACCATCACACACACACACACACACACACACACACACACACACACACACACACACACACACCAGTTCAAATGCTGACAAGGAACATATATCCGTTATTATCCAAAGCTGCAATTCAGAAGTACATTTGCGCTTCCTCCTATCCTATTAGACCATCTCTTGAGCACACTGCATTTCCAGCCACTGGGCTGACCTGCTGGTACAGCATTCCTGTCTCATCAAAGTGTTGGGGGGGACCAGATTGGAGTCATCCATTATTTACTGCTTTTGATCCCAATGCCAGCCAACTGGCAAAGTCCAAAGGACCAGCCCAACAGCTATTTTCCACTGCAAATCCCGACGTGTGTGGAGTGTGGCGTGACACATTTGGAAGGAGAAAGTGTGATTTTTCCATCCCTTAGGGAGCATCAGCTGCGATCGATGCCGATTTCCTTTTCGGCTGGGCAACGTAATGAAAGACCTTGCCTCACATTATGAAACACGGGAGCCCTGCCAACGTTTTAACCCAACATATGTGCTTTTTTTTCCCCAGCAGGAAAGTTGCTATTAGCTCATTAGCAGGCTTCGCAGCTGAAATAACTCTGCAATCCTCTGTGAAGCAGGCCGTCCCATGGGGCTAATTTTCTCCCACTGATCGGGGAGTGATGAAAACAAATGAATCGAGGGGGTCCGCCCATTTTTAATGGTAAAGATAGCCCCATTGATGGAAATGCTATTGTGGAGCAAATGACCATTGTCCGAGTGCAGTATGTATGGCTTCGATGCATCACAATGAACAGTGGAATTATCCATTGCCAGGGATGATCGCTGTGTATCTGCTAGCTCATCTCTAGTCTTTTTCTGATGAACACTCTGCAGAAAGATCTGTACAGGGGATCATTTCCTATAAACACTGACACTGCAAGTTCAGGAGGCTTTTTGATTAAAAAAAGAAAAAAGAATCAGCTATGTGTATCACTAGGTATCTACTGCATGAGCAAAGGACTTAATTGTGCATCATCGCCAGTCTGAAAGCATAATCTATCTAAGCACTGCAATGGAGTGTGCATTGTTGTTATGCACAGTTGGCATACAGCCTCGTCTTCTGCACACAGGCTCAGATGCACTGTGTTTAATGGGGCTTGCTTCCAAGTAAGTGTGCATAAATTGCAGCCCTAACTATGCAATGCTTTGCATTATTAAGCCACTGCTTGCTTCCTTGCAGAGATAATAAAAATGTCCCCTACCTTACACCCCATATGAAACAGGGACATAGGAAGCTTCCTCATACAAGCCAGACCGTTGATCGATCAAGCGCAATAAGGTCTACACCAGGGGTTCTCAATGTTGGGTCCCCAGATGTTATTGGACGTCAACTCCCACAATCCCCTGCCTCAGTGGCCTTTGGCTGGGGATTATGGGAGCTGAAGTCCAATAACCTCTGGGGACCCAACATTGAGAACCCCTGGTCTACACTGACTGGTGGCAGGTCTCCAAGGTTTCAGGCAGGAGTCTCCCCACTTCCCAGCCCTACCTGGAGATGCTGCCAGCGATTGAACCTGGGACCTTCTAAATGCAAGCAGATGCTCTACCACTGAGCTAAAACCATATTCTCTAAAGGGAATAGCTTATAGTAGACAGTGCTCACGTTTAGTCACCCATTTCTTTGCTCATGTGTCACTGCAGTGTACGGCGACACACGAGTAGACCCCTGACTGGGAGGCTGCAGACAGCCTCCTGGGCTCGGGGGTCTCTCCAGGATGCCCCGCACACTCACATGGGGCATCCTGGGACATCCATGGGGCGCACGGCCCCCAATCCCTGCAGCCCCTGATGGCTCCCTGACGGAGCCGGCAGGTGTGTGGGCAGCCGATCCAGCTGCCCCAGGGCTGCCCTTTGATAGGCTGTGCCCGCTCTCCCTGCAAGCCCAACAGAAGTTCTTCTCATGGCTCATGAGAGGAGCTTCAATATCATTTTCATTAAACTGTTAATATTCCTAATTCAACTCCACTGCCTTGCCCTTGTACAAGAGCTGGGCTTATGGTAGCAAGCATGACTTGTCCCCTTGCTAAGCAGGGTCTGCCCTGGTTGCATATGAATGGGAGACCACAAGTGTGAGAACTGGAAGATATTCCCCTTAGGGGATGGGGCCACTCTGGGAAGAGCATCTGCATGCAGAAGGTCCCAAGTTCCCTCCCTGGCAGCATCTCCAAGATAGGGCTGAGAGAGAGACTCCTGCCTGCAACCTTGGAGAAGCCGACACCAGTCTGTGAAGACAATACTGAGCTAGATGGACCAAGGGTCCGACTTGGTATATGGCAGCTTCCTATATTCCTAACTCTTTCCCTTGGATTCTACACATCCCAAGACACTTTTCTTCTCCCTTCAATCCCTTCTCGAGCATGTGGTCTACTGGGTGTCATCCTCCCGCCCAAGTTTCTCTGAAAACAGACACTCTAAATAAAAATAAATAAGCCCGTTTCCGGAGCTATGGAGAAAGGTCATTGGCACTGAACAGATGCACAGATGAGTGTTGAGATGAAGCTCGTGCAGGCTCTGAAGTGAACCTTCATCACTCCCTGCTGCCTTTTCATCTGCTTTATATGCTCTGCACCTGTGGCCTGTAGACAAAGAGTTTTGATGGCATTGTGGGAAAATGGCATTTCGCGATCAAAGCTCTGACTGATAGTAGTGGTTTGCCTTTGTTCTCTTCCGTGAACTCCATTTCATGATGCTGTTTTTCCTTCCACTGTTCAGAACATCTCCTCTGGGTGTTTGTAGAATGAGATTATTGGTTATCTTTTAACGTCCCTTTGATGCTCCTTTCTAGTGTATGTTAACTCTGGGGAGGAAACATATAAAAGCTCTGCTAGAGAGTGTTGCTTATGCTGAACACAAGGTAACAAGAAAAGGGAAGGTTTTGTGGGGTCCATGTTGGTAGAACTCAACCACCATTGGAGTCTTACACAAAACTTTCTCTTCCTTTTTCTTTCTGCCACTTGATAGTAAGACAAACCTCGGGATGATTTTCACTATGGGTGGGTACACAGGATCCTTGTAGCGCTGGTGAAAGGGGAAATTGGAGATTGAAGCTGCAGGTGTGCTCTCCCTATTTGCAGTTGTGGGAATCTGGGAACTTGGGTTGATATTGGCTTGGAACCAGTGTGCCTTCTAACAGGGATTCCAAGTTGTTATTCACTACAACTCCCAGCATCCCGAGCTGCAATGGCCTTTGGCTGGCTCAACAACATAGAATAACTGTTAGAGGGAACAATGCTTGGAACCACGCAAACCCAACACTTAAGGGAGACCAGCAACTGCTTCAAGCAGGCCTGTCCATGCAGGCAGTTGGGGGCAAGAGTGGCCTGGGGGGGTGGGCAAGCGGCAAGCAGTGAGTGAAGGGGGGCAGGGGACAAGTGAATGGAGAGGGGCAAATGAAGGACGCTGGCTGGGTGGTGTGTGTAGGAGAGCGTGGCAAGTGAAGGCAGCAAGTGGCAAGCAAAGGCAGCAAGCGGGGGAGGGGGAAGAGGGCCATGTTTTGTTTTTTGTCCCCTTGGCCACCTCCAACCTTGCTGCACCACTGCAGCCAAGTGTACCAAAGAGTTGGTCTTGTGGTAGCAAGCATGATGTGTCCCCGTTGTTAAGCAGGGTCCACCCTGGTTGCATATGGATGGGATACTACATGTGTGAGCACTGCAAGATATGGAGCCGCTCTGGGAAGAGCGTCTTCATGCTTGTGTGCAGAAAGTCCCAAGTTCCCTCCCTGGCATCTCCAAGATAGGGCTGAGAGAGTCTCCTGCTGGCAATCTTGGAGAAGCCATTGCCAGTCTGTGAAGACAATACTGAACTAGATGGACCAATGGTCTGACTTGGTATATGTCAGCTTCCTATGTTCCTAAAGAGGGGAGAAAAACTAAGGATGCCTTTTGAACCATCTTCCCTGCCTGTACTAAATGGAGGAACGCCCACATCCCAAGTGATCCAATGGTCTGACACAATGTCACACATCCATATATACACTCAGCAAATGCTAGCGCTAACGTTGTGTTTCTGATGGTTTTGCTCAAACTGCCAATTTAAACTCTGGGCCAAGATCTTTGGCATGCTTCCTCCATTGCCAGCATTGGTCTGAGGAGAAGCTCTTAGACACAAGCAGATGTCAGCCCTTTCCATAAGGTGACAGAAGATAAGCTTAAAATGGTTTCCCGTGGTTCTGTCTCAGCATGACAAGGACACCACAGACCTGCAGCTGGATCAGTGTTCATTTCTGGCCAAATTGTGTGTCTGTGTGCTTTTGAAACACATTTTCATCTGAAGCATTTGGTCCATCCTTAATTATGAATGATGTAATTTTCCATGCTGTAATATGCACATTCCCCAGCTGTGTGTGGGTGGGTGTTACAGCAGGCAGCATCTTGAATAGTAATCGCTAATATGGGAACTATCTAAGATGGACTAAAAATGAAAAATGTCGAAATATGTTTCCTGCTGGTGGTGCCACAAGAGAAGTGCATGCTTTAGCAATAGCAGTAGCAATAGCACTTACATTTATATACCGCTTTATAGCCGGAGCTCTCTAAGCGGTTTACAATGATTTAGCATATTGCCCCCAACATTCTGGGTACTCATATACCATATACTCATATACATTCTGGGTACTCATATAAGGAAACATATACCAAGGTCATTCACACATTCAAAACTGTGTTCTACAGAGGTTTGGGAACTGTGTGTGCTCCCAATTTTTGGTTGTGTGGAAGCAAGTTAGGAGGAAATCCTGGGTCGAAATGATTGTTTAGAAGCAACGTAGGAAGAAAAGCTACCCAAGTTTTGTGCTTCCACACAATCATTTCTACCCAGGTTTTTCCTCCTACTTTACTTCCACACAATCATGGGCATACCATCTACTGGGCAAGGAGAAACAATTGTCTCCTGGCCCACTGCCTTGAGGGCACCCCCAAAGGCAAGTCACATGACGGGGCGGGAGGTTAGTATATTCTGTTTGGTTAAAGGAATTGGGACTTTGCCAGAGAAGAGTTCGCTTTAAGACTGCACTTAGGAGAAAATCCCATAGAACAACTCAGCAGGACTTCTAGAGTCAATGTGTAGGACAATCGGACTGACATCGTGTGCATGCTTCCTGGAGAAGATGCCCCCATTGAACACAATGAGACTTACACCTGAGGAAGGGTCAGGCTGCCTGTGGTCATGAAGCCTTTGCTCGCTTCTCTCGTCCACAACCCGCTTTTATGCTCCTTTTACTTGGGAGGAAGAAGTCCTAGTCTCCCCGCTCTCTTTTGTCTCACCAAGCCTGCCCCATCCTCTTTCCTTCTTTCTCCCTCTCCCTCTCGTAAAGCTTGAACCTTCCCCCGCTCCCTCAAAGCCTGCTGCTCTATCTTCTATCTTTCCTTTTCTCTCTCTCTCTTGTCAGTGCTCCTTCCATGTGCAAGTCATTTAAAGTTTGAGAAATGTTGCCAATGGTTCTCTTCCCCTCCATCCCTCTTCTCTAGCCTGTCCCATCCTATCTTCTCTCCCCTATCCCCTGCATCCCCCATCCCCTTTCTCTCTCATCTTCCACACTGGTGGGGTTGATGTGAAGGATCAAAAAGTGTGTGGTGGGGAATCAAAGTGTAATTTTTAAAATAAGAAATTAAGAGAAAAACTCCTCCTTTTTTCCTCATCATCCACTTAACATCCCATGTTAAGTGGGATGATTTGGCAAAGGTGGGAAGGAAGAGCAATGCAGTTTACATCATTATGTATTTTGTACAGATTGTATTGTATGTATTAGAGTTGTATGTATCTAAGTTTTATTAGAATTCATTTTAATTCAATTCAATTTAAATTAAATTAATCTTGGCCTGTCAGAACTTCAAAAGTTAAATTTTAATTAAATTCATTTTAATTAATTTCACCCTAATTTTAATTAATTAATTAATTAATTAATTAATTAAATTAATTAACTGATATTAAGTGTTACTTTAATAGTCAGCACCCTATAAATTGACCTCGGCCCCCACAAGCCAAGTCACGGTTGGTTTCGGCCCACCAGGGCATTTGAGTTATGCACCCCTGGTGTACATGAGATCACCTCAATCACTTCTAACTGAAAATTGGGAGTACACACAACTCGACTGTATGATTGACCTCAGTGTGTGTGTAGTAAAGAACAAACCTGTAGAATTGCTGTGGTAACCAATCCACTCCTTTTCATGGTGGGTAATGGAGCCAAAACCACTTTTAAGAATGATGTTGTACTATTCTTTGGGTTGCAATCGTTAATTGGTAGGATAATGATTTGCTAAAGCTGTAGGTTAATTCGAATTGGCCAGTTTTAATCAGTTGGGTTGTGAGTTCACTGTACACCTGTTAGCTTCTTTTTTAAAAATCAGTTTTGGCTCAGGTGTTACTGTAATAGGGGATGAAACAGAAAATATTCCCGCTGCCTGTTTCTCCTAACAATGAATAGTGGTTGTTATTTGTTAAATCCCACTGTGTCTTTCTTCAAGATTTCAAAGAGGTGCCTATGTTGTGGCTTTGGTGATATGCAAACGTATTTAAATTTGATGCATTCATCAGTTCAAAGGCAGCTCCCTGATCAACAAAACATTCTTTAATCTGTTGACACCATTTTATTTTCTACCCATATAATATTATTACCTCTCACCCTGACAAAAAAAAAAACCCCAAACCCACCTACACACAAACAAAAACCAGCCAAGATCTGTACAAATTCAAAGCAGGCATAATGTGTAATGCTAGCACTATTTTCAACAGAAATACAATAAACACTAAATGACTGCCAACACAGCATAGGCAACCAGGGCTCAAATGTCTCTGATTATGCACAACTTGTTGTGTTCAATTCAGCAAAGTGTCACTATTTTTAACATCCTTCTTTGGAATGTTATCTACCCCCCCCCCATTATGGGCTCATCCTTGCTTATTTTTCACAAGCAATTAGATTTATTTTTAAAGTCTTATTTTTTAAAGTTTGAAATCTGACTGTCTGAGATGCCTTAAACAAAATAACCTCTTTTGTACATTAAAGCCCTTTACAGAACAAGCGTCTTTAGATCTGAGGAATAACCAACGCTAGGTACCAACATGTTTCTTATTCCACTAAGTTTCCATTTCATCCCATTCTCTGTTTAAAAAAACAAACACACAAAGCTGGTGTTAAAGTCCAGAAGATGTCACCAATCTCCCTATCCCCCCAAAGAAAACATCCTCATCTCTGCAAATATTTGGTTGAGCACAGGAATAAAAACATCCTGTTGCTAACCTGGATTTTAATTCAATGTGCTTCAGAACAAGAACAGCTGGGATGCTGAAATATTTGGTCTTGCATCAAGGTTGCTTGGGCAGTCATATGAGCCGGCATGATTTTGAAGGCATCACTTTGCCTGCCACAGCAATAAAGACATGAGTTAGGGCCGCAACTTGATTAATTCAAATCCAATCAATGCTGCAGCAGGAATGGGCTATCTACCCGTTGCCTATAGTACAGGCACGGATTGCTTCTGAACCAAGATGCCATCCCTATAGTCTCGGTACTTTTCCCCCTCCAGTTTCAAGTAACATGGCAAGATTCAGGCAACTCGATCAGCACCATGGACAGAGTCATGGGACATGTTGACCCAACAGCAGGCAGAGGCAGACTGCACTAGGGGTGTGCGAGCCACCCATTCAGCTGGCTCAGCCGAACTGGGCCCAGTCCGGTTCAGCCATTGAACCGGGCCAAGGCAGCTTGCAGGCCAGCGTGGGTATACTTGTAAAGGGGAATTCTTGGGTTCATGGGCCAGCTCAGGTATACTTGTATAGACGAATCCTTGAGGAATCCCATCAAGGATTCCCCTTTACAAGTATACCCAAGCCGGCCCACAAGCCAATTCTTCAAACTGGATCAGAGGAAGCTGCCTACTGAGTCAGACCATTGGTCATTCTATCTCAGTATTGTCTACACAGACTGGCAGCGGCTCCTCCAAGGTTGCAGGCAGGAGTCTCTCTCAGCCCTATCTTGGAGGTGCCAGGGAGGGAACTTGGAACCTTCTGCATGAAAGCAGAGGAGATAGGGTAGAAGATCTCATGCCCTGCAGCCCACCCCCATATAGTTGTGTGAACAAGCCCACTGGCTACCTTTCCTCCTACTGCACTGGGAAGTATTATGGTTGACTACCTGGTGGTTCTAGTGACAATCAGAGAACGAACTTGCTATTTGTCTCGAATTCTGCTTCAGTTCATGGTAGAGGTAAACAACGATTAGATAATTGAAAAGATTGCACGGGAGCCTATTACATTAGAATCACTTTATCTGAGATGGTTTTTGAAAAATAATGTCACTTAATTCCTGAGGCTTCACGATTCATTTTAATGCCTTAAATTAGTATCTGTATTCCTTGTAATCATGCCACGCAGTGAGAATGAGACCTGGTGAAAGACTCTAATTGCATGGACAAAATATTGATCAGCATATGTTTGCATACAATATTTTCCAGAAAGCTGTACCATAATACACAGAGGCCAACATGCTCCACAGTGAAACACAGGCAGTTCTGAGCTGCCTGCGCTGATGCAGGTTTCTAAGAAAGCACCAGCAGTCCTGCATGAGAGCACAAATCCATAAAGTAGGGAGTCTGGATTTCAGGAGCACACCATACATTGAAAATAATGCAATCCGTGCTCCCAGAGTATGGGCCCACTTCTTTTAATATTTGTACAAGAGCACAAATATGAAAAGTATTTGCTGCTCTTGTGCCCGCATTTCCTTAGGACCCTGAAACAGTGCAGGCAGCTAGGATCTGCTCACGTCAGGCATCTGGTGGGCCATTGTGGGAAACAGGATGCTGGACTAGATAGCCTTTAGACCTGATCTAGCAGGGCTATGATGTTCTTATTATCTTATTATCTAGCAGGGCTGTATTATGTTCTGCTGCGGAGCATGTGAGCCACAATCTCCAGCCTTTTTCCTGACCTTTTGAGGATGTCTTTTCGCTGCGACATGAAACTACTGTATTCCTCTGAATCCAAGACCAAGCTTTCTCTCAAGTTCTTTGATGCTAACACTGCAAAGAGGCACCTTTAAAAAGTGGTGATTCTCTTTCTTTAGCAGGAGGAGAGTAACCGGCTCTATCCATCCCCAGCATAGCATCCCTCCAGTGGCTGTTGTCGGTGTCTATCTTGTATTTCTTTTTTAGATTGTGAACGGAATTTCTGTTGAAAAGCAGTATATAAATATTTGCTGTATTCGTATTTGATGTTAGAAATTGTGAGGTAAATTCTGAGTCATCTTCCATTCGGGTAAATATGGTACTACGATGACAATGACTATTATTACTATTTATATACTGCTTTTCAACAGAAAAGTTCTCAAAGCTGTTTACATGGGAAAAGAATAATAATCAGGTAGCTCTCTGTCCCCAAAGGGCACATAGTCTGAGAAGAAACACAAGGGAGAGTCCAGCATCAACCACTGGAGGGATGGATGCTGTGTTGTTGAACTGTGTTGTTGAAAAAGTGGATTTTTTTTTACCCCGGATATAATTTAGGCTATACTCTAGCACAGGGATTCTCAATGTTGGGTCCCCAGATGTTATTGGACTTCAACTCCCATAATCCCCAACCTAAGGCCACTGGGGCTGGGGATTATGAGAGTTGAACTCCAGTAACTTCTGGGGACCCATCATTGAGAATCCCTGCTCTAGCACACAGTGAAAAAACCCATATCGTGTGTGAAGTGCTCCCCGGTTACTAGCAGGGACTTGGGGGTAAATCTGGCCGACATGTGAATGCACACCCTCCATTCTGGAGGAGAACTAAAAGCTGGGTGTGAAAAAGCTCCATGCTATCATAACACCAGGTTTGGGAGGCACGGTGAGGATATTGCTGTTCTCTTTTGCTATTAATCATACAATGAGCTGAGAGATTAAACTAGATGAACTGCCTACTCATGATAGGCAAATGAGGTTTCAAAGAACTGCAAACAGATCTGGTACTTGGGAAGTCTTGGGTAGAAATGAAGTTATCTATGATTTGAAAAAAACGATGTTGCTGTCAAAAGGGGATGAGACTCTCTCTCTCTCTCTCTCTCTCCCTCTCTCATAATGGATCGTATGTTTATCAGTAATTTTCAAAACAAGTTGGTCAATAACACTTGCCAATGTCTCTGCCACAATACCCCAACTGTTTCATCTGTCACTGGGTCTCTCATAATTCACCTCACCATTCCTACAAATAGCACAGCATGAGATTACTTTGTGTTTTTAAAACTTGCCGACGAAAAGCTAGTTGGCAACAGATTCCCTCCACTGATCAAATGTTTTCTTTCCACCTTTCCAACCTGTTCACTTCAATTCCAATGTCTTATTTCAGAATACACAGATGGTTTAGGCTCACCTGTTTAGCTAATGCTAAACAAACACATTTGAAAAATTCATTTGCCCAAACTAATAGAATATAATCCCAAGAATATAAATATTGTTCTACTTAGATAACCAAGCTGGGCATGCCATGTTTCTCAACGAGCACAACAGCACAGAATCCAGCAACCTTTACCATGCTGCTTGATGCCTAGAAATTGGAACTGCCAAATCAAACGGAAAGTTTTATATTTACGCCCATTGCGTCCTACATAATCACATTAGTTTCAAATATGCATTGATTTTTTTTGGTAGTCAGGCTTATACTGATGTTTATTTTTCAATTTCTTCATTAATATCAGATTCTGATCGCATTAGACAATTATTCACAGCTGTACTGGCATATATTTCTTGGGGAAAAAGTTATTATGCTTGTCTATTACAGAACTGATTGCGTTGTGAGTCTAAGCTGCTTCTGTTTCACATCATTTAGAAGGAAGTTTAATCAATCACACAACAGTATCTTGTAAAAGAATATAAAATTAACAGCCATTTTATTCATTAGTTACACTAACATTTAAAAAGCACCGCAATTCAACAACAACAAAAACAACCATCGTCTACTGTGACAATGAACAACTGCTAATTATAAACAAGGTTATTTGTTCTGATGAATCACAGCCTACATTTTAAAAAGAGCATAAGAACAGCCCTGCTGGATCAGGCTCAAGGCCCATCTAGTCCAGCATCCTGTTTCACACAGTGGCCCACCAGATGCCCCTGAGAAACACATAGGCAAGAGGTGAGGGCATGCCCTCACTCCTGCTCTAGCTCTCCTGCACAGAGGCGTAACTAGGGAAAACGGCACCCGGGGCAAGCACTGAAATGGCACCCCCCCCCGCGCCCCAACATACTACATTATACTTAGGTTTTTCCTCACAAGTGCCCACCGCCGCCGCCAAGCCAGGCCACTGACTTGCTGCCAGGCGCCAGCAAAGCAATGGGGGGGGGGCGCGGGCAGCACAGAAGGGACCGCTCGTGGGGGAGGGGGCATCGATGCGCTCCCTTGACTGCTGCAGCGCTGCTGCACTGAGCAGGAAACATTTGTATTAACAAAAAAAATTTTTTGGCCCCCCATGTGACCAGAAAAGATGGCGCCCGGGGCACGTGCCCCCCCTGCCCACCCTATAGTTACACCTCTGCTCCTGCAACTGGTATTTAGAGGCATCTTGCCTCTGAGGCTGGAGGTGGCCTAAAGCCACCAGACTAGTAGCCATTGATAGACCTGTCCGTGAAGTTGCCTATGCCCCTTTTAAAGCCATCCCGGTTGGTGGCCATCACCACATCATGTGGCAGATAATTCCACTGATCAATTATGCACTGTGTGAAAAAGTACTTCCTTTTGTCGGTCCTGAATTTCCTGACCTTCAGTTTCATGGGATGACCCCAGGTCCCAGTGTTGTGAGATAGGATGAAAAATATCTCTCTGTCCACTCTTTCTACTCCAGGCATAATTTTATATGCCTCTATCATGTCTCCCCATAGTCACCTCTTTTCCTAACTAAAGAGCCCCAGATGCTGTAGCCTTGCCTCATAAGGAAGGTGCTCCAGGCCCCTGATCATCTTGCTTGCCTCTGGATGTGTTGAATTTTGTCTTCTAAACATCTGGACAATATGCAGAGAAAAGATTTCAAATGGGTGTAGAACGCAGTAAAAAGTTAGGTCATTCAGGTGATTCACCAACTCCAGCTTCCTGCTGCTGACCATGATGACCCAAGCAACTGTGCAGAGGAAGACTGGATTCCATCCCATCACAGGAAGATGGCACAAGGAGGCTGAATCACCCATGAAAATAAGAATGAGAGGTGCAGCTAACCTGGGCTGGTGTCAGAGATCATCGTGGCAAGGAGTCTGCTTCACCCGGCCTCTGATGGCAATTCCTCACATCCCACTCTTTGTCTAGCCTCCAGGCATATGCTGATCCCACCCATGGATGCCTGCCATTGGCCTCCCTGCAGACAGGAAGTATATAAAAGGCGGCCTGTCTAGAGCAGACTTTGCCTCAGTCACAAGGTTCCTTGCAGGAGTGTAGCTAGGGGAGAGGAGGCCTGTAATCACCCCTCTTCCTGGCAGTAGCGGTGTGCATGAAACTGGTATGCCCAGCTCAGTTCGAGTCCAAACTGGACTTGAATGGAACTGGGCATGTTTGGTGTGTGTCCCCCCCCCCCCGGCAAAACAAACAAACAGACAAAAAACCCCACAACCCATTCAGCTCAAATTCGAGCCGGTCTGAGGGTTCTAGCTGGGAATTTTATTTATTTATTTTTTTAGAAGAAATCACCCCCTCCAGCGGGCACTGCTGCAGCCACGGGGAGGTATTCGGTGACCCTGCTTAGCAAAGGGGACAAATCATGCTCCCTATCACAAGACCAGCTCTCTTCCCTAGATCTCCTACAGCATAAGCCTTGCAGAGACCTGACCCTGTGATTTAACCCCTACACTTGAGTCACTCCAGTCATACCAATGTGAATGGAACAAAAAAGTACCTTAAGCACAAGCATGTCTACCTTAGGGATGTGTAGATCTCAGTTCCCATTTCTAGGAGATATAAAGTGCTGAGCTCAGCCTAGAGTCATTACTAAGAAATAAATGAGCTTTAACCCCTTGAACCACAGCATCGTCTGAAGGGCCCTTAAGGTGCTATCTGGCTTCATTTCCCCCTGCCTGATCTGCCCTGGCTGTATAGCCTCAGGAAGAAGACTCCTGTACTCTCTCTCTTAGTCCTGTATTCGAAGCAAGTGTCATAACATTGAGGTTGACTGGCGAGGACGGGGAAGGCAAGAATGCCTGCAACACCCGTCAGCCCACAAGCTTGTTCTGGGTCTCTTTATGATCTCATTGGTCTTCGAAGAGCAGCCGCTCTATCAAAAGCCTTGACAAAGTGCCTGCCTTGACAGAATTGATCTCCAGCAATCGAAGCCAGGAGTGCAACCAAGGCAATTATAACAGACAAAAGAGCATATGGGGAACTGGTCTTTGGATCCTGCAGGGGTGCTTCCCAGAATGATGGGAACATAGAGTTACCGCACATTGTTGTGATTGCACCATGGTGGGCTCTGCTTATTGATTAAGATTTTTTTAAAAAAAAATTAAGTTTGTGCCCTCAGGAACCCACGTGTTAAAAATACTGCAGGTGTTACATTGTGTGTGTGTGTGTGTGTGTGTGATGATGCTTTATTTGCAGGGGGGGCTCTAGCAGGAGAAGGGTCTCCCAAGGCCTTTGGATCCAGGCTCCAAAATTCCTGAGGTGCACCTCTGCCCAGGGGTTGTGGGGGCCCTGGACTTTGGCCCGGAAGTCCAGGGCTAAGAGCGCCTCTGACTATGACTCGGGATTCTGGGAGTTGTAGTCCAAAAACATCTGGAGAGCTGAAGCTATGCAACCTTGGTGTAGATAACACTGAATTAGATCATCCAATGGTCTGACTCAGTATAAAGCCACTTCCTTTATTCTGATTGAGAAATCTTCCTTAAAAGAGAGCCAATTCCTTGAAGGATGTAATTTCTAATTTCCTTCAGTGGAACACAACTGCCTCGGTGTAGGGTCTTTGAAGTCCCAAGCTGACAGAGATGGCCCACTGATTGATTTTTGAGTGAAAGCGATCACATCACAGGCAGCAGTTCACAGAAGTACAGTAAACCCTTTTTTCAAAGCGCTCCTCATGTGCCTGGACTACAAAGGCTGTGGAAAGCAATACACAGTGCTAGGAAGAAACCTTATTTCTAAACAGGGTCTCTGAAGACACTTGCCGATGGATTTGTGCTTCCGGGTCCTTATTTTATGGCCATGTCTTCTCTAGAGAGCGCCCTCGCTCCGATATGTTGGGAGTAACTGGTAAATTAAAAGGGATCTTAAAAATGGGAAATGGAGCAATGTAATCATAGGGCTCATGGAGAAATTAGCATGCAACTTTGCGCCTCCTTCCAAAAAGAAAGAAGAGGTTAGTGGAGATCCCAGGGTGAGCCGAAATACCTTGGTGACCCTATGGTGCCATTGATTATTCGAAATCACATTCCCCACTGAGCCCAGTGCTCAGAAATCAATGGAACAATGTGAGTAGCTCCCTAGATGAAATTGTGAAGCCAGAGGGAGTCGACTTGATGAATACAGGTGGCGGGGGGCAGTGGGGAGCAGTTTTGCTCTCCATAACATTCAGTGAGAGGTTGAGAGCCCAACTGCTGCCAGTAGAATGCTGTGCTTTTTACACCATGTTCTGTGAACTTTGCAGTACTTTGAGTCCTTTGGGGAAGTGACTAGGAAGGAGCTCAGGAAAGCTAGTCGTCAGCAAGCAAAAGCACAAGCAAGGAGAAACTGGTGGACTGCAACAGGGCCCCCTAAGGTGGATCGAGGCCTGGTCCATACAATGGTTTGAATCTTGGTTTAATGTGGGTTAGTGACATTAGCGTGATTGTGTGAACCCATGTATCTGAGAATCATCTTGGGCCATAAAGCCCCCTGGTGTGGGTTCACACAAGCACATTAATGCCAATAACCCACATGAAACCTAGATTCAAGCAACTTTGTGAAGGAGGCCACCGTTGGGTTGAGAGAAAGTGACTGGCCAAAAGTCACTCAGTGAAGCTATTCTCACGATCCCTGGAAAGCGGGCTCTTAGCCCGCTTTCCAGGGACCGTGGGTCCCACCAGGCTCGCAGGCGAGCCCAATGCTTCCAAGGCAGCTAGCCCGCCTAACTACCCCTCCCCCAAGACAACGTTAAGGGAGCAAGTGCTCTGTTAACCACATCTTTTTGTTGCCACGCATCCTGGAACTTCCGGGGGCTGCATGGCCCCTGATCCCCGCTGCCTCTGTGACAGAACCAGCCGTCATGTGGGTGGCTGATCTGGCTGCCCAGCTACAAGTGGCGGCTCATCTGTGGGGAGAGCAGACGTAGCCCCAAAGCTCTTCTCACTGATCATGAGAAGAGCTTCAGTGAATTTCGTGACTGACTGGGGTTTTGAGCCTGTCTCTCAAACTATGTTGCCAGTGACAGGGGTTCCCAGATGTTTTTGACTACAACTCCCATCACCCCCAGCTGCAATGGCCTTTGGCTGGGGATGATGGGAGTTGCAGTCGACAACATCTGGGAATTCCTGTTACAGGGAACACTGCTCTCAAATCCTAGCCTGACACTCTGCCGCGACACCATGTCGATTTGAGTTTCCTACTCTGGTACCGAACCACCAATCCATGGGCAGCATAAAAAGCTGTTTTATACTGTCACACTACCAGTCCCTCTACTTCATTACTGTCTACCCTGACTGGCAGCAGCTCTCCAAGGTTTCCAGCCCCACCTGGAGATGTTGGGGGTTCAAAGGGGGATTTTTTTTTGCATGCAAAGCAGATGCTCTTCCACACAAAAGTGTATTTGTGTTGCCAGGGGAATGGAAATAACAATTTCATTCATTCATTCATCATATTTATAAACTGCCTAACACATATATCCCAAGACAGTGCACAGTAATTTAAAACAATAAAATAAAACACCATTAAAACAATTAAAACTATATTTTAAAAATAGATTTAACAAAAGACCCAAGAAAACAGGTGTGCCGTAAGCAATCTTTTTGGAGACAGCCAGAGATAGAGAAACTCTTATATCAACAGGGAGTGCATTCCAAAGCCCTGGGGCAGCCACAGAGAAGGCCATGCCCTGCCTTGCCGCAAAATGAGCTGGTGGCACCTGTAACCAAACTTCCCCACAAGGATATCCTCCAAAGCTTACTCCATGGAGAGAGGAACCCTAACCCTTTCTTCTGTGCAAAAATGACTGCAATGTCACCCCAGTCATTTGGGGGGTAGGGATAAAGAAGGAGGAGGATAGCACTCAGAAATCTGTAAGCACAACAGTGCCATCAACTATTTCCCATCTCTTGAGGAGTAGACGTTGCCAAAAACCACTATGAGAATTCCTCATATGAAGCAGAGCTGGTCTTGTGGTACCCAGCATGAATTGTCCCCTTTGCTAAGCAGGGTTTGCCCAGGTTTGTATTTCAATGGGAGACCACATGTGAACCCTGCAAGATACCCCACTTAGGGAATGGGGCTGCTCTTGGACCCCTTCTACCTGGGCAAAGAGGCACCTTTTTAATGTGGTGATTCTCTTTATTTAGCAGGAGGAGAGTAACTGGCCCTATCCACCCCCTGCACAGTACCTCTCGTGACTTTTGCTGGTGTCCATCATGTCCCTTTTTAGACTGTGAGCCCTTTGGGAACAGGGAGCCATCTTATCTATCTGTCTGTCTGTCTATCTATCTATCTTTTCTCTATGTAAACTGCTTTGGAAACTTTTGTTGAAAAGTGGTGTATAAATATTTGTTGTGTTGTTGGAAGAGCATCTGCCTACTTGCCTGCAGAAGGTTCCAAGTTCCCTTCCTGGCATCTGCAGATAGGGCTGAGAGAGACTCCTGCCTGCAACCTGGGAGAAGCCACTGCCAGTCTGGGTAGACAATACTGAGCTAGATGGACCAATGGTCTGACTCAGTGTATGGCAGCATCCTATGTTCATATTGTACCAATGGGTCAGACTGGTAGGCCTGGGCCCATGGACTAAGTATGAAGGCAAGTCCTAGACCCCTATGGACCCCTTGGCACCAGGCTTTGCTGCAACATATCCCTTTCCATACATCAGAAAACCCCAAAGAGCTTTGCACTTCAGGAGGAAAGCTGGCTTCAACCCTATGCATGAGATATTGGCTCCAGCCAATCAAATTCCCCCGCCATGTGAAACATTAGGCCTGTTTGCGGATGACTCAGTGGCAGCTGATACAGCTGTGTCAGTTGGGCTGCAGATTTTTAATTTTGTCTTTGGGAGCTGGCCAACAGAAAACCGGTTTGTAATTCGTCCCAGGGGTTGGGTGAAAATGACTGGGGGTTGGTTGGTGCACACACTGTAAACGGGTGAACAACAACTCATGTGAATTTAAGCCCTTACTTGTAATGGTACAGAACAGGACTCCCATTCATCCCACACAGCATTCGAAGTTCACCATGGCTGGTATTCAGCATTCTGATGCTGCAGAATAATACAGTCATGCCGAACAGAAAGGAAAATCTACCAGGATCTATAGATGTAAAGGTAAAGGTAAAGTGTGCCTTCAGGTCAGTGTCGACTCCTGGCGACCATAGAACCCTGTCGTGGTCTTTGTTAGAATACAGGAGGGGTTTATCATTGCCATATCATTGGCAGATGATGTCTTTCAGGACCTTCCTATATCACTGCTACCCAATAAAGGAGTTTCCCATAGTCTGGGAAACACAGGAACATAGGAACATAGGAAGCTGCCAAATACTGAGTCAAACCATTGGTCCATCTAGCTCAGTATTGTCTTCACAGACTGGCAGCAGCTTCTCCAAGGTTGCAGGCAGGAATCTATCTCAGCCCTATCTTAGAGATGCTGCCAGGGAGGGAACTTGGAACCTTCTGCTCTTCCCAGAGCGGCTCCATCCCATTGAGGGGAATATCTTTCAGTGCTCACACTTCAAATCTCCCTTTCATATGCAACCAGGGTGGACCCAGCTTAGCTAAGGGGACAGGTCATGCTTGCTACCACAAGACTAGCTCTCCTCCTACCAGCAGGGATTTGAACCAGCAATCTCTGGCTTGCTTGTGACAGACTGAGAAGAAGGCCAGAGGGTTCCATGGGATATAGCATGGGATCTAACCTTTACTCAGTCACTTGGTGGCCTTCAGCAAGTCATTTTCTTTCTTGGCATCAATTCCTCAACCGCAAAATCAGAAAAACATCTCATCTGTGCAGATTTCCTCCATTTCATTCCTTTAGTCACACTTTCATTCCTTTAGTCTACCAAGATCACACTATGCTGCCTTCCACTCCTCCTGACCTCCAGTTTAATTTAGACAATTTCTAAAATTAGTTCTGGAATTTGGAGCATGTCTATTTGGCCACTGTTTTCAGTGTGTGTTGATTAATCATGGCAAATGCAAGTTTCTTTTTCTGCTGCATTTCACACATGTACTCCTGCATATTGGTAAAACACCACACAAAAAGGAATGAGATGCGATATTACATTCAGTCACACATACTTCTGCATATTGGTAGAACACTGCACAAAAAGGCTCTAGATGCAATTCCACATTCAGTCAACTGTACTCCTGTGTATTGGTAAAACACCACATAAAAGGAACTAGATGCAATTCTACATTCAGTCAGTCACACATACTCCTGCATACTGGTAGAAGACTGCACAAAAAGGCTCTAGATGCAATTCTACATTCAATCACATGTACTCCTGAGTATTGGTAAAACACCACACAAAAAAGGAACAAGGTGCAATTCTACATTTAGTCACACGTACTCCTGCATATTGGTAAAACACTGCACAAAAAGGGTCTAAGATGCAGCTGTGCATTCAGCCACATCAGGACTAGTTTTTTTGCAGTGATTATCAACATGCAGATTGATAATGTGGAAGTAGGGGAGAGACAGAAAGGACCTGAAAACTGCAGCAAACTGCACATGCCCTGAACGCTGTACATAATACAGAATTATTATTTTTTAAAGAAAAAGAAGAACATTATGGAGGATTCCTAATGCACCAGGGTTTTTTCTCATTTGGAAACAAAACCAGATAATTCAAACGAACTACAAAATTCTAGGATAAAAAACACTTCCAAATTTTGGAATAGCTCTACGAAAGTTGTTTGTTGATATGAATGAAATAACAACCAGCCATGGCAAATCACTATAACTGTTCAAAAGTCTAGAACAGGAAAAAAATAGAGAAAATATTGGAACCCAATTGTTAATATCATTACCTGTAGCCAAAATCAACAGAGTTTTGCACATTTTGAAATATAGACTGGCATCAAGTTAGACAATCTTCATCAGGACCTAATTCTTCCTTGTGACTATCCAGACATTGTGCAACGTAATTCAACCATCCATAATTTAGATTGGAACCCCGCATTGCTCATAATGTATGTAGATGTGCCCCGTTCCCTCCTCTCTGAGTTATTACTGAATGCTCCATTGATCTTTTAGGCATAATCATTATTGTGTCTGATGAAACAGTCCATCTCAATATTCATTTGAATTTATGATTATAACATGAAAGTCTATTTGGTGGCATAATTCCCAGAACAGACCATTCTGGGTAATGGAATTCCTCCGTATATGTGGGCCACACTGACGAATGAGCTGTGTTTGTGTAAATATTCATAAGGATCACACCGTGTGTGCATGCAACATATATTGTTAGTTTCACTGGCCTTTTTGGAAGGCGGAAATGTTCATTAAAATGTTATTATGGAATGGAATGTGGCAAACTTCCCTATCCTTGTTTCAACAGAGCTTATGGGGATATTTTATATCTATCTATCTATCTGAATGGAGAGAGAGAGAGAGAGAGAGAGAGAGAGAGAGAGAGATGGAAATCTATGTGTACACATGCGTGTACAAAATGTGTGTGTGTGTGTGTGTGTGTGTATGTATACAGACAAATTTTTAATTAAAGACTAAATGCAGTTTTGCAGAAATCAGTAAATCGTGTAAAATTTATTGTTTACACTTATATCCTGCTCTTCCTCCAAGGAGCTCAGAGTGGTATACATAGTTATTTTTATCCTCACAACAACCCTGTGAGGTAGGTTAGGCTGAGAGATACATGATTGGCCTAGAGTCACCCAGTGCATTTCATAGTTGAATGGGGATTCAAAATCGGGTCTTCCCAGTCCTAGTGCAACACTCTAACCACTAACCTATGCTGGCTCTCTGTAAGAGATTTTAAAAAAACCCAAAAAAAACCCAAACCATCTCTGTAAGAACTACAACGAACCAAAATGGAAATCATGGGGGGAAACACAATGAGGCGAGTCTCATGATCAGTGAGACCCGCCTTAAAAGGGTTTGCAGGGAGAGCGGGCTTAGCTTGCTCTCCCCACAGACAATCAGGCAGGAAGCCCTGGACGGCGGGATCAGTCACCCACAAGGCTGCCAGCTCTGTCATGGAGCCGGCAGAGGCTGTGGGGATCAGGGGCTGCACGGGGCATCCTGGAGAGACCCCCAGGGCCAGGAAGCTGGTTTCAGCCTCCCGCCGGGGTCCTCCTTGTGTGTTGCCGCAGCACAGAGGCACCCTGCGGCAATACACGATCAAATAGACGGGGTAGCTGAGCGCTCACTCCGCTAACCTCGTCTAAGGGGAGGGCTCCATGCGTGGGTTCCTCACTTTGAGGACTTTGAGGTTACTCGCTTTGAGGCTTGCCTGCGAGCCCGGTGGTTCTCACGCTCACCAGAAAGCGGGCTAGGCTCCCTTAGCCCGCTTTTTGGCGATCGTGAGACTCACCTCAATATTTAGTTCATACCAAGCTTTTCAAGACAGAGCAGAAAGAAGGCCTGTTCTCACCAGCAGCCTAACCCAGGCTACGTCAGTCCAGCCTGGGTTAGGCTGCTTGTGTGCAGCATCAGAATCTGTGCAGATCCGCTGGCCGCCTACCCAGCCCTACCTTTAACCCTGGCCTCTAGCCAAGGTTATGGGCACAAGTGCCCCCTTAACCCCAGCGCCCGGGTTGTGTGTATGCTTGGGCTACTTGCATCCTGAGCACACACAGATTTGGGCACCAAGAGCTCATGAGGGCATCACGACTCATGGAGGTGTCATCATGCAGTGCATGGTGGGATATTCGGAGGCCGGGACACATTGTCCCGGCCTCCAGAGATCTGTGCTGCCGGGAGCAGTGAGGATCATGTGGGTGCGCAGCAGCACTGAAGAATAGAATGTCGACTGTCTATGGGAAGGTAGGTTCATCCCTGCCTCCGCACCCTGCACAACCTCCCACATGCCTTCCCGATCACGTGCATAGCTCTAGTATCAGACATTGATCAAACAACAGATTCAGTGATGGAGGTCAGAATTAACCTCCGATCAAAAATTCAGGAACTGCCCCCCCCAAAAAAGAAAAAAAATGAAGCACACACTATGGTCTGCATCAAACACCTTGAAAACCAGCTGTGTACCAATTCAGGGGCTTTGAAGAAAAATCCGAAGGAGCAGAAACATAAGAGACAAAACTGGTTCATGCACCTGGTGATGGGCCTATTTATAGGAAACCGTCTGAGAAGAAACCGTCCGAGAAGATTCTCTGAAATTTCTTTATGGGAAGGAACCTGCAATTCAGAGGGAATTTCCATGTCTCCTGGGGAGCTCTGAAAACCTTGAAATGTGCAGAAAATTTCAATTTGGGGGAAATTCCTCCACCCAAATTGTTCCTTCACATCCTCTGGTTTCTGCCAAAGTCCATGTATGATTCGGAACTGCCCGATGCTATGGGCAGTTCAGTTCTATGGTCTATGAGAGGAAAGCTGGTCTTGTGGCAGCGAGCATGAATTATCCTCTTTGCTAATCAGGGTCTGCCCTGGTTTGCATTTGGATGGGAGACTACATGTGAGCATTGTAAGATATTCCCCTCTTAGAGGATAGGGCTGCTCTGGGAAGAGCACCGGCATGCAATAGGTTCTAAGTTCCCTCCCTGGCATCTCCAGATAGGGCCAAGAGAGACTCTTGCCTGCAACCTTGGAGAAGCCGCTGCCAGTCTGTGTAGACAATCCTGAGCTAGATGGACCAATGATCTGACACAGCACATGGCAGCTTCCTATGTTCCTAATTTATGTTGTGCAACACATCAGACAGTGTTTTTTAAATCAATATGCACATAAGCCTTGTAGATGGCAGGAGGCAGGGGGGCAGATCCAAAGGAATTGTCAGAATTATAAGCCAACTGCATGCTCCAATTTTGGAATTACTGTTTGAAATTCTTCCAATTAAACAAAAATGCAAGAGGAGTGGAATACATTGCAGAGCAGAACCCACGGGACTCTCGAGCAAGAGAACAGGAGAAACTTGCTCAACCAAAATACCGAAGCAACGAAAGCATTTCAAGGAAGTGTTGCGACAGGCCGATCCACAGGTTATTTGTCATCTTAACGGGTCTTCAAAGGCTCCCCGTCAGCTCCTCGTCATAACAGCTGGAGAGGCGAGCACAGTTAATCAATGCAGGTGAGCTTTTTAATATGAAGGACTGTCTACATTTCTGCAGCTTTGCTCCATTTCTTGTTTCAATTATAACATCTCTCACTGTGCTAAGCATTCATTTGGTGGACACGTCGGTTGACAGACAGCGTAGGTATTCAAAGGTCACGCTGAAAAGATCTGGCTGGAATGGTAGCATCTTTGTTCTTTAATAACCAAATGGGATGTTTGTGACACTTGAGGTGTGTCTTCTAGAGCCGCCGCAGCAGTTAATTGCATGCGAAGCTTCTCCGATCTGCAGAAAGGAAGCGAGAGATGAATCGTTTACAAGGGGTTATCCTTCTTTCCCTCTGTGCATCTCCCTCCTAAGCAGAGGTCAGCCTCCAGCAGTGCTACCTGGGACCCTGGTGCCATCCGAGATGCTGCCAGGATGCTAACAGCCACACCACTTGATATCTGTACCCTGGCATTTTCTGTGGATAAAAACATTGCCCTGGACCTAAGCCGTTAAGGGCTTTATAGGTAATAACCAGTACTTTGTATTTCGTTCAGAAACATATCGGCAGCCAATGCCGTTCTTTTAGAATCGGTGTTATGTGGTCCCTTTGTGTTGTCCCAGAGACCAATCTGGCAGCCGCATTCTGAACCAATTGTAGGGTCCGAACTACGTACAAAGGCAGCCCCATGTCAAGTGCATTACAGTAGTCAAGCCTCGAGGTTACCATCAGATGTACCACTGTTTCAAGGTCATTTGTCTCCAGAAATGGACGTATCTGGCATCTCAGCCAAAACTGATAAAAAGCACTCCTGGCCACAGCTCAGCCTGAGAAACCAGGGAGAGTCTGGGATCCAGGAGCACACCCAGACTATGAACTTGATCTTTTAGTCGGCGCTTACCTCTCCTCTGGCTGCACCTGAAAGCTGCAGGAGAGATAAGCACTGACTAATTTACAGTTCAGGGTGCCCCCTGCTGGTGGTTCCTGCACCAGCTGCCACTTTCTGCAGTACCACAGGTTGGGAACCCCCATCCTACCTTACTGAGGAGCATGAGAATGGCTTTACTGGCTTCCTTAGAAACAGGCTGCATCGATGCTATGTAGTCTGTGCCCTCAAAAGTGGCCTTTGGTGATTTCGTATACTCTAGCTGTCCCTACTTGCCCTGCTCATTCGTATTTTCTAAGACCCATGTAAATCACTGCCCTTCTTTCTACCATTGGGGGATGCCTTGTTACATTTTTGCTAGTGTGAGGGGCTATAATTGTCCTTGTTCAGCATTCAGCTCTCTCCAAAGGTTCTCTAGGAGTCAAATCTCTGGGTGCTGGCTAGTCCAAAAGCAGGATAAGGAAGGGGAATCTCTCCTTCATTAAGGAAAGTGCTCCCAGAAGAGAAAGGAGCTGTTCAGGCGTGCAAGATCCTTCCCCTAGCACGATGCAAATTAAGCTTTCTCGTATCGGCTTTCTGAGACGGCAGGAGGAGCTCTGACAAAGGCTGAATCCCATTCTTGGAGCTGCGACTCCAACCTGCAAGGAACTGTTTTATATCATTGATTACCGGGGTCAGATGTGCAGGAACTCAGTAGGGACTGTTGCAGGTTTCTGTGGGGGAAACCAGCCTCACGGCGGCAGCTCTGTTGTTCGTACAATCCCAGAAGGCCAGACTAGATGAAATCCACTCGGGACTCTGGGGGCTCAGAGATTGCCTCACCTGGTAACAGGGATGTGGAGGAGCATTCACCGGGGTGGCTGATCAGATGGGAGGTGGGCGGGCAAAAGCAAGTGGGGGAAAGAGGGCTGGAGCTTTAGCTGCAGAATTGAGGAGCGAGGCGTCCAGGGAGAAGGCATTGCTTGGCTATTGAGTGCTTCTCAAGAGGCCATTAAGCTTCTTCAGATGTTATAAATGGTGTGTGTTTATATATATTTTTTAATTTGTTGTACACCGCCCAGAGCCTTTGGATGGGGCAGTTTATAAATGTCATAAATAATAAATAAATAAATAAATAAATAAATAAATAAATAAATAAATAAATAATAAAAACACTCTGCTGTAGCCACGTGTAGTGGGGCACCGGGAGAGGAAGTCCCGCCCTTCCCGCGTCACTCACCCACACAGGGGCGTAACTAGGGGAGAGCGGGCCTGTGTTCACCCCTCTCCCTGGCAGCACCTTGGAGTGAGGGAGGTAATGAAGAAAATAGGGAGGGGTGGAGCGGGGGGGCCCTCAGGAGTTGGGGCCTCCATGTTCTTTGAACCCATCTGCTCAGTTATAGCTACACCCCTGCATCCACACATGATGTTGGGTGCTCCCATGGTTGCAAAACTGGGTTGATCCACCCTTGCAGTTATGGGGGGGTGCCCTCTGTCCCGGGTAGGGCTCTGACCACTTCGGATGAGCCCCACTGTAAGCTTGAGTGGCGGGGCATGCAAATGAATGACATATTTGTAGGGGGGGGACTTCTTCTTCCTTCACCCTGCTGTACATGGACTCTTTTTTGAGCAAGGGGAGAGTAACTGGCCCTCTCCACCCCCAGCACAGGACCTCCAGTGACTGTTGCTGGTGTCTAGCTTATGTTTCTTTTTAGATTGTGAGCCCTTTGGGGACAGGGAGCTGTCTTGTTTGTTATTTCTCTGTGTAAACTGCCCTGAGCCATTTTTGGAAGGGCGGTATAGAAATCAAAGAAATGATGATGATGATGATGACGACGACTACAACAGTGGGGGCGGGACTTCCTCATCCATCCTGCTGTACATGGCCGCCGCTGGGTGTTTTCATATCATCTGAAGCTGCCTATAGTCTTCTGGAGCGGGATGGCAACCTTTCACATGACTGTAAAGACAGCAGCTAGTTAATTAAGGAAGCACAGAGAACTGCCAAAGAGGAGGAGAGAATGGATGGAGAGACATTTTTCTCCCTCTCTCACAACACTAGAACCTGGAGTCATCCCATGAAACTGATAACCAGGGAATTGAGGGCCAAAAAAAAAAAAAAAAAAAGAAGCACTTTTCCACACCACCCATAATTGACCTACAGAATTCTGTGCCCTCTGGGGATGTGGTGACAGCCAGCTAACTGGATGGATTAAGAGGGGCTTGGCGAAATTCATGGAGCTAGCTGAACTACAACTCCCATCACCACCCCAGCTATAATTTATTGTGGCTGGGGATGATGGGAGTGGTAGTTTAGCAATGTCTGGAGCACAACTGGCTGGGAACCCCTGATTTATAGCATGGTTGCCGCTTCCTTTCCATCCTTCTGTGCCTGTTTCCTTTTAAGCACTCTAACAATCCCTCCGCCGCCCCCCACCCCCAAGGCTTTATAAATCTTTGGTCATGCCGGCCCATCAGTCTGGAGAGAATAAACTACTATGTGTATGCCACAATTGCCCCAAAGTAGCATGCGCTGACAAACAGAATAGAGGAATATCTATAGCTATCATTTCGACTGTTCCAAACGCTGAAAATTAGGAGTAATGGTGGGGCTGTAAGGTATACTTTGCCTTTCACCTTCCTGGGTGTGGGTGTACAGTACAATTTACTTGGACCTGGCATCTCTCCTCTCTGAATTGCCATCCCAAACAGTCTGTCTTTTGAGCTTGCAAGCAGAACGGCCTTGCTAAAAAGAGGCCGGCTAAAGGCATTGTCTGTTTGCTAATGGACTGATCATCTCCTTATTGACACGGATTGAGTTATTGAAGCTGAGCGGCAGTTGCAGAAGGGCTGCAATATATATATTTCCTCTCGTCTTCATGCTTGATGTCATCTTCACATCATGGCCGGCAAAAAAGGATTACCTGCAGAGGTAGCTGCCACTGACTTATGTCGGTGCAGTGCCCCATCAACGGAAGAGCTGGGCACACACTGCATCATTTTTATGCTGCTGCAAAGCCAACTGACATTACTAGCGAGAACGGAGAGCCTCTGTGACTCTGGAGGACCGAGGCAGAGCTGTACAGCCAATATTCCAATCTTTCCCAGTGCAAAAACCAACGCCACAACTCTGATACAATTCTTGGGGGCACATTTTGTCCAAGCCCTCCTTCCCCCCTCCTCACCACTGAGTTCCATTAGCTCTACCCACCGGCTTGTCTGTTAAGTGTCCTCTGAGTCTACAAACATTCTGCTCCATTGAGATATATTGGGGCAGTTTGGGAGGTTTTCTGCTGCCCTAGGATTTCTTTTTCTTCAGATTTCGGTGAAATAGCTGTATCTGCAGGTTTCCCTAGTCTGCCAGTACCTCCCTCTCACTTACAGGTGCTCCGGTTAAGGATCATAACATTTCCAGCCCTTGTGGAAATAGATAGTAACTGTCTGCTACACTCACAATATGATGTCTGCATACCCAAAGGGAGCAGGGGAGCGCCTACCCCAAGAGCAGATGAGCAGCACCTCCATTTGGGTCTGCAAACCCAGGAAACACTCAATCAAAGCAGCTGCTGGGGTCATTGCTGTAAGCCCTGCCCCTCCCTGGAAAGTCCTCATGGGCATCTCTGCCTTCCCAGCATGCTTTGTGATGCCAGCAGACTGGAAAACCTTCATGGGATTGGCAGCTGCCTTCCCATTTGCCATGAAGGAGTACAGCCCTGCCAAAGGTCCTCCAGCTTCAGGATCATAGAGTGTACTTTGCAGGTTACCGTGTCCATTGATGGCAGCTGCTGTACCACTAGCCACAACTCTCTATGGTTGCCATGTGAAGGTGGCAGAGTATGGTTCAACCAAGTAGAGGAGGCACGTGAGTTCTGATGACCAGAGAATCGAGGCAGGGGGGCTATCCTCTCCTTCACCCCTGGTTAAAACCTGGGCAGTGCTGCTGGAAGCAACCTGGGTTGGAGGGATTTGCATGGGTTCTGACAATCGTGCAAATTTGGAACATAGCAAGCTGGCTTCTGCTGGGCCAGACCATTAGTCCATCAGTATTGTCTACACAGACTGGCAGCAGCTTCTCCAAGGCTGCAGGCAGGACTCTCTCTCAGCCCGACCTGGAGATGTCAGGGAGGGGACTGGAAACATAGGAATATAGGAAGCTGCCATATACTGAGTCAGACCATTGGTCTATCTAGCTCAGTATTGTCTTCACAGACTGGCGGCGGCTTCTCCAAGGTTGCAGGCAGGAATCCCTCTCAGCCCTATCTTGGAGATGCTGCCAGGGAGGGAACTTGGAACCTTCTGCTTTTCCCAGAGCGGCTCCATCCCATTGAGGGGAATATCTTTCAGTGCTCACACTTCTAGTCTCCCTTTCATATGCAACCAGAGTGGACCCTGCTTAGCTAAGGGGACAGGTCATGCTTGCTACCACAAGACCAGCTCTCCCCTCCTCAACCTTCTCCATGCAAGTGTGCAGATGCTCTTCCCAGAGCGGCCCAATCTTCAAAGGTGAATTACTTACAGTGTTCACACATATCTCCCATTCAAATGCAAACCAGGGTGCATTTGACCCTGCTTAGCAAAGGGGACAATTCATTCTTCAAAGGAGAATATCTTACAGCACTCACATTTAACCTCCCATCCAAATGCAAACCAGGACAGACCCTGCTTAGCAAAGGGGACAATTCATGCTTGCTACCACAAGACCTCCTCCTCTGTGGTAGTAGCTAGCCCACCCCCTACCCTGATTTTAATGGTCATGTGAACCAGTCACTGATCTAAGGAATCAAGGCAAAACTTTGAGGCTTTCCTGTCCGTGAATGTTCCTGTCTCTTATATGTCAAACTAAAAGAAGAAGAAGCAAAGATGTGATGTGTTAAAGTGATCTCTCCTTGTTTTGACTTTGCCTTCAGCTAGCACTTGAACATTTTTCAGTTCTCTCTTTATGCTGCGAAAAGCGTGTCACATCTAAGTCAGCCAAAAGCCTGCAAAGTAACCCAAGTTCATCTGCATTGAAAATTATACCCTCTTTTGTTTCTGAAAGGAAGACCACAGCCATTTTGACAATCTCTCGGTGGCTTGTTATGTGGAAAAAAAGGCTTTTGCTGTCGATAGCCTTGGAGAAGAGGTTCTCAGAAGGGCTTACCACATTCAGTGACCGGAAAGCCATTTTCTCAAATGTAAAAGCTGAAAATTGAAGCTTTCCCCCCCCTTTTTTCTTTCTTTCTTTCTTTCTTTTTTTTTTTTGGAAAGGAGAAAATGACCTGTGTCATTTTCTCAACTGTAAAGCTTCTCAGCTGAACAGGTTTTAAGTCACAGGCAGAGAAAGATGCATCCACAGCAGACATATGAGATCAGGACATAAGTGGGCCCTTAAAAACGTTCTGGCTCAGCTCAGATAAGCATCTAAAAATGTTGAGATGATTATTCCACCTGGAAATCTCAGGAGAACAAGAGATTCGCTCATCTGTGTTCACAATGCAGCACTGGCCAGCATGCAGCTTCACCTTTCCACTCCTGCACAATGATTTTGATTTCTTCATTTCACACTTTCAAAGATCTTAAATGGTTTCATTTGCAGTTTCACAAATGACCTAAATCTGAGCCATGTGTGGGCAGTAGGATAGAATGTAGAAGAGTAAATGTGCGGCCGCGCTTAATCAAATAATCATATTAATTTAAAATGTCTCACTGGTTTAAAAAAGATTATTGCGGGGGGGGGGTTTCAGATTTTTAATGTTGCTTTAACTCTTCTCAGCACAAGCTTATTGAGGCTTTTTAGATTGTGAGTGAGTCCCTCAGGAGAGGGAGCTACCTCCTTTCTTACCCTTCCCAAAGTAACATAAACATAAATTATGTTCTATATCTACTATAAAATAGTGTCATTTGCAGGCTGGGATGTTTAACCCAATTTCTATATACAGAAATCATGTGCATGTGTGCGTTCACACGATCCACTTCACAACTTCACTCTTCACAACTTCACACATCCACAAATGGACACTCTCCCTTGAACACTCTCTAGAGTGATATATGAATGCTAAATATTATTAATTATTATTAAGTGTTAGCCACTTTCCATTATACAACAGATGAGCAAGCATGGTTCACAAAACCACCTGCAAGGACTTCCAGAGTAGGCACAAGAGGAACTAGAGGTTGTAGGGAGTATGCCTACCCATCAGATGTCTGAACATGCCCAAGTCTAACTGCTGTACTGACAGAGTAAAAAGACACCTTTCTAAAGTGGTGATTCTTTTTATTTAGCGGGGGAGAGCAACAGGCCCTATCCATTTCCCAGCACAGCATCCCTCCAGTGACTGTTGCTGGCATCTATCTTATGTTTATTTTTTAGATTGTGAGCCCTTTGGGGACAGGGAAGCCTTTTATTAATTTATTACTATCAGTGTAAACCGCTTTGGGATCATGTGTTGAAAAGCGGTATATAAACATTTGTTGTATTTGTATTCATGGGTCTGGTTCCTGATTCTGGTCACCCACTTCCACTTTAGATTTTACCAACTTTGTCAAGTCACCTGGTTACAGAAGTCGGCTTGAAGTTGGTAAAAACGAAGGTGGAAGTGGATAGCCAGGTGTGTTGGTAGGGTTCAGACACCATGCTTATGGGAGTTCCTCTCCCATCAGACGCCTGGGCTCAGACCAGACACCATGCTCCAGTTCCTCTCTCTCGTAGGTACTTGGTAAGTACTTACTGGTGGCTGTGGCTGTGTGTGTGTGTGTGTGTGTGTGTGTGAGAGAGAGAGAGAGAGAGAGAGATGATTCATTTATACTGTGACATTCAACAGCAAACAAGGGTCCCTGGTCTCAAGAAGCAGAGTTTATGGACTATGGGATGGAGAAGGGGTGGAGGGAGGCGTGTGAGTAAATGAAGCAACATGTTCTTAAAGTTTGCAGTTGGGAACGAGGATTAGGAGGTTAAGCCCAATGGCCATGTGAAAAATAGTTAAAATAACTGACTCAGATAAGGAAAGAGCTCCTTATACTGCAATAGCCTGGAAGTTCTTCACACCCGGCTTTTAGTTCACATCTTCTCCAGAATGGAGGGTGTACGTTCACATATCAGCCAAATTTACCCAGTGTTCCCTCTAACAGGGATTCCCAGATGTTGTGGACTACAATCCCCAGAATCCCCAGCTGTAATGGCTTTTGCTTGGGGATTATGGGACTTGTAGTCCACGACATCTGGGAATCTCTGTTAGAGGGAGCACTGCCCCAAACTCCCTGTGAGCTATCAGGGAGCACTTCACACATGATTTGGGTTTCTCATTGCGCATTAGAGTGTAGACCAATTTATATCCAGGGTAATAAAATCCACTTTTTGCATTGGTTTTTTGGGGGCAATTTCAAATTTGCAGTAAATCCTCACAGTAAACCTGCTGTAAAGCTGGTCATGGAGAGGGGAGCTGGTCTGGTGGTGGCAGGTGTGAATAGCCCCCTTTGCTAAACAGGGTCTGTCCTGGTTTGCATTTGAATGGGAGACTACATGTGAGCCCTGTAAGATATGAGAATGGGAAGTACAGAAGGTTCCAAGTTATCTCCCTGGCAGCAACTCCAAGATAGGGCTGAGAGAGACTCCTGCCTGCAGCCTTGGAGAAGCTGCTGCCAGTCTGTGTAGACAATACTGAGCTAGATGGACCAATGGTCTGACATGGCAGAAGGCAGCTTCCTATGTTCATATGATCTGTTTTCAGTGGAGGATTTGGTTGGACATGTTCAATTAATTTCAAGAGCCCAGCAAAATGGATTGCTTCACAGGTTGGGGAGTGGAATGCGAAGCAAGTGGGCCTCCATGAGCTCGTCAGCCTTGCCTCTTGCGGTTGTCCACCTGGCAACAGGAAATTTTTTTAAAAAGTCTACGACATCTTCATTTTGTACCTTACAGTCAAGCGCACGCAGCAAGCTCTCCTTTGTTACCGCTTCCGAGTCTTCTGTTGTGCAGCTGTCTGCCGCTGACATTGCCTCATATTATCCTGAATGTCTCATAGGCCATTTGATCTCTTCCTGTACTCTTGGTGGTTAAGGAGTGATGATAAATCGTGCTGCACACATTCATTGAGCTTTCCGTGCTGCTTGAAGATAACAAGGCTAAGGCGGCGACAAACCCACTCAATTTGTCCCCTTGCCGCATCACGGGAAAGAGATAGATGGAGTGGATTTGCTGGATCTTGAAGTGCGACAACAAGAAGGAGGTGCAACGCACTGTGAGTGAAACCAGTTTTTATTTGATTTATAAAGTTCTCGCTCCTGTGTCAGTGGCTGCAGAAGCTGAATTGACACGCTGGACCCAAATTAGGAACAGAGACCAGAGAATGCGGCCTTCTTCCGAGTCAGACCATTGGTCCAGCGAGCTCAGTATTGTCATCGCTTCTTGGCCTTTGGGCTAAGATCAAGTGTTGGGCTAAGATCAAGTTATCTCAGTGTTGACTTCACCAGGGCTGCTCAACTTCCGCCCTCCTGCAGATGTTAGTTTACCATCCCCATAATCCCTGGCTATTGGCCACAGTGGTTGGGGATTATCTATCTATCTATCTATCTATCTATCTATCTATCTATCTATCTATCTATCTATCTATCTATTTGATTTATATACCGCCCTTCCAAAATGGCTCAGGGCGGTTTACAGCCCGATAAAAACAATTAAAACAAGTTAACTATTAAAAACAAACTATTAATAGAACCAATTAAACAGCTAAAAACCCTGGAAATCAGGGCAACAATTTAAAACTGAGCCGTATCGGAAGGGTATATAAATCTAATAATTAATTAATTAATTAATTAAACAATGTAAAACAGTTTATTAATCATTTAAAATCTGGAAGGCCAGGCCAAACAGATAGGTTTTAAGGGCTCTCCTGAAGGACAGTAATGATCTCAAATTACGAATTTCTGCTGGGAGTGCTTTCCATAGCCCAGGAGCACCTACAGAGAAGGCCCACCTCTGCGTCGCCACCAGACAAACCGGTGGCAACTTGAGACGGACCTCCTCAGATGACCCTAACATGCGGTGGGGATCATGTAGAAGAAGGCACTCTCTTAGATTATGGGAGTTGTTGTTCAAAAACAGCTGGGGGGCCTATGTTGAGCAGGCCTGGTCTACACAGACTGGTTGCGGCTTCTCCAAGGTTGTAGGCACAAGTCTCTCTCAACCCTATCTTGGAGGGAGGGAACTTGGGACCTTCCACATGAAAGCACGGACATGATCAGGGGTGAAGGAATGTTGGCGCAGTTTATCAGCCAGACAAAATCTTTTACTGAACAAGCTATGTTGGTACATTGCTCATCAGGATTTTTTTCACTCGTCAGGCATCACTCGTCACAGACTAGTAGACTAGTGGAATTCTGTAGCCCTGTAGATGCTCTTCCCAGAGTGGCCCTATCCCCTCAGGGGAATATTTTATAGTGTTCACATGTAGTCTCTCATCCAAATGCAACCAAGGTGGACCTTGCTTAGCAAAGAGGACAGTTTATGCTTGGCACCACAACACCAGCTCTCCAGATTCTCAATAATTCTCAAACTTTGGGAGTGAGCACACATAGGAATGCTTCTGAAAACCTCCTCAGGCACATTCTCCTTGGATTGTGATGTTCCTTATTCCCTGGCCTTGTGCCCCATTTGACTAGATATGCCCTGTGTTGGACACTATTAGAATAAGTTCTACAATGACAGTAGTAGTACATGAGCCAATTGGGATAGTTGGTACCATGGGAGGATGAATGCTCATTGTGGTCTTGGACAAGGTCTACTACACTCCTAGAAATTGAAAGGAGATGATAGCAACTGAATACTTTCCCCTGCTAACTTAGTAAAGAGGCACCTTTTAAAAGTGGTGATTTTCTTTATTTAGCAGGGTGAGAGCAACCGGTCCTGTCCATCCCAAGCACAGCATCCCTCAGTGACTGTTACTAGTGTCTATCTTATGTTTCTTTTTTTAAATTGTGTCTTTGGGGACAGGGAGCTATTAGGGGCATGTACAATACCACCTGGCCTGGTTGGGTTCAAGTTCAAACTAGACTTGAACCAGTCCGGGCCAGTTTGGTTTTGCCCCCCATTGAACACCCCCCCCCATTTGTTTAGGTTCGGGCAGTTCATAAAACTTCCCCCCCTTTTTAAAAACCTACCCCCTTCAGGGGGCTTCTCCAAGGTGGTGAGGGGGTCCATGGAGGTTCCCCTTCCCCCGCTGACCTTCCTTAAAAAAAAAATCACCCAGTTCAGGCATCTTCAGCCCTTTCCGGGCCTATTCTCTGGTGTGGTGGCCATTTTGGGGGCTGCCACACCTGTGCAGTGTGACCCTGCATGTTCTGCGTCATGACAAAAAGGAAAGCTGGTGGGAGGAGGGGAAACCTCTGCGGACCCCCTCCCAGCCACCTCAGAGAAGCCTCCCAGGGGTAAGTTCTTTTTAAAGGTTTTTTTTGGAGAAAAAGGTTCGATAAACCCCAGAACTAGGGGTGGTGGGGTGGTGGTTCAGTCCAGTGTTGAACCAGGGGTGGTTTGGCTTGACCCTGAACCTTCAAACTGAACTGGTTTGATATCAAAGCAGTTTGGATTCTAATCTGTTTGCACACCCCTAGGAGACATTTAATTTCATTCATTCATTCATTCATTCATTTCTATGTAAAGCGCTCTGGAAAAATTTGTTGAAAAGCGGTATATAAATATCCATCGTATTTATATTTATCCATCGTAAATATCTACTATGCCAACTGTGCATAGTGTTTTAAAAGCTATGAAAAGTTCTAAAAGCACAAAAACTAGAATAAAATTTTATCCATGTTGTCAGAGAAATGGAAATGCTCCGAAATGGCAGATAAATGGCAGCAACATCCTCCAAACATTATTCCATCGAGAAAGTACAACCATTTGTTCATTGTTACCCTAGCCCTGACTCTTTCCTCTGTGCAAAAATGATGGAAATCCTGCCCTAATTGTTTGTGGGTAGGTATTAAGAAGGGGTGATAACACCAAGAAAGCTGTAAGTGCAACAATGCGATCACCTAATTTTCCATTTCTAGGAGGGCAACATTTCCCCAAATCACTATGAGCATTCATATCCTGAGATTATACAGATGGCAAACATCTGTGGGTCTGACTCATGAACTACCGCACCAACAATTGGAACTCGGACAAAATTCCCTCCTGTTGTTTTGGAATCCTGCCCCTTACCTGGACCTGAGGACAGCACCTCAATGTGGATTATGGGAATTGAAGTTCCACAATGTAGATAGTGGGAATTGTAGTTCTCCCTTGCTGGCCGGAGTCCTAAAGATCTTAAGTATGGGTGGGGGGAAGGATGTGCATTTTTAAATAGAAGCCATGGGAAGGGTCATCATGTTCCTGTCTTCAGGTGCAGGTAAGGGAGGGGGATAAAGAGAGAGGGCTGGGGGAGGTGAGGAAGGTGCAGGGAAAGGAGAGAAGACATTGGGGAGAGGAGCAAAAGGATCAGACTTTATTATTATTACATTTTATATTCCGCTCTTCCTCCAAGGAGCCCAGAGCGGTGTACTACATACTTAGGTTTCTCCTCACAACAACCCTGTGAAGTAGGTTAGGCTGAGAGAGAAGTGACTGGCCCAGAGTCACCCAGCATGTCTCATGGCTGAATGGGGATTTGAACTGGGATCTCCTCGGTCCTAGTCCAGCACTCTAACCACTATACCACGCTGACATAACAGGGCAATTCACATGATCGAGGATAGGGTAGGAGGAGACTCCTACTCTAGTTTGGGAGCTATGCAGGCTCCCAAAACTTAATCATTTGTCTTTAAAAAACAAGGTCGGAAGCACTGTCCTGGATCGCATGCTAAGCAGCAGCTGGGTGGGAGGGCTTTTTATTCTACTTTATTCAGTAGCTTGGTGCAGCCCTCCAACCAGCTGCTGCTTAGCACACGATCCCAGACAGCACTTCTGGCCTAGTTTAAACTGACAGATGATCAAACATTGAGAGTATGTTTCCCCTACCCTATTCTTGATTGTGGGTAGCTTTCTCTCCTACCTGGGTAGCTTTCTCTCCTACCTGGCTTCCACAAAATCACTTCTACTCAGTTTTTCCTCTAACCTTGCTTCTACACAACCAAAAAATGGGAGCACACACAGCACCTAAACCAAGGTAGAACACAGTTTTTGATTTTGTGAATGACCTCGTAGTCAGTAATATGTCAGATCCATTTCAATCTGACTCCGAAAGTTTTCAGGAAATATATCCGCCGTCCCAACAATTTATGTCAGGCTGGATCGGGATCGATTCAACATTTTTCACTGAGCACAGGCCTACTGACCGGATCTCTCTCTACATTGCGTCTCTCCACCATTCCAGCCATAGCTTCGCTTTCTACTGTTATTTTTATGGGTTAAAAAAAAATAAAATTCTATAAGCTACCTTGGGCATCTTCAAATTGCAGATTTCTATCCTGTTTTCCATGTCAGATTGAAGATAGGATATCAATGAAATAATAATCAAAATGTAGAGTTTCAGTCTTTGGGGATGTTAGGCGTGAGGCGTGCTTTCAATTTTAATTCAGGTAATGAATGTACCTTAACTTGGAGACTTGGAAAGCACTGTTCTCGCCTCAACCATCATGTCTGTGTGATGACTCAGACACTGCAGGTCATAAACTGCTCCAAAATGAAGCAAAATTCTACAACGCCTGTCTTTTCTTGCCTGACCCAGACTTGATTAAGTTGTTTTCGACACTCAGTCTTAATAAATTACAGGCAGAGGGTGCTTATCTGCTCCTACCAGGTCCTACCAAGATGAGCTGGGCCAATTTTTTTCTAAGAAATCACAGTGGAACCTGAGACTGCCTTGCTTCTATAAATCCATCCATAAAGGACAGACTGCAGCTCGCTCCAGAGGCTATAAATGCCTCTCTGTATGTCAGACAGAAGCAATAACTCAAGAGTGTTTTCAATAGTCTTAGAGAGGTCTGGTTTTGCCCATGTGATTATTTCCTGCCTGCCTAAAGAATCTACCCTAGGAAAGCATCCAAACTGAGATCCAGGACATGGCGTGTAGGATGTTCTCCACCAAGCTGTGGGCTCCTCTAATGGCATAAGATTCTACTATTCATTCTACATCATTCAGATCCAGCATTTGCTTATGACCACGGTAATTGGGCAGACATGTTCTAAGCAAACAGGCCACCCCAAACCCAACCGAGAAGGGCTGTCCAGGGTCCCTCATTTGTGGTTCTCCCCTCACCTGCTGCCTTCCCAACCCCACTCACCAACCCTCTCTCCCCTCCTGAGCACCATCTCACCCTACCACCTGCTGCCTCAGTGGCGGCATCACTAGCCGCCATAGCCAGGCTTCCTCAGGAACATAGGAACAAAGAAAGTTGTCATATACCAAGTCAGACCATTGGTCCATCTAGCTCAGGATTGTCTACACAGACTGGCAGCGGCCTCTCCAAGGTTGCAGGCAGGAATCTCTCTCAGCCCTATCTTGGAGATGCTGCCAGGGAGGGAACTTGGAACCTTCTGCACTGAAACATGCAGGTGCTCTTCCCAGAGCAGCTCCATCCCCTAAGGGGAATGAATATCTTACAGTGCTCACACATGTAGTTTCTAGGGATGTGCGAATCGATTCGGGTACAAAATGATTTCTACCCAAATTGACCTGTTTTGAGCAATTTGTGGACAAAACAAAGCACCCAGAATTCGGACCTGAAAGATTTGTAGATCCAGGTGATCTCTCCTGCTGTCTTTATTTTGTGTCAGGACAATTGTTTGAAAATCCCGCCCTCCCAAACATCATATTGGTGACTTACGATGAGCAATGATTGGATAGCGATTCCCCTCTGGTTCCAGATTGGCTCATTTCCATTCAAGTCTTGTGTTGCTGGGGGTGACTGACCCTGCATTGGCTAGGGGAAGGGTCAAAGAAGGGACAATGGAGTAGTTCGAAGGAGGGATTTTCAAATGTACTTAAGGAGGCAGCCAGCCACCTTTCTGTCTTTCTGCCTCATGGAATGGGGGCAGGGGGAGCTTTGCTTTCCTTGCCTGCCTGCTGCCTAGAATGGATTCTCTGCTTCCCCCCTCCTTACTTTCCTGATTGAGAAAAAGAGAAGAGATTTTGTTTTCACCCCTTCCTGGTGCTGAGAGAATCACTGCCTGTGCCTGCTGTCTGTGCCAATTGATTTGGGTACAAAATGATTTGTACCCAAACCTATCTGTTTTGGGAGATTTGTGGACAAAACAAATTGCCCCTGTGCTAGCTGGCCAGATTTGGACCCAAAACAAATACGGTGTGATTCGATTCAGGTACAAATCAGATCGTACAAAATGAAGTCTAGTAGTTTCCCATTCATATGCAAGTAGGGCAGACACTGCTTAGCAAAGGGGACAAGTCATGCTTGCTGCTACAAAACCAGCTCTCCTCCCATTGGGCCAGCCATGGTGTGGCAAAATGATGTCACAGCCCAGCTTTCAAACCTTAGTAAAATGGGCTGCAGTGGCTACCATAGGCTTAATGAGGCTGCCGCGGCTGAGGCAGCAGGTGAGAGGGGACCTGGGCGAAGAGGTGGCAAGTGAGGGCAGTGGCTGCAGCAGTGGCAGTGGCTGAACACTGGTCATTGCCAACACCATTACACCACTTCTTATGACTGAGTTTCTGTGTAGAGCCCATATAAGAGTCTATAGCTCATAGGGAGACTCTGACTCAGCCCCTGCCATCTTGGTTGGTTGGTTGGTTGAAAAGTAAATCTCAGATATATAAGAAAATCCTCTGAAATCTTGAAAAGCTACTGCCAGTTGAACTGTGGTACCAATGACAGGAACTGGTTTGGCACCAGGAGGGGAGTAGTGAGCAGGATCTGTAAAAAAAAAAAGAGGAGAGCAGATCCTTATCTAACTATCATACTTTGGACACATCATGTGAAAACCCGGCTCCCTTGAGAAGTCCATAATGCTGGGGAAAGTTGAATGAAAGGAAAGAAGAGAATGACCAGCAGCAAGGTGGATGGACTCGATTATGTCAGCAATGAATGCACCACTGAAAGACCTGAGCCATTTTTGGAAGGGCAATATATAAATCAAAAAGAAAGAAAGAAAGAAAGAAAGAAAGAAAGAAAGAAAGAAAGAAAGAAAGGCCAAGTTGAAGACAGATCATCCTGGAGAGAATCTATCTATGCGGTCTCTAAGAATCGACACGGCCTTGACGGCACTTAATCAATCAATCAATCAATCAATCAATCAGGTCCTTACCTGCTCTCCACTTCTGCATGCAGCTTCCTGATGTAACGGCGCTGCACCCAAGAACCCATGAACAGTGCCGGCATGCACATGGCATCAGGACCTTGATATGCAAAGAGGTGCCCTTCTGCACCCAGCGAATTGATTTTTCCAGAGACTGGAGGGACGGTCTTCTCCTATATGTACCATCCCTTTGCTGGCCTTTCAAAAGCAAGCAAAGGCAGTTCTCTGGGAAAAAAATCTGCTCATGGATCTCTCGTATCACATCGTGGTGTAGTCCTCAGGGATATTGCCACATATACCCAAGAGAGTTGCACTGCTCAGTGGTTCTGATGGCTTAGCAAAGATTTGAAGATCATTAGCATTCTGTTCTTTTACAGTGGAGAGAGGCTGGCCATAAATTATGCCAGAGTGGCTTTAATAGAGCTTTATGAGCTGAATTCAATTGAGGCCTTGAAAATTCTCACTGCTAAACTTGTAAACAAGGGTATCAGATCCAATTTGGAGAGTTGTCACCAACCACAGCTGCAAATCTCGTACATGATTGGACCAATCGATGTAGCTAGATTTTCCCCTCAAGGTGATCCAAATTATTATTATTGCTTCATTCTTCATTCCCTCAGGCTATACGAAGACTCATTTTGCACTCCTTTGAGAATTGCCTCCCCATAAATGGAGGGAAATGCGTTTTCCCTCTGGATTCCAGTCCCTCTTTGGAAAACAGAATGGCTATAAAAGAGATGAAGTGGTAAAGGAACTGTCAAGACTCGGCAAGGTTCAGGCTCCAGGCAATCAAGTTTAGAAACACAGGAAGCTGCCTTATGCTGAGTCAGACCATTGTTTGTCTAGCTCAGCATTGTCTGCAGTGACTGGCTCTCCAAAGTTTCAGGCAGGAGTCTTTCCCGGTCTTCCCTGGAGATGTTGCCAAGGATTGAACCAGGGACCTTCTGCATATAAAGCCGATGCTCTATCATCAAGCTAACGACCCACCCACAACAGTTTTGGGACTGAAGTGGGGAGACTGCTGTAGGTGCAAGAGGACCGGTTCATGGTCCAAAATAGATAAGAGTTGACTATCAAGGCAGTCATGAAGGGTCAAGAGGGTCAGAAGTAAGTGCCTATCAAAAGTAAACAGAGAATGTGATCCAAGACTGCGAACAAGGGAAGAAAGCAGGAACCTAGGCAATGACTTCATATGGA